>NC_092722.1:50364896-50726518 GCF_047496885.1 Scyliorhinus torazame | reverse complement strand
TCTCCCCCCCCCCCAATTTCATCTCCCCCCCCCCCAATTTCTTCTCCCCCCCCCCCAATTTCTTCTCCCCCCCCCCAATTTCTTCTCCCCCCCCAATTTCTTCTCCCCCCCCCAATTTCTTCTCCCCCCCCAATTTCTTCTCCCCCCCCAATTTCTTCTCTCCCCCCCCAATTTCTTCTCTCCCCCCCCAATTTCTTCTCTCCCCCCCCAATTTCTTCTCCCCCCCCAATTTCTTCTCCCCCCCCCAATTTCTTCTCCCCCCCCCCAATTTCTTCTCCCCCCCCAATTTCTTCTCCCCCCCCAATTTCTTCTCCCCCCCCCAATTTCTTCTCCCCCCCCCCAATTTCTTCTCCCCCCCCCAATTTCTTCTCCCCCCCCCAATTTCTTCTCCCCCCCCCAATTTCTTCTCCCCCCCCCAATTTCTTCTCCCCCCCCCAATTTCTTCTCCCCCCCCCCAATTTCTTCTCCCCCCCCCCAATTTCTTCTCCCCCCCCCCCAATTTCTTCTCCCCCCCCCCCCAATTTCTTCTCCCCCCCCCCCAATTTCTTCTCCCCCCCTCCCAATTTCTTCTCCCCCCCCCCCCAATTTCTTCTCTTCCCCCCCCCCCCCAATTTCTTCTCCTCCCCCCTCCCCCCCCCCCCCCCAATTTCTTCTCTCCCCCCCCCCCCCCCCCCCCCAAGGTTTGGAAGGATATCGGCTGCTTTTACTTAACCGCCTGCACGCAGCTTCTGAGCCAAGCCATTGTGCTTTTTGGAAATCTGGGACACCCACGCCATTGATGGCATTAAAGTGGCCCTCCCGAACCTCCCTCCCTCCAATGTATCTCTTGGGGGAAGAGCCCAGTGACTAAAAGTTTTGAGCTAAACATTTTCAGGTTTTTTTGGGGGGAGGGGTGAAGCCGCTTCATTTTTTCCCGATTGTTTAAAAGCAATAACTAATGTATTGTGCATGCTGGACATTCTGGAGCCAAAGCAGAAAATGCTAGGTGGTGTCGGGCACGCGGCCGGGTCAGAGCTGAAGTGGGGTAGAAGTGTGATAAAAGGTCGTACAGGCTCGCTCAACGATTTAACCCTTGTAGCTCTCCACAGATGCTGCGAGAACTGGTTGGGTTTCCCCAGTATTTTGTGTGTTTTTAATTTCTAACTTTTTGTTCCCTGATCTACAGTGCAGAAGGGGGCCATTCGGCCCATCGAGTCTGCACCGGCTCTTGAAAGAGCACCCTACCCAAGGTCCACACCTCCACCCTATCCCAATAACCAGTAACCCCACCCAACAAGGGCAATTTTGGACACTATGGGCTATTTAGCATGGCTAACCCGCACATCTTTGGACTGGGAGGAAGCCGGAGCACCCGGAGGAAACCCATGCACACACGGGGGGAATGTGCAGACTCCGCACAGTGACCCAAGCCGGGACTCGAACCTGGGACCCTGGAGCTGTGAAACAATTGTGCTATCCACTGGTTCTGTACTTGGTATTTTGTCATGGATTATCATAAAATCCCCAAGTGTAGGAGCAGGCTGTTCGGCCCATCGGGCCTGCACCGACCTGCCAAAAGATCTCTACCCAGGTTGCATTCCCTGACCCATCCCTGGACACCTGAAACAATTTAGCATGGCCAGTCTACCTAACCTGTACATCTTTCGACTGTGGGAGGAAACTAATAATATTTATTAGGATCACAAGTAGACTTACATTAACACTGCAATGTACTTACTGTGAAAATCCCCTAGTCGCCACACGACAGTGCCTGTTAGGTACACTGAGGGGGAATTAAATGTCCAATTCACCCAACATGCATGTCTTGTGTGAGGAAACCCACGCAGGCATGGGGAGAATGTGCAGGCTCTGCACATAGTGGCCCAAGCTGGCGATTGAACTCAGGTCCCTGGCACTGTGAAGCAACAGTGCTAACCACTGTGCTACCGAGCTGCTCATTCGCACAAACATTCCGCGGCCAGAATTCAATCTTCGCCTCCGGCGCTCAAAGGCAGCTGTGTCCTCTGATTCCTAGTCCCATGTCTCTTGATATCACTGCGTAATAAATTGCCTAGTCTAGGTGTAATACAATTGCGATCCATAGTGCTAGTGGTTTAATTTTCTGGTGAAGTTTTTCCTTTAGTACTAGCCACGAGTCATCAGCAGTGACATCTCTGGCAATTTTCCTGTTGAGTTGTAAGCGGTGTTTGTACTTGATAACTGAATTGATTTCCTGTGCATAGCCTTAAATGTTAATTCCAAACTAATGTGCTCATTTTTAAAATGTTCAATAAATTAGAATTTTATTTCTATGCCCAGGTGATCTTCTGAGCTATTTTTATTCATTTGCAGGTTGAGTTACTGGCAAGACCGTTTTTTTATTGCCCTTCTCTCCGCAACTGAAGAGCTTGCTAGGCCATATCTGGCCAATAGGTGTCAACCACATTGAAGTTAGACAAGGCAGATAAAGGATGACCAGTTTCTTTCCTTGAAGGACATGGTGAACCCGATGGCTTTTATGACAATCCAGTATTTTCATGATCCCCATAGTGACATTAGGTTTTATATTCCAGATTCAGTTCACTTAGCAGAATTTAAACTCCCCAGCTGCTATGTTGATTGGAGCTCTTGTCTCTGGACCAATAGACCAAGCCTCTTGATTACCAGTCGAGTAATATTTACCAGGCTAAAATTCTCCCAACGAATACTATTAAATGCTCACCCTTTGGTTAAAGTGACTAATTACAATAGTGCAGGTGTTGTAGCTATATTGAAATGTTTTTTTTGTTACCTCGTGACTGTAGTTTACAGCTGCCTGTTCTGAGAATATTTGTTTTGTTGCTGTTAGGCAAGCCAGCTTCTATTCTGTCCATACAAAAAGACTTCTGGTTGCTATTTACGGCTCTGGGGAGACGCATTTGTGATGTGTGCAGCTAGTGTGACGTTCGTTATCGCAACTTTTTTATGAAAATAAATTCTCTTATCACCTGCGAAAATGTCAGTTTGCTATTGTTGTGAGTTAGACATGTATACCTATGTACCTTTGAGCAGCTTCAGTTGCTACTGTGAAATAAATTCCAATAGAATAGAACATTGCACCAGCATTCAAAGTAAAATGAATATCTACGTTTTCAGTCTGTGTTCCAGTAAAATTACACAATCAAGTTGGTGCACAATATAATTAAATGGCAAGTTTTTTTTCATTGTATCTAGACAACAAAAGGAAAATGGATGAAATTGATGCATCTTCAGCTGTGAAGGTGAAGAGAGCAGTCCAGAAAACATCTGACCTCATTGTTCTTGGACTTCCTTGGAAGACAACCGAGCAAGATTTAAAAGACTACTTCAGTACTTTTGGAGAAGTGATTATGGTGCAGGTGAAGTTCTATTTATAGCTCAATTACATGTTTAAGGCACCAAATGTGTGGTAAGCACCAAGCAAACACCCCACTTGCATGATTAGAATCTTTTTGGGCTGTTGTAACCAGCTTTGCAATCTAAGATTATCTTGATTAATTCAATTTTCGACCTGTTTACATTCAGGAGACTGATCTAATCTCAGTGCTTTGTATAAATGAACAAGGATGTCACATGAAAAATGTTTTTGTGCTATTTCAGATAGTGTTTTAAGCTTGTGCAGATTCTAAAGTGTGTAGATTCTAAAGTGTGTATGTGTGTAACTGATGCAAACTTTTCTTACCCGTAAAAAGGGAATACAATTGGGGCATTACATTTTCAATTGTTTAAATGGAATTTCCAGATTATAGTGTAGCAATTTGAGATTATTAATTTTGACTTCAGATTACTAATGGGTGGGTCAGACTTGTTTTTGAAGCATTTACAATGAGCCATTTTCATTATGCGAATAATCTATGCAGTGGTGTGAAGTTGAAGTCTTGTTTGTGGTATTATGGAGTCTCCTAATCTCATTTTTAACATATACCGATCAATCTAGAGTGGGGAGTATGGAGTTTTTCAGTGTTTGTGGAGACTATTTTGTTGATGTTTCACCGTTATAGCTGCAAATTTTGAAACTCATTCTCTATCACACTTACTCACAGGTGAAGAGGGACACCAAGACTGGGAACTCGAAAGGCTTTGGGTTTGTCAGATTCACAGAATATGAAACGCAAGTGAAGGCGATGTCACAACGGCACATGATTGATGGGCGATGGTGTGACTGCAAACTGCCTAATTCCAAGGTATGGCAGGGGGTTATTTCTCCACTGAAATAGTTGAAATGCAATTTACTTGAGAAAATGGGATCAAGCAATAAAGCAAATACCATCCAATTGGAAAAAGTATTTAATATTTGCCTACACGTTGTACAGCCAATTGTGCAACCCACGTTTGGCAGGTATGATGGGCACCTTTGATTTTGAAACTCAGGATGGTGCTTAGTGAGCAAAGTCATAATCCGGAATTTCACCTGATCTTTGGGTGTTGCTGTAACTTTGAGGAGCTAAGCACTTTTAGACAGTATACAGAGTTAAGCATTTTTAGACCGTATACAGAGCTATGTTAGCTTTGAAACGGGTGTTCTGAAGTACAGCTGTCTTTTTTTTTTTCTGAATATGGTGGGCTCATTTATCTAGCTTTTCTTAACAAACTTGAGGGACTTCACAGGAGTATTAACAAACAGAATTTGACCCTGAGCTACTTAAGATATTAGTCTAGATCGCCATGTTTAGTCGGATGTAGATTTTAGGAGCACCTTCAAGGAGGAAAAGAGTTTGGGAGAGAATTTCAGAGCTTGCGCCTCTGAAGGTACACTGCCAGTGATGGAGCAGTTTAAAAATGGGGATGTGCAAGTGAGATTTCAAAGGATTATTGGGCTGGAAGAGCACCCTACAACCCCCCACCCTATCCCCTTAATCTCACCCAGGGGCAATTTAGCATAGCTAATCTACCTAAACTGCACATCTTTGGACTGGGGGAAGAAACCGGAGCACCCAGAGGAAACCTGCACAGGAAGAATGTGACGGTCTCCCAGGGTTGGAATCAAACCCGGGTTCCTGGCACTGAGGAAGCAGTGCTAAGCATTTGTGCTGGGGGGAAAATGGCGTTCAGTAACAAAAGGTATGATGTATCCTTGAGTCTAGTGTTTTTCTGTATTTAAATGTTTTTACATTTCTTAATCATTTGCTACTTAATTGTTCAGATTGCTAATTACATTTAGCTGCAGGCCAGTTATATATGCACAGGCCATTTGAAATGTGAATAAATGCATCACATCTTAACAGCCATCAAGTTTAATTTGTCATTCGGGTTGGGTTTAGGGTCAAGGGAAATGCCGATTTGGGGGAACCACAGATTTGAGCCAGGGAGGTGTGATGGAAGTTTTCGGAAATGGGAAGAGAAGGGGATTAAGACGCTAAAAGATTTGTTTCTTCGGGGTCGGTTTGCAGGATTGAGGAGCTGGAAGCGAAGTATGGGCTAGAGCAGGGAGAAGAGTTTAGGTACATGCAGGTTCGGGATTTTGCCAGGAAGGTGATACAGAGCTTCCCAGAGGAACCGGCCTCCACATTGCTGGAGGAGGTGCTGACGACAAGGAGACTGGAGAAGGGGGCAGCGTCAGCGGTGTACAGAGCTATTCTGGAAGAGGATAAGGCACCACTGGAAGGCATCAAAGCAAAGTGGGAGGAAGAGCTGGGAGAGGCTATAGAGGGGGTCTGGTGTGAGGTGCTCCGGCGAGTGAATGCCTCCACCTTGTGTGAGGTTGGGGCTGATACAGCTGAAGGTGGTTTATAGAGCGCTCCTCACGAGGGCGAGGATGAGCCGATTTTTTGAAGGAGTAGAGGATGTGTGTGAGCGTTGTGGTGGGGGGGGGGGGGGGGGGGGCGCGAATCACGTTCATGTGTTTTGGTCCTGTCCAAAGCTAGGGGAGTACTAGGTAATTTCCAAGGTGGTGCGTGTGAAACTGGACCCGGGTCCCCAGGAGGCCATATTCGGGGTGTCGGACCAGCCAGGGTTGGAAACTGGAGTGGAGGCAGATATCATAGCCTTCGCCTCGTTGATCGCCCGAAGGTGGATCCTGCTGGGATGGAGAGCAGCCGCTCCACCCAGTGCCCTGGCGTGGCGGGGGGACCTGTTGGAATACTTGACTCTTGAGAAGGTTAAGTACGAACTGAGGGGAAGCTCTGAGGGGTTCTACAAGTCATGGGCACTATTTATTATGCACTTTCAAGAATTGGGTAACATCGAACATTAGTTGGGTGGGGGGGGGAGGGGGGCTGTGTAGATTAAGGGTGACTACGGGTAATCCCTGATTCCTTTTTGTCATTTGTTTATGTAAACATGCGGGCTGATGTTTGGGGGTTGGTGGGTGGATGGGATCATTGTATTATGGGGATTGACATATCTTGTTGATGGGTGTAAATGTGGGAGAAAATGTGAAAAAGGAGAATAAAAATATTTATAATTTTTTAAAAAGTTTAATTTGTCACCAATTGCTTAAGCAACAAATCTAACCAAGAAGGAACATTTAATCTGTAGAAATGTTTTTCTTAGTGTGGTGTTCTCTTTTTTTTTTTTTTTGTAGCAAAATGCAGACGAACCTTTGAGAAGCAGAAAAGTGTTTGTGGGTCGCTGCACTGAGGACATGAGTACTGATGAACTTCGTCAGTTCTTTGCCCAGTTTGGAGATGTGACCGATGTATTTATTCCCAAACCTTTCCGTGCTTTTGCTTTTGTCACATTTGCTGATGACCAGGTATGTTTCTTTTAGAAAAGTGAAATTAAGATATACCATTAACTTGCGTTTTCCACAGTGAGTAAATTATTAATGGCCTGTGGTCTGTTACATTATGTTCAAGATAACAGTGGCATTGGAAATATCAAATCAGGAACTTGCTCAACGACAACTTGGTGGTCCAAGCTTGTAACTATCTTGAGCATTGACAGAAAAAAACATGTGAAATATCTGGTCTAACAAAAGTAGAAAGAATATTGGTGCTGTAATTTGACAATCTGTCTGGTTTTCATGCTACTATTCCAAAATGGGGGCCAGAAACTGTTGGGCTGTGCGCGGCAGCAACCTGGGAAGGTACTGTGTATGTCTGTGCAAAAATAAAATTTGAACTACACATTCAAATGAACAGCCTGTGCACAAATCTAAAGAAAAAAAATAGCTTGGATGTTGAATTGTCCCGTGCTTCATCTCCAAAAGCACCAGTCCCAATTTCGTGTAGACTTGTCCATTGCTTATAACATCGGCCTGTAGAGATTTTAGCAAGAAATTGGGATCTGTTTAGACATGTATTGGGTGTGATTGTCAGGTGATTAATTTGAATAAAATTGTTTAAATGTAGTTGATGGGAGATTTCTGGAGCGGTAGAAATATCTATCTTAACCTTTACTGCCAATTTTCTTCTCTTTTGATCTTCCCAAAGCATTGACATCTTGTAGGGGCATATTTTACAATTGGGGATGGTTTAGCTCAATTGGCTAGACAGCTGGCTTGTGATGCTGGCCGAAGTTATTCTTGAAGGCTTACCTTCGCAGCCTTGCTTGTGGTGTGGTGATTCTCAGGTTAAATCCAGCCTTGGTCAAAGACAGCTTTCATTACTCACCTATTCATTTGCTTTTGTTACAGCTTAGCACATTAGTCAAAGAAACAGTAATCATCATTATAACCATGTCCTGGTGACTGCAACTGGGTTAAAGCTTTTAAGCCTCATGAGCTCTAGAAGCAAAAATCTGGAGATGTTTCAAACCATTCAGCCATGTTCTAAGTTGGTGTCAAGTGCTGGATAATTAATTTTGTCATCTATCTCTGGCAAATATTAATGCCTCACTAGAATTCAATAAATACAAATTTTTAGGCATGTGTACTTTGGTCAGTTTCAGACTGGGGGGGGGGAAACAATAATGGTAGCAGCATAACAGAAATGATTTACTAGTCCTTCCTTCAATGTACTGGTACAATATTTTGACTAGTAGCCACAAGATAGAATAACTTGCCTTCCTGATTTCAGCATGTCTATAACTAAGTTGGAACTGATTCTTTAACGTGGCTTCATGGGTGATATATTCAAGAGCTGAACTGAATGTATTTGTTTAATTAGTGCTTATTATTTAGTAATTTGTTGTCTTGCTTACATTTCATTATAATTTGCTTTCTTTCACAGGTTGCCCAGTCTCTCTGCGGTGAAGATCTGATCATTAAGGGGGTCAGCGTGCACATTTCCAATGCAGAACCTAAGCATTTGAATGCTAGGCAACAGATAGATAGAGGACGATACAGTGTCAACACAGGAGGCTTTGGCAATCAGGGTGGGTTTGGAAACAATAGAGGTGGTGGAGGGGGATTAGGTGGCAGTCCAAACAGTAATATGAGTGGAGGTGGAATGAATTTTGGGGCTTTTAGTATCAACCCAGCTATGATGGCTGCCGCCCAAGCCGCCCTACAGAGCAGTTGGGGAATGATGGGAATGCTAGCCAGTCAACAGAACCAATCTGGTGGAGCAGGGGCAAACCCACAACAAAATCAGGGAAATGTACCAAGGGAACAGAATCAACCATTTGGAACCAATAATAATTCGTACAGCTCAAATTCTGGTGCATTAGGGTGGGGATCAACATCCAACTCTGGTGGTCCTGGTTTTGGATCTGGTTTTGGATCTAGCATGGAGTCCAAATCGTCGGGGTGGGGAATGTAAAATTAATCTCGGGTATTTCGCAAATGTGCAGAAGGAGTTTAGAATTATAATAATGGTAAGTAAAATAGTTTTTCCACAGACTTTTTTCCTGCATAATTGAAACAATTTTTTTTAAAGTGGTGTGTTTTGTGATGTCGTTCAAGACACTTGGACAGTAAGGTAACTTTTGAAAGCTGCTGTAATGAGGAGTGGAACTTGCAGTTCAATCGTGCTTCTCCATGACTCACTGCAGTATCTTGTCATGAGTTTCAATCTTTAATATGCTTTATAAGGTGCGTGCACACAATGTTAATCCTCCTTCTTCCCACCCCACCCCCTCCCAAGTTGTGTTAACTGTTTGTTAGTGAAATAAGCCACATGGCCAAAGTTAAGTGTCAGAAAACATGGGTAACTTCAGCTTTTTCATTCTTGCTGCAGGCTATGAATCTATGGTTTCAATTATAAATTGCTACACTTCTTGAGTCAGCTTCAACTCTTGACTCCAAATGCTGTGCAGTCCAAGTGGATTGGTATAATTACTTTTTTAATTTGTAAATAGTATATTTTCATTTCACCAAGGAGATTACTTTTTCTGTTTCTGGAAGGCAATACCTTGTGTTCTAACCATGCTATATTTTGTATTGGGTGGGGAGAGATTTTCACTAGGTAGTGAAAATATTTAGTTTTTGAAAAAAGATCCAATGCAGTTTTTTTTAATATGTGGACCAAACAAGCTCACTGGTCCCTTGTAAATGGCATACCAGTAACAACTGATTCATTTGGTCACCTGTGTATAACAAAATCAGCTCAACGTTGCGTCTGTTGTCCTGACTGGTAGTGGACTAGTATTTGGGCTGTAGCACCATGGAGGTACTTATTTCCATTCTGGTCGAAAGGTATTCCAAACCAGCCTTTTTAGCCACATGGTGCAGTGAAGAAGAAAGTTGGTGTAAAGGCATGCCACAGAGTAATCTGTTGGGGACAAGAGTTGAGAGACCCACTTGAGAATTTGCATCAATCTACTGCCCCAGTATTTTTTAATTAAGGTATGCATTGGGAGCTTCATTTTGCCTTGACCATTGCATACTTTAATGGAGCCTGCACCCATGATTAATTGTATCCGTTGTATGCATATTTCTGACACAATAAAGGAGATAGCGGAATTTGCCTTTTTCGTACTGGTACCTAATATAGTCCAGAATAGAAGTTTGACCAGAAAAAAAACGTACAAATATTTGTCATTAATTGTGGGTGGTTGGTTAGCACAGTTGCTTCACAGCTCCAGGGCTGATTCCCAGCTTGGATCACTTTGTGAGGAGTCTGCACATTCTCCCCATGTCTGTGGGTTTCCTCCCACAGTCCAAAGATGTGCAGGTTAGGGGGATTGACCATGCTAAATTGCCTTTGGGTTAGGTGAGGTTACAGGGAAAGGGTGGAGGTGTGGGCTTAAGTAGGGTGCTCTTTTCAAGAGCCGGTGCAGACCCGATGGGCCGAATGGTCTGCACTGTAAATTCTATGATTGTACCTTGATTTGCCTTCCAACTTGGAAGAACCTGGTTATTGTCTTCCATGTCTGCTATTTCTTGCCTTGCCGTAATGAAAATACCATTGGCAGTGTACCTTCATCCTACTGTGATTAACCAGAGCAGACCATCTTGATTCTAGAGACCGTGTTACTTGACTTAAAACGGTATCTTTTGGTAGTTTGGCTGAGCTGGTATCACACCAACTAAATTGATACTTGATTATCCATAAAATACTAGCGTGCTAAAATTTATTTTAGAAAAGCATAATAATTTTCATACCAACAGTAATGGGCTGTGATTAAAGGCTAGTATAACGTTTTTAAATTTTGGAATCTTAATTTAAATGCTTGTTTACAATTGAGATACAAATTTCATCTGAAGTACCTTACATGGGTGCATGCTTTTCTAAAAGTTTGAATGGATTGCAGGCCAACACCGGATTGTGCAACAGTTTTACTGTTACATCTACACAACATTCTTTTAAACATCTCTTGGCTGCCTTGTGCATTAGCAAGCAACATTGGAAAATTCTACATTGCACACACATCGATCTGCTTATGCTATATAAAAGCCGTATGAAAAACCTGAAAATACCCGAATTGAAGACACTTTGTGAGCTCCTGGCATTCCAGGTTACATTGACCGTTGCACCAAAATTGTTGGTTAGTCTTATTAGCGCCTAGCAATGAATACCCATTTGCACTAGGTTATACTGTTCCATCCACATTTTGTCCATCTTAAAATTAATGTCGTCCCTCGTTGTCAGGTAAAAGATCCGGCAGAGCGTCCATCGTATCACAGTACAAATCGATGCAATTGGGCAATGAGTGATAGCACTTGCGGTACAAAAAACGTTTATATAAATGTAGTCTGCAAAATCTTTAGGACGACTGGAACGTATTTAATAGTGTACTGTGTAGATTTTTCAAGAATTTGAAATGTCTTTTTAAGGAAGTGGTCTGGATCTCCAAGCATGAACACCTACATGCTGTATAGAAAATGCTTTCTCTAAAACCATCTCACTGCATTGCTTCAAGCTACATGGAGATGCAGGTTCTGTTCGAAGGGACCACGGTGGGTGTTCCATTTTTGTCCTCTACTGTTCTTTTCACGGATTCGTTTATCAGCGCTGTGAAGCGAGATGATGTGGCACAGAGCTGTGATGACTTGATTTGAAGCCTGGTGTGGGATTGATGCTATGGTGTTGCCAACGAATGAGAGGGCTGGTATGAGCGAGGAAGGAGAGAGCGCGTGCAGAGACTTGGTGGTGCATATTGCATTTTTAAACATGGCAAGATGTGGCTCTCAATCCCTTGGCATGGTGAGAGAATGCAGAGGAGAAGTGGGATACAGTACGAATGGTGTTTTTTTTTTCTTGCATTCACAAGGGACGTCCGTGACTGATGAGGAAAAAGACTGGTGATATTGCTTGTAACATGAGTAATTGGAAAACGCTGGATGTGTTCAGTGAAATGAATATCTCTAGGGGTTGAAACCACGGAACATTTGGGCTCCACAAATTGTAAAAATGAGTTAACTTTTATTTGGTTTTAAGTTGTTAATGGTAAGAATTAGACTATTTGCAAATTCTGATTTATAAAATTATTCTGAATTATAATTCTGAAAATTATTTAAACCTTAAATGGAAAGTGTCCATGAAAAAATTGGTAACTTTATAAATCAACCTGAATTTATAATTTTATCAAGTCGGAGTCCTTGTCACAGGCTGCAAGTTGGACCATCTATATTTTTGATTTTAGTTTCAACCCCTGAATATTTTTTTGTATCTTCCTCCCCCTTCCCTTCCCGTTACTGTGTGTGCCGAATGGTTGGTGATGTATTTTTTGTATTACTGACATGTAAGTGTGGATAAGTGATGTGGAGCTATGAAGGAACAATATTTTGTGGAGTGTATTGTGGCATTGCTGCCTGCCAGAGATGACTTGGGTGAGCTCAGTGTCCATCTCGATCAAGAGTGTACGTTTGTCTGTTTTCTGCGAGTTTATTGCGAATGCAGGGCTTAATAAATGATTGCTTGAGTTCAGTGTGTTTTGAAGCCCTTTTCTTAAAAAAAAAATGTGATTGTAGGGAATTCTTAATAAAATCCTGGCTTGACTAAACATTCTTGTCTCTGCATCCTGACATGAAATGCGAAAAGCTCCAAATCAAACTTGTTTTTTTTTTGGTTTAGCCAAATGATCTGGTCTACCGGAACTAGAAATCTGCTAGGTATACGGATTTTCTAATTGTGATGTAAGATTAGCATCCAGAATGCTAACTTGTCTCTTAAAATGCCAATGATCTTTGTATTTCAGAAATTTTAATCAAAAATTCCACTTTTAGGCACAGAAGTTACATGGGGCACTCCATTTTTCTCCCCTCTTAAGGTTTACTGTATTCATGCTGGGATATAATTTCCATGGGTACTGACAGCCCTCTGGTATCTCATCCAAGTGAACATCCTGTTCTCATGTGCCTGGATGGTGAGTGCCTAGATTATTTAACTTTTGTGGGTTGAAGAGGTGAGACAAAAGGATGCTATTTGCATCATAACTAATTCTGGTGTTCTGCCATTGCTTGGAGGATGACGATAACCAGAATATTAAATCCTGAGCTAGCCACCTTGCAGCTTGAGGATTGGACCTGAACTTCCCCATATCGGCATGAAAGTAGTCCTATTTGATCTGAAGTTTAACCAGCCCTAACTTGGTTCCCATTGTGGGAAATCTAGCAAAGACTCGTCCTTCCTGCGAGTTTTAATTTTAATGCAAAAGATGACAATCATTACTGCTACCTCACTGTTGTGCTTTAAGAAGCAGTATGTCATTAGTAGCTGCAGGAAAGTGTTAACTGATAAACCCCAGACAAGAGAAGGTCAAACATGCACTGTTTAGGTTCTTAATTGACATCCGCTGCATATGTGCAAGCATAGCAACATGCTATCGGGCAGGCATAACCTGCCAATAGTCATTGTCAATAGTCTTGAAAGTGGCCATTTTTACCTGAAAAATCCAACAAAGTGGCTAGAGGAGACAGTTGGCAAAACTACTTGAAGGCAATGTCACCCCGTCATTTCTACGTTTGTTTATATCAAGGAAGTGTCAATTTAAATCGACCTGTTTTCCTTGCATTCCTGAGAGTAAAATAGTCACAGCAGGAAGTAAAGTTTGGTTTTAATGCTCATGTGAAGTAACCTGGTTTTAATCAGGTGCAGTGTTTCAAAAAGTAAATTGGCTTTTGAGCTCAGAAGTGGTAGAAGTGCTGAGGTAAATGTTCATAGTGGGTTTGGAATTTATAATGAATGCTCCTGTTCAATATGCTCACACTTTGTCTTGGGGAAAAATAGGGATCAATAGGCAAGTATAACTCATTAATACCAGAGTTGCTAATCCTTCTGTATAAATATCAAGTTTATTTTCAGAAGTTGGAATGATGAAATCGAAAAACATTCATAGCAGTGCAATTATGCACTCATGTATGTTTCTGATTGTTTGACAACAGCAAGACATCTTCATTTTAAAGGATTGGTAACCGTTTAAAAATAGGTGCCAAAATACACATTGTAAAATAGAAAAAGTGCTAATTTGAAATTTTATAGCATTTTCAAAGCTTTGTATTGACCCTTTTGTTCAGATGAATCTGTTCATCAAATAGATTTTGGGTGAGATTACAAAACAAAAGAACCCTAGACCCTCCAGTTCATGAGATGCCTTCTGCTGGATGGTGAGTGAGACATGTCCTGGTATTATTTGAAGGGCAATGGTGGCTTGGCCAAATCATTCCTCAGTCAGCACCATTGAAATAGATTGAACAGATGGAATGTCTTTTTGTGCCTGGTGAGGCCCCATAAATAAAGTGGCTGAATTTATATAGATGATTGAAAATAATTCATCTGCAAAGTTTGGAAGACATCAAGGACATGCTTGTATGTGTTATGGGCCAGGGCTTGGAGAACCCCAAAGTGTAGCATGGAGTTCACCTGACCCACAACTTTTAATAGATTGTGGTATGGGGAGCACACGGCCCATTCTACAGGTGTGGTATAGCAGAAATGGAAAATAATTTTTAAAGCAAAACCATGTTTATTCTATGAACTCAAGTTAACCTTTTTAAAACATACAGGGAACATCTTAGCAACCATTAATTCAAATACAACCCCCAAAGAATACAACACTAAGTAATCCATTAAGCCTTCCTTTTAACATCCAAAAGACTTAAAACACCTTTTACCAGAAGCACATCAGGTTAAAGTCACTACTGTTATTAGTTTTAGATTTACAGTCTTTAGATTAAAGAGAGATTTTCATACACCTGGCTGTGACTGCAGCTATCCAGCTCTGAAAACGAAACTAAAACACACCCTGCAGCAAACAGCCTAAAACAAAAGTAAAAGGTTGACAGCCCTGCTCCACCCACTCTGACATCACTGCAGTAGTAAACGCCCATTTCTTAAAGGTACTCTCACTACAGATAATTATATGCACACCCATTTCTTAACGGTACTCTCACATGACGCCCCCCCCCCCCCCCCAAATAAACCATCAACTTCAAGTTGGTTTTATTTTTCACTATCCTTCAAGAAATGCAGACAGTAAATATACTTTTTCGTTTCAAAAAAGAACACACGCAAGCAGGTATAATATAGTACATTTTTCCCCCGGTTTTTCTTCCTCCAACTGAAATCCTTCTCGATTGACAGTCTCTTTGAACAAGAAGGTCTCCGCACTATCCGTCCATTTATCTACACCTCGGCATTTC
The DNA here is from genome assembly GCF_047496885.1 of Scyliorhinus torazame. Lineage (NCBI taxonomy): Eukaryota > Metazoa > Chordata > Chondrichthyes > Carcharhiniformes > Scyliorhinidae > Scyliorhinus > Scyliorhinus torazame. The sequence continues at coordinate 50,711,616 of NC_092722.1, read as the reverse complement.
TCTTTAAAGTCAGAAACTTTAGTTCAATCTGACCAGAGAGTCCCTTGCAATTCTCCAACACATGAGCATTGGTTATCACAGCTTTCAGGCAGTCAAATGCCTGTATAAAGTCCGCTGTCCACTGAAAATGTTGACGTTTATTCAAGTCCCATCAGTGGAGCAATCACGCTATAAAACCTTTGCACAAATGTTCGAACAAATCCACTCATGCCAACAAATCACATTATTTCCCTTCGTCTTGAGGGTATTGAAATACCTCTCACTGTTGGTTTCACATCCCGTGTGACCATTCGACCCTGTCTGATTGTATGGCCAAGGAAAGTGACTTGGGCTTTTCCAAATTCACCTTTTCTAGGTTTATCACCAAACCCGCCTCCTTAAGTTGATCGAATACCTCCATCAGATTTTTCAAATGTTCTGTCCATGTCTGGCTGAAAATTACCAGATCATCGATGTAGACCGCACAATTGGGTTATTCCGAAACGACTGTTAGTTAACCGTTGAAATGTGGCTGGTGTTTTTCATGCCAAATGGCATAACTTTGAATTGGTACATACCATCTGGAGTCACAAAAGCTGAAATCTCCTTTGCCCTTCCGGATAAAGGTACCTGCCAGTAACCTTTTAAGTAAATCCAGTTTGGAAATAAAAGCTGATTGTCCCACTTTCTCATTGCAATCCTCCAAACGTGGGCTAGGATAAGAGTCCGTTCTTGTAACTGCATTAATCTTTCTATAGTCCACACACAACCGTTGGGTACCGTCTGGTTTTGGTACCATCACTATGGGTGAGCTCCATTATGCCATTTTTAAGCATACTCTCAATCTCTTTGTTAACCTGTGCCAATTTTAAAGGGTTAAGTGTATGGATGTTGTTTGATTGGAACGGCATTTCCCACATCTACATCATGTATAGCCATTTTAGTACTTCCCAATTTATCTCCACAAACGTGCCCATATGATATCAGGTCAGTTTGTTTTTCCTCTGGAAGGTAACTCAACAATTTATCCCAATTTTTAAGAACATCCTCGTTTTCCAATTTAATTTGAGGTATGTCAAATTCACTGTCATTGGGTTTGGTTCATCACTTTGAGTTCGAATCATGAAAACCTTTTTCTCTCCTTCCCTTTCAAAGTACCTTTTAAGCATATTCACATGACGCACTCGGTGAGTCTTCCTTCTATCTGGTGTTTTTACCACATAATTCACCTCACTTAATTTTCTTTCAATCTGATAAGGTCCACAAAACCTTGCTTTTAAAGGTTCACCGACCACTGGTAAGAATACTAAAACTTTATCTCCACTGGCAAAACTACGATCTTTGGATTTCTTGTCCGCTACCCGTTTCATCACATTCTGTGCAACTTTTAAATGTTATCTAGCCAATTCACGTGCTCTATTTAATCGTTCCCTAAAATTTGACACGTAATCCAGTAATGTAATTTCCGATTTCTCACTCAAATTTTTCCTTAATCAATTTAAGTGGTCCTCTTATCTCATGACCAAATATTAGTTCAAAAGGACTGAATTTGGTTGACTCTTTAGGTGCGTCTCTAATTGCAAACAGTACGAATGGAATTCCTTTATCCCAATCCTCTGGATAATTGTGACAATAAGCCCTCAACATTGTCTTTAATGTCTAGTGCCACCTTTCAAATGCTCCCTGTGATTCTGGATGGTATGCAGTTGATTTAAATTGTTTTATTCCTAAGCTATCCATAACTTCTTTGATTAACCTTGAGGTAAAATTTGATCCTTGATCCGATTGTATTTCTGTGGGTAGTCCGTATCTAGTAAAGAATTTAAGTAACTCCTCCACAATCTTTTTAGCTGTAATATTAAGTACTGGAATGGCCTCTGGAAACCTAGTAGACGCATCCATTATTGTCAAAAGATATTGATTCCCACATTTCGTTTTGGGAAGCGGTCCTACGCAATCAAAGGTTCCTCAAATGCTGGAATGGGTATTAAGGGTGCTGGTTTTATCACTGTTTGAGGTTTCCCTATCACTTGACATGGTGTGACACGATTGACAAAATTTAACTACATCTTTATGTAGTCCAGGCCAATAAAAATGTTTTTGTATTTTAGTTTGAGTTTTCCTTTTTCTCAAATGACCTCCCACTGGTACCTCAGGCAACTCGCAAAACCTCCTTTCTATACACTACCGGCAATACTAGTTGATGAACTTCTTCCCACTTTTCATCCGTCTGCATATGTAAAGGTCTCCATTTTCTCATCAAGGCATCACTTTTACGGTAATGACACTCTTGTATACACTCAGATTCCTCTTCCGTGTATGCTTTCTGATACATCCGTTTTATTTCTGTATCTTTCTGTTGTAACTCCGCCAATTTTCCTGAACTAAAAATATCCGCCTCATCCTCCCCCTGTTCTTGTTCTTTTTCAACCTCTGATCAAAAATCGTTTCTGACAATTGCATTTCAATGTCATCTTCACTCTTTGATTTTTTCCTCTTGTCTTAACCTGTGACTTCGCGACCTTGTTACTACACAATCCGGAAAAATCCCAGGATATTCGTCCTTCAAAACTTTGTCTGATTTTCTCTGGCTTATCAACCACAGTAGGCATCACTCCCACCTGCGATCCAGCTATATTATTACCCAAGATAAACTGTGTTCCTGGACAAGATAGTTTCTCTATTACTCCTACTACCACTTCACCACTCTTCACTGGACTTTCCAACCTTACCTTATATAATGGAACACTACTCCTCTCACCCTGAATTCCACATATTACCACCTTTTCTGGCAACATTCTTCCCAAGCTACGTAACTCCTCATCTCTTACCATGAAAGATTGACTAGCTCCTGTATCTCTTAAAATTGTGACTTCTTTACCTGCTCCTCCTGATACACATGAGTAAACTTTACCCACACAAGTAAATTCTTTAAAGACATCTGGCACCTTCTTACCAATCACCTCTTGATCAGGCTGTACAATCTTTTGCACCTCCTTCGCTTCACTTGGGCTTTCCTTTACCACTTTAACAAACCCCACTGTCTTATCCTGTTTTACCACATCAGCCTTCCCAGTGCTTTTCTTCAACCACCAACACTGACTTTACATGGCCTTGTTTATTACAGTGAAAACATTTGAAACTTTTCATTTCTTTTCCACCCTCCTGGATTTCCTTTTTAGTCTGAGGTACACTCTCGTTATCTCCTATCAGATCACTTTTACCACTTGAGTATTTCTCGTGTCCCCAGATTCTATCCCTCACAGGCTGAAACTGATGTCTGAAACCAAGCTTTGATTTATGAACTAATTCATAATCATCTGCCATTTCTGGTGCTAATCTCGCAGTTTTAACCCTCTGCGCTTCCACATGAGTTCTCGCTACATCAGGAATTGAATTTTTAAACTCCTCCAAAAGTATAATTTCTCTGAGAGCTTCATATGTTTGGTCTATTTTCAAAGCCCTTATCCACCTATCAAAATTACTCTGATCCTTTCAACTCCATGTATGTTTGACCAAATCCTTTCCTTAAATTTCTAAACCTTTGTCTGTAGGCCTCAGGCACTAGTTCATATGCACCTAAGATGGAATTTTTTCACCTCATTTGACCCAGATACCTCCCCCAGTCGTGATGCAAACACTTCACCAGCTCTACCTACCAGCTTTGTTTGAATCTGTAATACCCACATGTCCTGTGGCCATTTCATTTGTTTAGCCACCGTCTCAAATGAAATGAAAAAGGCTTCTACCTACTTCTCATCAAACCTTGGCACCAATAGATTCCCACCAAGCCTTCGACTTTGACGATTTCTCACTGCCCTCATCACTATCAACCAACTACGTATCATAGAACAATACAGCGCAGTACAGGCCCTTCGGCCCACGATGTTGCACCGAAACAAAAGCCATCTAACCTACACTATACCATTATCATTCCATATGTTTATCCAATAAACTTTTAAATGCCCTCAATGTTGGCGAGTTCACTACTGTAGCAGGTAGGGCATTCCACGGCCTCACTACTCTTTGCGTAAAGAACCTACCTCTGACCTCTGTCCTATATCTATTACCCCTCAGTTTAAAGTTATGTCCCCTCGTGCCAGCCATTTCCATCCGCGGGAGAAGGCTCTCACTGTCCACCCTATCCAACCCCCTAATCATTTTGTATGCCTCTATTAAGTCTCCTCTTAACCTTCTTCTCTCCAACGAAAACAACCTCAAGTCCATCAGCCTTTCCTCATAAGATTTTCCCTCCATACCAGGCAACATCCTGGTAAATCTCCTCTGCACCCGCTCCAAAGCCTCCACGTCCTTCCTATAATGCGGTGACCAGAACTGTACGCAATACTCCAAATGTGGCCGTACCAGAGTTCTGTACAGCTGCCACATGACCTCATGACTCCGGAACTCAATCCCTCTACCAATAAAGGCCAACACTCCATAGGCCTTCTTCACCACCCTATCAACCTGGGTGGCAACTTTCAGGGATCTATGTACATGGACACCTAGATCCCTCTGCTCATCCACGCTATCAAGAACTTTTCTATTAGCCAAATATTCCACATTCCTGTTATTCCTTCCAAAGTGAATCACCTCACACTTCTCTACATTAAACTCCATTTGCCACCTCTCAGCCCAGCTCTGCAGCTTATCTATAATCCCTCTGTAACCTGCTACTTCCTTCCACACTATCGACAACACCACCGACTTTAGTATCGTCTGCAAATTTACTCACCCACCCTTCTGCGCCTTCCTCTAGGTCATTGATAAAAATGACAAACAGCAACGGCCCCAGAACAGATCCTTGTGGTACTCCACTTGTGACTGAACTCCATTCTGAACATTTCCCGTCAACCACCACCCTCTGTCTTCTTTCAGCTAGCCAATTTCTGATCCACATCTCTAAATCACCCTCAATCCCCAGCCTCCGTGTTTTCTGCAATAGCCTACCGTGGGGAACCTTATCAAACGCTTTGCTGAAATCCATATACACCACATCAACTGCTCTACCCTCGTCTACCTGTTCAGTCACCTTGTCAAAGAACTCGATAAGGTTTGTGAGGCATGACCTACCCTTCACAAAGCCATGCTGACTATCCCTGATCATATTATTACTATCCCTGATCATATTATTAAATAAATGTCCCTTTATGACTGTCAAGTTTCATGGCCATTTTCTGAAGTTCAAACTCTTTATCTTTTTCCCTGATCTGTATCTCCCTTTTTCTTTCTTTTTGTTCTGCTAGGGCTATTCTTTCTGTTTTCCTTTCTTCTTTATCTTTTTCCCCTCTTATATTCAAGCTGCTTTAATTCTTTCTCATGTTCCATTTGTTTAATTTGTAACAGAATTTTTGCTATTTCCAATGAGTCAAACTGTATCTCGGGCAACTTTAAATGCTTAGCCACCGCCATAATTACCTCACCTTTTCGCATTTTGTCCGGTAATTTTAACTGCGTTTTTGCCAAATCTAACAGTCTGCTTTTAGTCTCTGTCCGTAAGGTACTGCGTGTGACCGTCTCCACCCCCAAAAACTTCAGAGCCTCTGAAAGAGCCATTGTCCACACCACACTCCCTACTTAAACTAAAATACCACACCTGAAAAGCAACCACAATATGCTCACCCCTCACTGTCTTTAAGTTCACTCAGCCAATCCAATAGATAAGCTTTTATCCCGTACGAGCACCCAATTTGTTATGGGCCAGGGTTTAGAGAACCCCAAAGTGTATCATGGAGTTCACCTGACCCACAGCTTTTAATAGATTGTGGTATGGGGAGCACACGGCCCACTCTACAGGTGTGCTACAGCAGAAATGGAAAAGTAATTTTTAAAGCAAAACGATGTTTATTCTATGACGTCAAGTTAACCTTTTTAAAACATACAGGGAACATCTTAGCAATTCGAATGCAACACTAAGTAATCCTTTAAGCTTTCCTTTTAACATCCATAAGACTTAAAACATCTTTTACCAGAAGCACATCAGGTTAAAGTCACTACTGTTACTAGTTTTAAATCACCAGGATCGATTTACAGTCTTTAGATTACAGAGAGAGATTCGTACACCTTCTGGCTGTAACTGCAGCTATCCAGCTCTGAAAACAAAACTAAAACACACCCTGCAGCGAACAGCCTAAAACGAAAGTAAAAGGCTGACAGACAGCCCAGCTCCACCCACTCTGACATCACTGCAGTAGTAAACACCCATTTCTTAAAGGTACTCTCACATGACATATGTAAGTTAATTGGCGAATATTAGGGAAACTAGTCACGCTGTCCAACCCTGTGCATGACTTAATAGCAGTATTTGAATATAGGCAGTAATAAATATGAATTTTCCATGGACATTGTTTCACAATTGAATGGCCAGGAGTTTATAGCCCCTCACACCTGGCAGGAGGTGCAGCCCCATCAGGATAAGTGGCAATTTAATTGATTTGATTTTGGGGGGGGGCACTGTGGCAAGCCTGTAAAATCCTGGCCCATATTGCCATTGATAAACTCTTTTAAAATGGTCATATCTCTAATCTCTGCACTCAATATTTTCTGAAGTACAGAGATTTGGTGCCTGATCTGATTTTAAAAGGCTCCAATGCCAATGAGGAAAGAAGGAGTGGTCTGTATAAGAATACCGTTTGTTTTCATGATTGCTGAAGTACAAGTGAAAAGGATTAGGTTTGTTTTAGGTGTGTATGTATAATCTTTTTCAAATAAATGTAATTGATCATATTTGAATACACTTCCATTTAAAGGTGACCTGGCTAAATCCTCAAGTCCTCGTATCACTTGTAAAGTTAACCTCTTAAAACCACACACTCGAGAACATGCATCAGTTACAGTATTGCAAACTTTGCTGTGTGATAGCCAACAGTTTCGGGTATGCAAGTTTCTGTGAAGTAACTTTTCTTTGTTAATCCCCATCCAGGTACCATTGTCGATGACCTAAAATAACCTTTCAATTTAATTTTATTAAAGCAATGACATTGTAAAAGTTAAATACCTCCCCTTGATATCCTTAATGAATAATTAGATATTTTGAACTAGCTTCTACTTCAGATAAACAATTTTATCTGTTTTTTTAGTCATTTGAGATGTGAACATCACTGGCTAGTCCACCATTTATTGCCCATCTCCGACTTGGACTGCTGCAGTCCATGTGGTGTAGGTACACTCATTGTGCCGTTAGGGAGTTTCACAATTTTGACAAACTACAGCGAAGGAACAGCGATTTATTTCCGAGTCAGGATGGTGAGTGTCTTGAGAACACTATCCGGAAGTTTGCCATGTGTCTGTTGCCCGTGTCTTTCTAAATGGTTGCGGGCGTTTGTTTGGATGGTGCTGTCCAAGGAGGCTTGATCAGTTGCTGCAATGCATCTTGTAGATAGTACACACTGCTGTCACTGTTCATTTGTGGTGGAAGGGAGTGAATGTTTATAAAAGGATGCCAATCAAGCAGGTTGCTTTGTTCTGGAGATTTGATCATCTTGAGTGTTGGAGCTGCAGTTATTCAGGCAAATGAAAAATATTCCATCACATTCCTGACTTGTGCCTTGTAGATAATGGACAGGGTTTGGGGAGTCAGGAGGTGAGTAACTCTCACTCCCTCCCCCCCCCCCCCCCCAATCTCTCTTTCTTACAATCCATATGTGCTGACTGTCGGGGGTTCGGCAACAGTAATGTCGGGGCTGTTCACAGTAATTTCATTGCTGTGTCAACGTAAGTCTACTTGTGACAATAAAGAGTATTATTATTGAATGTCATGGGGCCAATACTACTGCACCATTCAAATCAGCAACTGCTATGTATGCAGCAGTTGGAATCCAGTTATTGTAAAGAGGTGCTCTGTCCCCTGTATTTTTCAAGCTTACCAAGGACATGCTCATTCCTACTGTAAATACTCCCAAGGTGTGAAAGTGATCCTTTCACTTGCTCTTGCATACTGCAAAGAAACATAAAGTAAATGTTTTTCTCATGGATCTGTTTGTTTACCTCCTTTTCCAGATTGATAACTTGCTATCTGCTGTAATGTTTCCTCTAGGGCGAAGAGGATAGTGGGCTACATGACTTTTCATCGACTGCTGTCTATGCAGCTTTGTGATTGACCAGTTGTGGTCTCCCTGCCCTGGCCCCAGTGAGATTTGAAAATCTAACAAAGTGCTGTCCTCCAGTCTATGTCCAAGGACCAACCAAACTTGCTAAGTGAGCATTGGCAGTTTCTAGTAGTGCTTCAAAACTCCCCCCTCGAGGCAACCCTATACATTTCCAGCATACCCCCAAAAGTGAAATAGCTCTGTGATAATAGGGGTTGAAAAATTAGCCTGAATATAAATTACACAATTAAAATTTTGTATTTTGGTGCTATATACCTGAATTGGTGTTCAGTGACTAAGTGTCATAGCAGACCTTTTGAACGATTGCACTGCCTGAAGACAACTTGTAGGCCAAACTTGCTGGTTGTATTTGAGGTAAGGTTCTTCAGGTTTATCTTCACTGCTCCAGGTAAACCAAGCTATTCTTCCACCTCTATCAATCTGAAAGCTTGCATGCACTGCTTTTTAACTTGATGAAATAGCTTAGTTCTGTGGTTTCTTAATTACGAACCTACAATCCTGGTCATTCTCTCCACGTTGTCTTTTTGATGGCAGTGTTAAAGTCGACATTGCAAATGTTGAATCACCAATGAATTTATCATTGGCCCTATTGTATAAAGTTTTATTCACAAGAATATATTTTCTAACCTCTTCTCAACAGTTGGTAACAAAATCGTACAGAACTAAATCAGGACTAGCCTTTCCACAACTAGATCTTGCATTTCTCATCGCCTACTATTAAGCCATTGCTTGATTCAGTGGATAATTTTTGATAACTTATTTCTGAGCTTCAGTCTTTATATATCTTAGAAATTTTGACAGGCTCTTCAAGATCGAGTACATAATGGAGACTATGTTTCTTCCTTGAGCTGCACATTAGATTTGTGAAGACAATGCTCATTCTTTTCTTTTCCACTTGAGGTGCAATTTAGTGTGGCCAATCCACCTACCTGCACATCTTTTTGGGTTGTGGGGGCGAGACCCACGCAGATGTGGGGAGAAGGTGCAAACTCCACACGGACAGTGGGCCGGGGTCGAACCCGGATCCTCAGTGCTGAGGTGGCATTGCTAACCACTGTGCTGCCTCACTGCTCCTCCGTCTAAGGTGACTTGTATTTTTATAGGCAAAACTGAAGAGTCACATTGTGTGTATATAGACCTGGTTTATTTGACCTCTTAAGAGTCAGTTCCATTGTGTAGGCCAGCCAGGTCTACAAATCCTTTTGGAATTTTATTCTAGATATGTAGTCCATTGTCTAGAAGGCTATGCAAAACCATTAATGGAAGGAATTAAAACTCCAGAAATTCCCCTCCCATTCCAGACAGTTATTGAAGGAAGAATTTGGGCTCTCTGCGGCCAGCTTATAACCTTTAAAATAATTTAAATGAGCTTCCCAGTGGGTTAGAAAATACATAATGTCACCTTTGTATCAAGTGAGTAAATATAATAGTCATAAACTTTCTTAATGTTACTATCTCTCAGATTGGAAGCTGTTAACCGTTCCAATCCTTTCCAGAATCATTTGCTGCATGTTTATAAATGTGGTGGCAACAACTAGTTACAGTAACATTGAGTGGGTTTGATCAATGAAAAATTGTTTACTCAATTGTGGTTTTCTAACTCCACTCCAGCAATTTCCTTCCTATCCTGCTGCATGATGTTTATGCTTGATTTGCTCTGATCCTGTTCCTTCCCACGACATGGACAATCAACCACTCACTCTATCTTTTCTATTTTTTGATTAGATATAATCTCAATATGAATAGATCTGGAATTGGCGCGTCCTCTTGTTTCAAAAAGTATATTAAAGTCAGTTATTTCCCTTGTGTATTTTGTATTTTATAATGGTTTAACCAGTGAGCTACCTTGGAAAACCCAATTCTTGTCAATATATGAAAAATGCACGCATTGTCTACAATTCTAGATGGAACATTGGGCATTGTAGAAGACAATTCTGTTCCTATTCTCCGAGTTTCTTGTACCATTTTTCTGCCCCTCCTGAAAGTTTTCATGCAAAGCTGAGGGAAACATTTCATGCTCATCAGTTGACCATATCTTATTCAAGGGGTCCATCTTTATGCATTATTGATGGTGAGTGTCAGAAAGCTTACTTTCTGGAAGCAGTCACTATGTAGCAAATACAAATGAGAACTTGGGCTTATTGCTATTGTACACAGCAATCAATAGATAGTGATCTGAAGAAGAAACTGAGTCGACTTATTTCCACCCACTCACCTAATCCTCAAATGCTGAAGCCAATTGCATTAACAGCCAAGTACAGCTAACTCAGTACTGTATTCTAAGCAGTGTAATCTGGAACAGTTCTCGTGATATCTAGCAGTTTTATAGGGGTGATTCATAGTTTTGGGTATAGATGAATATTCTAAGAACCATGGAGAAGTTTAAAGTCCACTTTTCTTTGAACTACATGCTGCAGAGAGGATCGGTGAACCTGAAGAAGAATAAACATTTGGATTTACCTCTATATTTGAGAGTTTGACCAGCTATCAAGCTCATGCTTTCTGGTCTGTCGTGTCCGTGTCAGCTCCGCAAAGAGCAAGTTGGTCAGTCCACCTGCTTTTCTCGCCAACCCTGCAAACTTCCCCTTTTTATAAATATCCACTACATGCTTGAGCAGTGTATTCCATATCCTAACAACTTGAGTGCTTTTTTAAAAGGCCACCGTTGCTTCTTAAATAGAGTAGAAATGGTGCTTTCTATCATCCAAGCCCCACTTGGGCATCTATCAAATTTCTTCTTGCCCTCGAAGGTGAAATGCACATACTTGAGTTTTATTAGCCAAATATACTGATAAAATTTATATTGAGCTAATTGTCCTTTTGTCAGAATAATTATAGATGGGAGTTTTGAAAGCCATCTTGTTTCTGGCACCTGTTATTCACCCTGTCTTTGTTCTCTTCTACCCTCATATTTGTCCAACTTCAAACAAGATCTCTTAAACACATAATCCAAAAAGTAATTTAAAGATTTATTTGATCACGAGTGCGGTTATTTGAATCTCTAAGTGCAATTTCAAACCTTGAGTGTAATTCAAATTTTCATCAGGGACTTCCTGATTTAATTGCTTCAGTAATATAGATTAATGTTTTAAATGTACGATTGTTCTGTTTTAACTGCTTAATGTATAGAGTTGCAGGTGAAAGTTACAAAGTACAATACAAAATTAACCTATGTTGATGAAAGGATGCACACTTATCGACAGGCAAGTCAATTTAACAATTTATTTACTGTGCATTTCTTCCCTTCGTCAAATTGTGTGCCATGAGGCATTGGGACCAGTTTGAAGTGAACAGGTGCGCTTCACCAGAGCTGAAAGCAATGTCTTTGTAGGAGGGTTAATTGGTCCAGAAAGATGAGGTGTTGGGTGGGCACCAATGTGAAACATTACAGAAGAGAGACGCTGGAGAACTGGGAGAAACAAATAGTAAAGATTGGATAACACTTGCTAAACAATCCTGATTGAGTTAAGAATTGCACTGAAAGCCAATTTGAGATTTAAGTCGGGTTCACAATGCCTCACTCGTGTAAGCTGGAAGCCACATTCTCTCGCATGTTCCAGTTCTAAGCAGAGAAGGAATATATCCCCAAATTCTTCCTTCAGCTGAAAAGCTTGGGCAGCCACAATTCCCCCAGGGCAATGCCTTGACCAATCACAGTCAACCGGTCCAGTTTGAATTTGAGCAAAGCTGGGCAGTTGTTAATTCCAGTCATTCTTCATTACAGTGCAAATCGAAAAGCTTTGGTAGCATGTCTTTCAGTAAAGAATAGTTGAGAAACTGGAATTAGGCAGGTTAGATGCAAAGCAGCTGTGTTTGGAGTGCAAATGCATGAAGCATAAAGTTGGTAAGCTGCAAGTGTAAATCATTACATGGAACCATGATATTGTGGCAGTAATTGCCTGATTTAAAACAAGAGGATTGGGAATTCCTGTCTGCAGAGTACCCTAGAAAGAACTGGAAGATATAGTTGGCCATTAATGGTAGTGGTTAGAATTGAGAAACAATAGAACTGAATGTACATAGTTGGATAGCAACAACGAGACAAGTGATGGAGGAGCAAAGTACAGTAAGATGCAAGAATCAGTGGTAATACATGTATACAATTATGCTAATGGTCAATGTGCTTCCATCCCAGTGAAGTGATGCCAGTTCGAATTGTAGGAAAAGCATGCTTCCTCTGGTGAGCATTTGGGAAATTGATACCAGATTTAGAATAGAAAAATGAATCATTCATGAAAATGTTCCTTCCCCAATCTAGCCAAGTAGCGGGTTGAAATGGATCTGGCCATGGTGAGCTGGATTCAAAATGCGTTACCAAGCCAGTGATTGAGTAAAGGCCTTCAAAGAGCATTATGGTTTGGGTACAGAGTAGACTAACAACCATAAAGAGCAAAATAAAGACCCACCCAAACTAGAGCTTTGTGAATAACTAAAGATTAAAATGAGACATAAAAGGGGGACATTTGACAATTATATGGTCAATGCAGTAGAAAGCCAAGCTGAGTAGAAAGGCAGAGGGGTAAAGAGAAGAGTATGAAAGTAGAATAGTAGCCAACACAATAGCCAATTTGGTACCAAAAAAGATTTAGCCAATTTGGTACCAAAAAAGATTGAGGATAGAGGGCATGGCTGAGGTATTTAATTGCTTTGTGCCTGTGCTTTAGGGAAATGAATGCTGTCAATGGAGCAGTGATGATTAATAGGATTGAAAAAATAAAGCTAATTTAGTATTCAAGTAGAGACAATTCCAGGAAGGGCAGAAATTGAGTACGTTCTGGCCATGATCTAACTCCACTTGGATATTGGAGTAATTCCATGGATCATAAATATCTTTGGGTGAAGGGCAAACCTGGCAACCTCTTAATGTCACTGGTGGTGACTTCACGGGCAATATTTTAGAACATAATTTTGCATTTGGAAAAGTATGGGCTAATGTATGAAAGTCGGTATTTATTAGAGGCAGATTGTGTTAAAATGAGTTCTTTGAAATAATGATTAAAAAGGGTATTGAAGTTAATGTTCTATGAAGTACTATCTGATAGATTTGTTAGCACAATTAAAGCCCATGGTACATTAGATACAATTTGGCCAGGGGCAAACCGTTTTTGAGGGGAAGGGAGTAGTGCCGTTCTCCAGTGGTCAGTATTAGGACCACTGTATTTTTAATATAAATGTCCTTGGGTATGCAAGACATAATTTCCAAGTTTGTAGATGATGCAAAACTCATGTAAACAATGAGGATGAGGACAGCAGTTGCAGACTTCAGGAGGACCTTGACTGGTAAAATGTGTAGACGTGGCGGGTGGAATTAACATAACTGAAATCCATTTTAAAAATAAATTGAGTGCCCAACTATTTTATTTTCCAATTGAGGGGCAATTTAACATGGCCAATCCACCTAACCTGCACATCTTTGGGTTGTGGGGGATACAGGAGATTGTGCAAACTGCACACTGACAGTGACCCAGCGCCGGGATCGAACCCGGGTCCTCCGTGCCTTAGGTAGCAGTGCTAACCACCGCCACCATGCCACCCTATGAAATCCATTTTTTTAAAGAATGGGGAGAGACTATGAATGAACTAACTGACTAAAAGTAGATGCAGGAATGAATGAGGTGTATACACAAATCTGAAGGTTTTAGGACCAGTGGTCACCTGTTTAATCTAAAATTGAATCCATGACTTAGAGAAATGTAGTACAGTAGCAAGAAATTGTTAGTAATGTAGTACAAGAGCAAGAAAGTTGCTAAATTATCAAACTGGCTGAGCGAGAAGTTTCTATACAATTCTGGCAGCATGCATTGGGAAGGATGCTTACGGCCTTGAAGAGATTTACCAGAATGGTATGCGAGATGAACAACTTCCCTTGTGGAGAGATTGGAGGTTGGTTGTTTTCCTTACTGGAGATTCCATTAAGGTATTTGGAATCATGAATATTGATTGAATAACAAGAAGAAACATCATTGGCAACAGGGTCAAAAACATGGGTTAAAACAGCAGGAAATGACTTGAACTAATGTGAGGAATTATGATTGCACTGCCTTGAAGTGTGGTGAAAGTGGGTTTAATTGTAACATTCAAAAAGGCTTTTGATAAAGGAAAAACGTCTTAACGGGAAAGATTAGATGAATGGAATTAATTGAGAAGCTCTACCAAAGAGCTGACGGGATGAGCTGAGTAGTCTTAATTCTGTGTTTTATAATTGGGATTTTAGGAACTTGTGGTGTCTGTCTCTGAAGTGAAATAGATGGTCCTCTTTCCCCCCCCCCCCCCCCCGCCCCAAGATACTGACTTTAATAATGAATTGAGTACCCAATTCATTTTTCCAAATTAAGGGGCAATTTACCGTGGCCAATCCACTGACCCTGCACATCTTTGGGTTGTGGGGGTGAAACCCACGCAAACACAGGAAGAATGTGCAAACTCCACACGGACAGTGACCCAGAGCCGGGTTCGAACCTGGGATCTCAACGCAGTGAGGCAGCAGTGCTACCCACTGCCAGCGTGCTGCCCAAGATACTGACTTCTGCTGGGCTTGGTTAGAGATTTGAGAACTTGTCAACTGTACCTTGTGTATCTAAGCCTAAACAGAAGCAACCTGCTGTTCAGTTTTTCAGTCATGGGACTTTGAGAGTCAGCCATTCGATAAGATCGCGGCTGACCTGGTTGTCTTTTCAGTCTATTCACACCCAAATTAGATTCCATGCCTTTTATGTAGTTTTTTTTATTCATTCATGGGATATGGTTGTAGGCTGTTCCAAGGTTTATTGCCCTTGAAGTTGAGAGTTAACCACATTGCTGTGGGTCTGGAGTCACATGTAGGCCAGACCAGGTAAGGACAGCAGATTTCCTTCCCTAATAGGTATTCGTGAACCAGGTGGCTTTTTACAAAATGGCCATCATTAGACTTTGTCCAGATTTTAAAATATTGAATTCAAATTTCACCATCTGCAGTGGTGGGTTTTGAACTTGGGTCCCCAGAGCATTACTCTGGGTCTCTGGTTTACTAGTCCATTGACAATACCACTACACCACTGCCTCCCATAACATTAAGACAAAATAAATTAGATTTAAAGGCAAGTTGACAAATTAGATATAGGCCGCAAGATAGTCTGAGCAAGAAATGTAAATAGGCTGATTCAGTACCTGAGCACTGTTGCACATTGGTTCAGGCATGTTTCTACAATTATCAATGATAGTATATTCAAGTTATAGTTCAATTTCCTAATGATCCAGTGCATTTAAAGAAGTTGTAATCTGGTCAGCAAGTATCCTATTGTTTATCAGCTGCATTGTGACTTTTCCTTGGTGACTAGGCATTTATTGACTAACTTTAAAGACATTACATATAGCTTCACAGGGCAGCAGCACAGTGGTTAGCACTGCTTCGTAGCACACCAGGTTCTATTCCCGGCCTGGGTCACTTGTCTGTGCGGAGTCTATGTTCTCCCAGTGTCTGCGTGAGTTTCCTCCGGCTGCTCCGATTTCCTCCTACAAGTCCCAAAAGACATTGTCAGGTGAATTGGGCATTCTGAATTCTCGCTCTGTACCCGAACAGGCGGCAGAGTGTGGCGACTACGGGATTTTCACAGTGACTTCATTGCAGTGTAATGTAAGCCTACTTGTGACACTAATAAAGATTTTTATTAGCCCAAGCAAAATTGAAATCAATGGGAATCTGGGCAAACATTCCCACACAAAAAGGTGGTTATGGTTGTTGCATGCCAAACAACTTAGTCTGAGGACATTGCTGAAGGAGTTCCTTGGGGTAATGTCCTAGACACAACCACTTTCAGCTGCTTCATCAATGATGCGCGCACTATCAGTGTCAGAGGTAAGGATAGTCATTGATGTTTGCAACCCACCCATCACCTTAAACACTCACTCACTCCATCACTGACAGCAATGACAACTGCACTCACTCCATCATTGACACCAAACACCACTGCACTGTGTACTGTATTTTACACAGCATGGACCCAAGCCTCCTACAACAGCACCTTTGAAAATTTATGACCACCACAAAGATGAACAAGGGCAGCAGATGCATGGGAACACCAGTGCCTGCAAGATCCCCTCCAAACAGCATCATCCTGACTTGGATCTATTTCATTGTTCCTTCAATGGATCAGCATTCTTGAACTCCTTTGCTAGCAGCATTGTGGGTGTACCTGCACCAGATGGACTGCTAAGATTCATTAAGGGCAACAAATACTGGCCTGGTCAGTAATGCCCACATCTCATGAAGAAATTTTAACTCCATGGGAAGTACTGGCCCAGTGGAATACTGTCGCATAGGCAATAATGGTTTGGTACCTACTCTTACACAATTCTGGTTTAGCGCAGTGGGCTAAACAGCTGGCTTGTAATGCAGAACTAGGCCAACAGCACGGGTTCAATTCTTGTACTGGCCTCCCCAAATAGGCGCTGGAATGTGGCAACTATAGGGATTTTTCACAGTAACTTCATTGAAGCCTACTTGTGACAATAAACAATTAATATTATTCTGTTCTCAATCAGCATGAATCCATGTGTAAACATGCATACATTCCTAACCAGTAATTGGACAGCTTGCAACCCCATGCCTTGGATGCAGAGGCCAACTGCACTGACTGACTTGGGTTCCTTCCACTCCATTGTTTGAACCTCATTGTTCTCTACCCACCCCATGCCTATTCTGCAAGGGAACACTGCCCCCCATGGTACCATTTCCTGCTGTTGCCCGGAGGTAGAAAATGTAATCAATATTGCTTCCCACCGTCACCTTTTGATGGTACATAAAGTCACCAAAGGAAATAATTGATCTCCATTTCTGAGGATGGGGATCTGCCAGTACTGTAAGTCCAACCACTTGTGTGGCTACTTCAATCACCCTTCATACTTTGCTTGCTGACTATTCCAATCTCCTAGTTTCCCGCTTTCCATTGCATCTGGTCTGTCTATTCTACTTTCTTACCAATGCTTCCAATATGTCTTCCTTCTTCCTCAACCAACAATTCCCTACACAGTGGTTGACTGGTACCTTAGCATTTCTTGTCATCCTTTCTGCTCTCTCCCAGGAGCATGACAGAGTCCACCTTCTCCTCACCACCCATCCCACCAACCTCCACATTTGTTACCAACACATCTTGCCCTTCCAGCATTCCAAAGGAACTATTGCCTCAGTGATACCTTGCCAACACCTTTTCCCTTTCCTCCAACAACTTTATATGCAAGTGCAGTATGTGCTTTTTCCCCACTGTCCAGGGTTCCAAGTACGTGGCAGAAACATCAGTTTACTTCATGTATTTGTTGCTCATGCTGCTGCCTGCTCTGCATTGGGTACATTGATTGATACTTTTGCTGAGTTCCATTCAATCTGCATGCATGACTGAGCCCCTTGCAGTTCCCACTCTTGACACCTGTTTTCAGGCTCCTACATGGTTCCAATCACACACAATGCAAGCTCAAAGAACAACACCCCTTACAATAGGCTTTTCACTGCCGTGTGGCCTTAACATTAAGTTTGATCATTTAATTATTTCCACTTTCTCATAACACTTATTGGTGATGAAACTGCTGTCACCATTTAGACATCTCTAAATCCAAAAGACTAGTCCATAAGAAATAGGAACAGGAGTATGCCATTCAAGCCTGCTCCACCATTTAATAAGGTCATGGCTGTGCAACACTAAGTTTACTTTCCTGCTTTCTCTTTGTAACCCTTGATTCCCCTACTGATTAAAAACCTATCAATCTGAGCATTGAACATATTTAGTTTCTTTATTATTCCATTATCATCCATTTGGTCTCATCCCATCTTTTTTAAATTCAGTCCTATCTATCAAGGGTTATGGGGATAAGGTGGGAAAGTGGAGTTGGTCAGCCACTATCTCATTGAATGGAGGAGCAGACTTGATGGGCCGAGTGACCTACTACTTTCTGCTCCTACTTATGGTCTTATTTTTCATCCTGTCAAAGGTCTACCCTTGTGTTCTTGCTTCCCCACCCTTTTCTCTTGGCTCAGCAGTTGCTTCGAAACTGAAATTGCTAACTTCTCTAGTGATGAAATGTCAGCAATCTGAAATGTTAACTATGTTTCTCTCTCCACAGATTTGCCTGAACTGCTGAATGTTTGTGTCTATTTAAAGTTTTTAGTATCAGCAGTGCCTTTGCAAATTTGTAATTTATCTGCTGTTCCAGCTGGGATCAGCTAACTCAGGGCAGACTAAAGATATTAAGCTGGAATTGTCCTGGTCTGCTATCTTCGTTCCATGTGTGGCAGTGCAAATTGAGCCATTAGAGAATCCTGGAATTCAATGCTTAATTTTTATCCTTGGAAATAACAGCATGCAGATGTATTATAAATACAAAAACAGAAAATATTGGACAATCTCAGCAGGTCTGGCAGCAGCTGTGGCAAAACGAGGGAGCTAATGTTTTGAGTCTGGATGACTTTGTCAAAGCCTTAGAGTCATCCAGACTCTGTTAGCTCCCTCTTTCCACAGCTGCTGTCAGACCTGAAATTGTCCAATATTTTCTGTTTTTGTTTCGGATTCCAGCATCCGCAGTAATTTGCTTTTATCTTTATTATAATTACAAATTCAAAATGTTGTAATAGTCTGCCTCGAAGCACATTGAAAATTGCACAATTTGAAAAGTTGATGGCCTAGATTTTGCACTAAGTAACAGGTGAACGACATTCACCATTATTATGGAGTAAGCTGGACAATAACATTTGGATTCTGCATGTATGCAGCAGAGTGCAAAAATTAAGTTGCTGGCTGAACTGTTGGCAACATCGCAAGTAGCAATGCATTGGTGCATCGCCACAAAACATGGCATTGAAATACATGTAAGGGCATGAAGTTGCGGTATTTGTACACGTTATCCAATAAATAAGTTGGGGCTTTCCTTTCAAATAAGTTAATTATTGTTAGTGTGATGGTGTTAATTATTGTCAACAACCTCTGCCACAGCGAAGTACTTTAAAATTTTAGAGTCTCATTCCAACACTATTCTGGGAGATCATCTAAAAGGTTACTAAATATTTTTTCTTTGACCCTATTAGCTCAATGCTGTTTTTATTTCTCCTCCTTTTCCACTTTTTGTATATGACTTTACATGGAATAAATTCTTTCAATTTTCATTTCTGGGTTTAGACTTTTTATAGCTGTGCATAGTGGCGATTCATCAGTTTGGTCAAAGAGCAATGCTAATGCTTACCCTTTTTGTACAGATGCCTTGTAGAGCAATGCTTCCCGACTTATTGTGACCCCTTTTTAATGCCCCAGACTTGATGTGACCCACCCAGAATGAAAACTTGAGAGATCCAGTGTTTTTGGTGGTGGGGTGATGTTGTGCTAAAATAAAACAGGATAGTAACCTTCATTAACAATTAAAGTGCTAACTTTGAACATATGAAAATCATAATGTTTTTAAACTATTTTGTGAAAATGTTATTTCACTGGGCCTAATGCAACACATGGGCATGCATGTTGCAGCACACTTAAAATATGGTGGTGTGGTTGACAATGCACATCTATCTCCATGATATATAAACCTGATCGATATCAAAATTTGATGCAGATCAGTGTGCTGAAACAAAATTCAGGCATGCTTAAAGCGCACACTGATACTGCCTGTGCAAAGCTTGTTCTCTTCATTTTCCTTGGGGTGAACATTGAACCATAAATACAATCAGGCACACTTAGCAAACACTAAGGCTGCATGTGCAAAGCGTTTTCACTCCTTCCAGCAAACTGTGAGCCAGGGGAAAAATTGGGTGTGTATCATGGACCTTGAAGACTGTCCCAAGGCTTTCCTGCCTGTCTCTGCTTCACTGCTATCATTACAGCCTCTAAACTCTCAGCCCCAGCATGTTTGTTGATAGGATGTCAATTAAGTGGGCTTCATTGTCCTTGATGGTGTCACGCTTCTGGAGTGTTGGAGCTGCACTCATCGAGGCAAGTGGAGAGTATTCCATCACACTCCTAACTTGTACTTTGTAGATGGTGGAAAGGCTTTGGGGTGTTGGGTGACGTTACTTGCCACAGGATCCTAGCCTCTGACCACTTGTAGCAATGGTATTTATATGGCTGGTCTGGTTCAGTTTATGGTCAATGGTAGCCCCAAGATGAATGGGAGATTCAGTAATGTTAATGTCATTGAATGTCAAGGAGCAGATTCTCTCTTGTTTGAGATGGTCATTGTGTGGCATGAATATTACTTGCAACTTGTCAGCCCAAGCCTGGATATTGTCCAGGTCTTGTTGCATTTGGACATTGACTGCTGCTTCAGCACCTGAGGAGTCACAAATGGTGCTGAACAGTCCCCATATATGACCTTATGATGGAAGGAATTGGGCCCGGGATAATACACTGATCTTGCAATTATGTCCTGGAGCTTAGATAATTGACCTCTAACAACCACAGCCATCTTACTTTATGCCCAGCGTGACTCCAACCAGAATGTATTGCTCGAGCTTCCTAATACCATACTCAGTCAGATGTTGCCTTGATGTTGAGGGCAGTGACTCTGGTGTAGTGGTATTGTCACTAAACTAGTGATCCAGGGTAATGCTGTGGGATCCCAGATCTGAATCCCACCATGACAGATGGTGAAATTTTAATTAAATTTTAAAAACAAAATTGACTACCAGGAAACAGTTGTCATAAAAATCCATCTCATTTGCTTATGCCCTTGAGGGACAGAAATCTGCTGTCCTGACAAATGGATGACTCGTAAAGTGCCCTTTAAAATGACCGACCCAACTACTATGAAAAATTGGATAAGGAATGAAACCGAAGAGTCACCTTGCATCCACCTTGGCACCAGAAATGATGACTGAAAATTCAACACTGCCAAGTCCTTATTGACATCATGGGGCATATGCCAAAATTGGAAGAGCTACCTCCGATTAATCAAGCAGCAACAGAATGTCCCACACATCATCATCCCTAGGTATGTCCTGTACCACCGGCAAGACAGACCCAGCAGAGGTGGTGACAGTGGCAAGGTGTGTTGGGGGGGGGGGGGTGGCCCTGGGAGCCCTCAACATGAAAACCACACCCCAAGATGTCTTATGGCATCAAGCTAAGTATGGGCAAAGAAACCTGATTACCCTATACTGTACCCTTTCAGCTGATGAATCAGTACTCCATGTTGACCGCCACTGTTGGAAGAACTTGAGGGTGGCATAGATGAACATGCTCTGGGTGGAGGATTTAAATGTGCACCCAGCGTGTCTTGGTAGCACCGGTGCAGAGTAGCTGGCTGAGTCCTAAAGGTTATAGCTGCTAGACAAAGTCTGGTGAGGGAACCAACAAGTGGGAAAAACATACTTGACCTCATCTTCACCAACCTGCCTGCTGCAGATGAATCTGTCCATGATTGTATCAGGAGTGACCACCGCACAGTTCTTGTGGAGGCTTAGACCATAAAACATGGGAGCTAAAGTAGGCCATTCACAGATTGGGTCTGCTCTGCCATTAAATAAGATCATGACTCATCTGATCTAATTCTCAACTACTTTATCCCCATAATCATAGATTATCATAGAATTTACAGTGCAGAAGGAGGCCATTCGGCCCATTGAGTCTGCACCGGCTCTTGGAAAGAGCACCCTACCCAAGGTCAACACCTCCATTCTATCCCCATAACCCAGTAACTTCACCCAACAATGCTTGATTTCCTTACTGATTAAAAATCTGTCTGTCTATCTTTAACATACTTAACGATCCAGCCTTTACACCCCTCTGCAGTTAAGAATTCTGTAGATTCATAACCCTCCGAGAAGAAATTCCTCCTCTGTCTTAAATTGGCAATCCCTTACTCAGATTATGCCTTCTGGTCCAGGACTCTCCAACAGGAGGAAACAACCTTTTGTCATCTACCCTGTCAAGTCCCTTGAGAATTAACAGGCTTGATTTGCCAAAAATAAGGGTCTGCCAGCTGGGTTTTCCTGGGCAGAGCGCCAGCAGTGGGATTCTGCCACCTGCTAATGGGATTTCCCATTGGCCACCCCACGCCACCAGGAAACCTACTGGTGGAGAGTCCAGCTCGAGATCTGAACAACCTGCCACCCCCCAGCTCGGGGAGTTTGATAACTTCTAAAAGAATTAATCAGAAAGAAATTCTAATTTTGTGTGTATCGAGTTTAATAGCAAAATAATACAGGAATACTT
Organism: Scyliorhinus torazame; assembly: GCF_047496885.1. Taxonomy (NCBI): domain Eukaryota; kingdom Metazoa; phylum Chordata; class Chondrichthyes; order Carcharhiniformes; family Scyliorhinidae; genus Scyliorhinus; species Scyliorhinus torazame. Next base: position 50,689,364 of record NC_092722.1, on the reverse strand, counting down.
ATTAACTGCTCAGTTGGATATTCGGACATTCAAATTGGTCTATGTTGAGGAGTGGCACGACAGCCGTGGTTAGCACTGTTGCTTCACAGCACCAGAGTCCCAGGTTCAATTCGCGGCTTGGGTCACTGTCTGGGCGGAGTCTACACATTCTCCCCATGTCTGCATGGGTTTCCTCTGGGTGCTCCAGTTTCTTCCCACAGGTCTTGAAAGATATGCTTGTTAGGTGAATTGGACATTCTGAATTCTCCCTCCGTATACCCAAACAGGCGCCGGAGTTTGGCAACTAGGGGATTTTCACAGTAACTTCATTGCAATGTTAGTGCAAGTCTACTTGTGACACTAATAAAGATTATTACAGTGGACCTAGCGAGAATAGTAGTAAGCAATTTTGTAATTGATCCTCAGGCTGAGAAAGAGTTGGAATTTGGCCCATTGTATTCACTGCTGGTAAGTTAGTATATGGCTATTAAGGCATAAACTACACTTTTTAGAGCGTACCAAGAATTATAGATTTACTAATAAATAATGACAGATCTTGGAGGGTTGGTGGTGCTCATTTGACTAAGTCAACAAGATACTATGCTTTAAGTAGGAGAGAGAAGCAAAATATCGGGGGAATCGGGATTTGAGAAACCGGGGGAGCGGGGGTTGCATGAAGCCTGAGCACAAATCTTTTGAGCAGTTTACAGACATGGGACATCAGGATGAATTTCCACAACAAAGAATTCCATAAATTCAAGGACAAAGCTGAACCCTTCCTCCATTTCAATTTCTGTAATGCAATTGGAACATTGGCGTAAGACAGGGTAGTTTCATCTGGAGAACTGTCCTGATCTCAGTGCAATATTGCTATTGCATTGATTAATGGCAATAAATTGCAGGACAATTACTGTATTTACTTAAACCAGTACATGGCCAACATACATGCATACTCGCCTTAAATACTATGCATTTACTCAGTGTCTAGCTGAAATACATTATTAAATTTTGATACTTAATCCGCAAAGCTGCTGATTTGCCAACTGCATAACTTGTTGAATGATAGCGTAGATTTACTATTTGCTTAAAATTTAAGACAATAGTTACCTTCATTTCATTTAGTTGCAATAAATCTTGATTAGTCCAAATTGGCTAATTTTTGAAGTAATTTAATTGTGATGGGATGATAGTTAAAAAAAAAAATCCTTATCAGTTATTTATGAAGAAAAGCTGCTTTGAATGTAATAAAATTTCTCATCAGTTAAAAATAACATGCAAATTAAAATTGTTTCTACCTGTAGAATCAGAGAATCTTTATCCCTGTAATCTTTAGGATTATTTCAGCATCACAAATTATGAGATTTAACAGTTCAAAAATGGTTTGTCCAGGGACCTTGAAATTCTGCAGAGGTGTTTGTACATCAGTACTGTTGAAAGTATTCACTCATTTAATGGCCCACATTATGAGTGGAATTTAAGCTACGTGTTTTTTTCTAAACATTTTAATGTTATGGAACTTTTGGTAACAAAGTTGTTTGTTTTTCAGTAGGTGGAACTTGTCAAAGTCAAATGTCAGGAGGTATCATCTTGCAGATGGGGACTCATCTGCCTGTTGAGATGTATTTTTTAAAAAAAACTTCCATGGCACTATTCAAAAATGAGCAGGGAATTCTGGTAAACCAAACAGATTAGCTATTCATTCATCCACATTACTTTTTGTGGGATGTTGCTATGTGGAAAATACAATCTGCATAACAACAAACACCACTTTTAATTAAATGTGAGAAGAGGCATGACACTATATAAACATCAGCTTTTTGTTGTGCAATTTGTATTTTAGATCTCACCACGGAGTGGGAAGGGAAGATGGCAATGAACTGGTTGCAAGATAAAGACATGTTAAGGATCCAGTCATGCATGTAATGCAATCCATTTTGCATTTGGTCTCCATGAACCAGCTGGCAAGATGCCTAATCCTTTGACACTACAGAAAAGCAAAACAAGTTGCTTGGATCCACCTTGCCGCAACAGGAAGCAGATTCATAGATCCATCGGTTTCCTGCAAATCTGTTAGTCTGAAAATTGTGGGGCCAGCAGCCTGCTTCACTCCTTGCAGAACTTGTGTGTTTTTCCCCCAAATTAAAAAAAATTCTGTAACAGCAGCTTTATGCTCAAAATTATTGAATCTCCGGGGGGGGGGGGGGGGGGTGATGTGAAGTACAGATTGGATGGGAGAGAAAATAACGTTCCTGATTGGCAGACTTCCAAATTCAGCCACTGCATGTGTTGCCTGAATCCAATTCTGTTATTTGGAATTTCATCAGTTCTATGATCATCTATTTTTCTCGAGCAATTTTTGTTTAGTTTATAGCAAAGGATAGATATGAATGTAGTATCAAGTCCCAGTTTTCTTATTTTTCCTAAATTGCAAATGCATTATCCCATTCTGGAATAACGCTCATTATATGAAGCTGACACTCCTACCTTCTACTGTTATTCATTCGTTTCCAGGATGTTAAGCCTGTGGGACTCCCTCAATCATTCTACAGCAGGCATTGTCAAACTCGGGGGCGGGTGTCGGGAGGGTCGCGGAGCCGTCCGTCGCTGCGCTCCCGATCGCGCAAATCCGTGTGCTGCAGCGGGCTTTTAATAACACCGGCTGCAAGCAGCCTTCAAAATGGCCACGAACATGTAAAAAAAAATGTGGCTGCACTGCGCATGCGTGCCATATCAATGCGCAAAACTGCACATGCGCGCCGGTGATGGGGCACGCATGCACAGTGCGGCCGCTTTTTAAAAAATGGTCACAGCCTTTTTTTTAACCAGTTCGGGGGGGGTTATTTTATTTTATTCATTTTATTTTATCCATTTTTTCATTTAAAAAAAATTTTTTTTTACAAGTTCGGGGGGGGGGGGTTATTTGATAAAATTATATAGGAAAAAAATGCAGAACTTTGGACAGATGGAGACTCCTTACTTTCTGACACCGGAAGGCTTCATCTTCATCCAACAGGTCCCATTGGAGGAGCGTGTACGAGGGCCAAAGGGACCCAAACAATTTCCTCCATTTTTGTCAGCAGCAAACCAGGCAAGAGAAAATGCTAGGTCGCACACGTCGGCCAGCGTGGGTCGCAAAGGTCGGCCAGGTTGGGTCCCGAAAGTTGGCCGGTTGGTAAAAATGGGTCCTCGGAAAAAAGTTTGAAAACACTGTTCTACAGTCAATGTAGGCTTCTAAAATTTAGCCTTACTACTTCCTCAAGTTTAGAATGGCCACCCTTTGCCTCGTCTAAAATTGCAGATGTGTTTTTAAATTATGCACATCCAAAACAGGCATACTTACACGACGTGACAATTAAAAAGTGGTCTGTACCTGTCCGAACAAGAATTGTTTTTACGCTCAGAAATTAACTCTGGACTTTTCTGCTGGTTTTTCATTTGTCAATATTGAACAAATATTCCCTTAAAGCCACTCTGCTGATCCAAAACTTGACAAGTGATCCTACTTTGTTTGATTTATGGTGGCCCACGCCAAAATCTATGGCTCTCTCAATTTGAAAATGAAAATCAAAACAGCAGACAGTGTTGTTCAGTTTTATTCACACACAGCAATACTACATTTATGTTGCATGTCATCACGCCCCCATGTGCTGACGTATGAAGTATGGATTGCGGATACATAGTTATCCCTTGCGGACTAGAAGAGGAAACAAAGATAATCTTAATGTCGGCGAGAAAATTAACTTTTTATCTAAACAAATACTTGAAACATATGGTGACTATTATTAACCTCTAGACTGCTAGCAGTCTATTTTGATACTGAAACAATTGTCAAGATAATAAAACTACTGAAACACCAGGGATAACCTCAGAACTTAGTGCTTAATGTATTCACCCTTTATAAAACGCAGCAACTTTCAAATGCTTCAATATTTCTTACCATGGTGATTTTGTTCTTGTGGACCATCCTTTCTTTATTTTATTTTTACTTTGATTAATTATTTAATCTATTTTGCCTTTTAAGAAGTAAATCCAAATGTTTTACTAATATTATTCCTTCTGACATTGCCCATTATGGAAATAGAGGGAATGTTTAAAGTGTCATGATGTCATCACATTGGTTGTGACAGTGTTGATTCACATACACTGCTTATACCAAGTTACATTCTTATCCCTCATCAGCAGCCTGCATGGTTAACCATGCCTCTCCATCATCTTCCAACTAGGTTGGATGCCCTTCTCTGGTTCTATTTCTATCTATCCAGTCATAGAAAGAAAATCACCTGCAATGTCTTCTCTTCCTGTACCCCCGTTGTTACCTCTGGAGCCTTCAAAGGACCTTTACTTCGTTCCCCATCCTGTTTCTCTTCTCCAAGCTTCCCCTCTGACATAATTGGAAAATATATCAGGTTTGACATGTAAGTTACCCACATCACCTCTCAAGAACATTGCGTCTGATTGGCCAAACTGTTTGTCTGACATGCAGTCCTAGACGAAAAGAAATCCTCTCGTATACTGGAAAGACCCAAATCCATTGCGTATGATCATTTCTATCCCTCGCCACCAGCGACAACCTTCTGACTGTCAATCAGACAGTTTGCAATATTGGTGCCCACTTTAACGCTAAAATAAGCATCACCAAAACCACTTGTGTCCACCTCTGTAACATCACCCACTCTATCTTGGCCTTAGTTCATTTGCTTCCGAATTTCTCTTTTATGCTTTTGCTATCTCTAGACTCAAGTATTCCAATGCTTTGCTGGTCAGCTGTCCATCTTCCACCCCCCTTAAACTTGAGTGCAACCAAACTTTTGTTGTGTGTATCCTAATGCACACCAAATCACTTTCACCCATTACCCCTGACTCGTAGTCCAACAATGCCTCTATTTTTAAATTTCCATTCTTGTTTTCGAATCCCTTAGATGGCCTTTCGTCACTCCTCTCTTTGTCATTTTCATGTCTCCAACCTCCAGTCCGAGAACCCTTTGGGATCTTTGAGCTATAATTCTGATCTCTTGTACATCCCAATTCTTTTAAAAAATTATAATTTAGAGTACCCAATTATTTTTTTTTCCCCAATTAAGGTGACCAATCCACCTAACCTGTACATCTTTTGGGTTGTGGGGGTGAAACCCACGCAGACTTGGGGAGAATGTGCAAACTCCACACAGACAGTGACTCAGGGCCGGGATTCGAACCCGGGTCCTCAGCGCCGCAGTCCCAGTGCTATCCACTGCGCCGCCTGCCGCCCTGCACATCCCAATTTTAATCAACCCCCCATTAGTGGAACTGACCTCAGCTGCTTAGGTCCCAAGCTCTGCTATTTCCCCAACTTATTTGCTTCTCTATCTTTGTTTCCTCCTTTAAGGCTCTCTTAAAAGTTACTTCTTTAACCAAACTTTATCTCCTTCTGTGTTTCCTTGTCAAAATGTGCTCCGGTGAAGCAACGTGGGGCAATTAATTATGTTGATGGCACTTCAAAACTCACAACCACGACCACTTCCTAGAAGGACAAGCACAGAGCAGATGCATGGGAACACCACCACCAGTTGCAGGCTCCCCTCCAAGCCACACGCCATCCTGACTTGGAAATATATCGCCATTCCTTCACATAGAATCGCTGCATTCTTTTTTTACGATATGAATGGTTCTCCACAGAAACATTGAAGTTAAAATTATGGTGGCTGACAAGTGTTAAACATAAAAAGCAAAGATCACCCAAGTCTAAATGCTGTCCAAGACAATATATGAAATGTCTAAGTAAACAGCGTGCAAATCAGTTGGTATGAAATATTTTAACTGTGAATGACCTACATGCCAATTCAGCGAGTTTCTTAAAGGCCAATGACTCCCTGTGATTCAACGCCATCCTTCGCTCTCACTGCTAATCGTGAGATCCTCACAAGTAAGACAGCTTGGCATCCTCATACCAAACAAGTGGGGCATGTATAAAGAATGGGTTGTGCTGGAGCTGCCAAATCACCAGAAAATTATGGCATCCTTACTATTGGCCCATGTCCTGCCTAACGTCACATAGTCAAAGAGGCCTAAGCAGTGACGGATTTAAAGTTAGTGGGGCCCTGTGCTCAGCTTCAGTTTTGCTCCCCTGCCCCCAAGCCCGGGATGTCTCCCCATCTCTCCCTGGATGACCACCCACCCCCATGGCTTTGAGGTCTGCTGCCTAGCCCTTGGATGGGGTTCGCTGCCTTGTCCTCGTGTGAGGTCAAAAGTTAACCCATCAGCAGAATCGAATGAGCGGCTTTATAGCATTTTTCAACAGTCAGTTGAGTGGTGTTACAGGATTATTCTGCCTTTTGGGGGCCTACCATCATTTGGAGGCCCTGTGCCAGGACATTATGGCCGAGATTCTCCAATCCTGCGGCCAAGTTCTGACGCTGGCGTGAAAAGCGGCACGAGCCACTCCGGCGTCAACAGGCCTCAACTGACAGGTATCCACCCCTTCCTAGGGTGCTAGTATGGTGCTGGAGTGGTGTCCGCAGCTCCGTGGCCCGACAGCCGGCGCGAGTCCGCGCATGCACACCATGGCCGACGCGAGTTTACAAATGCACGTGGGTTCCCATCTCCAGGCAATATGGCGGAGCCCGGCGCGGAGGAACATAGGCCCAGCACGGAACTAGCCCGCCTGCCGATAGGTTCGCCCCAATCGTGGGCCAGGCCACCATGGAGGCCCCCCCCCAGGTCAGATCCCCCCCAGCCCCCTAGACAGAACTCAGAGGTCCCACCAGGTGGGATCATACGTAACCCACGCCGGAGAATCGGCAAGCCGGCGTCGGGGCGGCATGGCGCGGGGTCAGAGAATCCCGGCCAGTGTGTTTCATTGTACATCCACCCTGAGACCAAGGATCAAGGATCAAAAGGTACACCATAAACACTTCTGAATAAGGTGCTTAACCTATGTCCGGTCTTTCTACTCACATAGCCGTAAAAGGGAGGGAGAGAAATGAAATGAGAGTGAGAGAGAGAAATGAAAAGAGAGGGAGGGAGAGAAATGAAATGAGAGAGAGGGAGAGAGAAATGAAATGAGAGAGGGAGAGAGAGAGGAATTGAGAGTGAGGGAGAGAGAGAAATGAAATAAGAGAGAGGGAGTGAGAGAGAGAAATGAAATGAGAGGGAGGGAGAGAGAAATGAATTGAGAGGAAGGAGAGAAATTAATTGAGGGAGAGTGAGTGATGGAGGGAGAGATAAGTGATGAAAGTTGAAGGCTGGGGATGTGAAGGGGATTTGGAGGGGTGGGGAAAGAGACAAGAGTTTGGGAGGGGTGTTCTCCACCATCGTGGTACTGCCAGTGGGATCTTGCTGTGTAGAATTTCCTTCATTGCTCATGACTGGAGGGGTGATTGGATCTGATTGTGCAATTAGGACGGAGATAGGGGAGAGTGCAAAGCCAGAGGGAGAGGAGAGAGAGACAAGAGTCGTGGATGGGGGTTCCTGGTATAGAGTCAGGGTCCAGCGCCCCCCCCCCCCCCCACTGCGCCCACACACCCCGCCCCATATTCCTCGCACCGTGACAGTGTCCACACTGGGGGGTGGGGAATGTTGTGGGCTGTGTGGGTGAAAGCCAGTGAGGTGATGGCGTGGGAGGGGGTATTCAGAGAGAGCAAAGCAGAGGTGGACATTGGTTGGTGGGTCAAGGGAGGGGGGGATAAAGACACAGAATCTGATGGTCTCCAGTGTGGGATCTTGCTGTGTGAAGCTGAGGGAAATATTGATGTGGGGCTGGAGAATCAATCTCCACTTGGGAGATGCAAGCTTTGATCAGGAATAGTCAGTGTGGCAGAGGGAGGCTGTGCCTAACAAATGGGCTGAAATTTGAGGAGGTGACCAGATGAGGGTGGTGCAGTTGATGTAGTGTATCTGGATTGCAGCCAAGCCTCTGACAAGGTCCCACATGGGAGACTGATAAAGAAGTCAAATGCACATGGGAGATCGGGTACCTTGGAAGCAGAACTGAGTTTGTGATTGGGGCCCAGACGGTGGTGGGAGAAGGCTGACGTACCACAGGGATCAGTGCTGGATCCCTTATTGTTTGTGATATATAGAAGTTGGAGGAGAAAATGTGGGGGATGGGGGGATGAGAAGAATTGCCGGCTGGTTTGAGGTTGGAGGAGAACAGAGACGGGACGGTCAAACAAACAGATCAGTGGCAGATGGAATTTAACCCTGAAAAGTGTGAGGTGACGCCCTTTGGCAGGAGTAACACGACCAGGGCCGACTCGATGAATGGCAGGACACTAGGAAGGTCAGAGGAACACAGGGACCTTGGGGATACTTGCCACAGATCCTTGGAGAGGCTGCGGGACAGGTTGCTTAAGAAAGCAAACGGGACACTTCCCTTTATCAGATTACAAGAGCGGGGGGGGGGGGGGGGGGGGGGAGGCTGTTGGAAGCTGGACAGTTCTGGTCACCGCACTATCGCACTATAGGAAGGAGCTGACTGCACTGGAGGGGGTGCAGAGGAGAGGAACCAGGATGTTGACTGGGGTGGACTATGTGAGCTATGAAGAGAGGCTGGATAAGCTCTGGTTGTTTTCCTTAGAGCAGAGAAGTCAGAGAGGACCTGCTTTGTGGTGGAGAAGATTAGGAGGGGCATGGACAGGGTACAGGGGAACAGCTGTTCCCCTTAGTTGAAGGGTCAATAACACGGTGGGCAGAATGTGGAGGGGATTTTAGGAAACACATTTCACCCAGAGGGTGAAATCACCTCACAATCTTTCAAAATTCCCCGGATGAGCACTTGGAAGTGTCCGAACATTAATGAGTTGGGGCCAAGTGCTGGGATGTGGGATGAGAGCAGATTAAAGTGATTTTTGTTGTCACTGCTGGCTGATTGGGATAAAGGGCCAGTTCTGTACCGTCCCATTCTGTGTTTGTATCACGAAAACCTGAGGGGGTGGGCGTCATTTTCCAGAAGGTTGGGGTTGTAACCAGAGACTGTGTAAATGAGGGTGAATCTTTTCTGTTGTGATTCAAAAGAGATTTCATCAATTCTCAACTTAAACACTTTTTCTTTCAAATCTGGCCGATACCACATTATAGAACATAGAACATAGAAAATAGAGCACAGAACAGGCCCTTCGGCCCACGATGTTGTGCCGAACCTTTGTCCTAGATCAATCATAGATTATCATAGAATTTACAGTGCAGAAGGAGGCTATTCGGCCCCCTGAGTCTGCACCGGCTCTTGGAAAGAGCACCCTACCCAAACTCACCACCTCCTCCCAACACCAAGGGCAATTTGGACATTAAGGGCAATTTATCATTGGCCAATTCTCCTAACCTGCACATCTTTGGACTGTGGGAGGAAACCGGAGCACCCGGAGGAAACCCACGCAGACACGGGGAGGACGTGCAGACTCCGCACAGACAGTGACCCAAGCCGGAATCGAACCTGGGACCCTGGAGCTGTGAAGCAATTGTGCTATCCACAATGCTACCGTGCTGCCCTTAAGAACAAATAAATCTACACTATATCATTTTACCGTAATCCATGTACCTATCCAATAGCTGCTTGAAGGTCCCTAATGTTTCCGACTCAACTACTTCCACAGGCAGTGCATTCCATGCCCCCACTACTCTCTGGGTAAAGAACCTACCTCTGATATCCCTCCTATATCTTCCACCTTTCACCTTAAATTTATGTCCCCTTGTAATGGTTTGTTCCACCCGGGGAAAAAGTCTCTGACTGTCTACTCTATCTATTCCCCTGATCATCTTATAAACCTCTATCAAGTCGCCCCTCATCCTTCTCCGTTCTAATGAGAAAAGGCCTAGCACCCTCAACCTTTCCTCGTAAGACCTACTCTCCATTCCAGGCAACATCCTGGTAAATCTTCTTTGCACCTTTTCCAAAGCTTCCACATCCTTCCTAAAATGAGGCGACCAGAACTGTACACAGTACTCCAAATAGTGTTTGTGACTGTGAGTCTGAGTCTGAGTGTGTGTGTGTGTTTGTATGTGCAGGATCCTACTGTGTGAGGATAAGGGACATTATTGAGGTGGAGTAAGAGGGGGTGGTCTGTTAGGAGAGGGGTAAATGTCCTGGGGTATGTGTGGGATCTGACTGTGCGCTGCCACTGTACCAAGGAATATATCGGCTTCCAAGTGTTTCTGAGGCCTGAGGGGCAAGGATAAGGATTCTTACATCATTGGGATCCTTTCTGGGTAGGAGGTGACCTGGTTTAAGAGGAGTGAACTGGAGGGGGACCAATTTCCTGGGGGTGGGGTGCAGAATTGCTAATGCTACAAGGGAGGATGTAAACTAAACTGGCGGGGTGGGGGGTACCTCAGCAACGGGAAGCTTAATAGACATGATAGGCAGGAGCACGGCATGGAGTGGGGAAAAGCTGCTGGATTCAATTGCATCTATTTCAATGCAAGAGGCAGGATTGACAGGTAAGGCTGGTGAATTCAGGGCAGGGATGGGGACGTGGGACTGGGATATTATAGCCATAACTCAAACATGGCTACGGGAGGGACAGGACTGGCAGCTTAATGTTCCAGGTGCTTCAGGAGGGACAGAGATGGAGGAAAGAGAGGAAGGGGGAGGTGCATTTTTGATTTAGGGGAGCGTCACGGCAGTCGTCAGAGATGAAATAACCGAGGAATCATCCAGCGAGGTTTTGTGGGTGGAACTAAGAAATAAGAAGAGGAGGGTGACATTATTGCGGTTGTACTACATGCCCCCAAATAGTCAACAAGAATTAGAGGAACAATTATGCAGTGAGATTAGGGAGCCTTGCAGGAGTAATAGGGCTGGCATAGTAGGGATGTTAATTTTCCTAACACAGACTGGGACTGCCATAGTGTTAGGGGCTTAGATGGGGTGGAATTTGTTCCGTGTCTTCAGGAAAGTTTCCTCAGACAGTATGTGGAGGGTCCTACTCGGGAAAGGGCAAAACTTGACCTACTCTTGGGAAATAGGGCAGGGCAAGTGACTGAGGTGCCCGTGGGGGGAGGGGGGGGGGGGGGGCACTTTCAGACCAGTGACCATAGTTGTATTCATTTTAAAATAGTTATGGAAATGGCAAAATCTGGTCCACAGGTGCAAGTTGTAAATTGTGGCAAGGCAAATGTTGATGGAATTAGACAGGAGGGAGCAAATTGGATCTACAATTGTCTTGATGGTAGGAAGCAGAGGGTAATGGTGGAAGGATGCTTGTCGGACTGGAGGCCTGTGACTCGTGGTGTGCCTCAGGGGTTAGTGTCGGGCCCATTGCTGCTTGTTATCTATATCAGTGATTTGAACAAGAGTGTACAAGGCCTGATGATTAAGTTTGCAGATGACCCCTAAAATAGGTGGTATTGTAGACAGTGAGGAAGGTGATCAAAGATTGCAGCTGGATCTTGATCAGCTGGGGAAGAGGGCCGAGAAATGGCAAAAGTAGTCCAACACAGATAAGTGTGAGGAGTTGCCTTTCGGAACGTCAAATCAAGGTAGGACTTTCACAGTGAATGGTAGGACCTTAGGGAATATCGTGGATCAGAGGGACCTTGGAGTTCAGGTGCACGGTTCTCTAAAGGTGGAGACACAGATTCTATGATTGTGTGCATGCATAAATCATGGAGAAAATAAGAAACGGCCACATCACACCCTTAATTTGCAATGATGAAATAAATGCTGGGGAGGGAGGCTGGTTTTTAAAACAGTCTCCCAAAGGAGTGCTCAGACACTGCATTTTCCTTGGGGAAAAGAGAGTTGATAGCTCTTTCTGGGGACAGAGGAGATGGGTGTCCAGGCTCGGAATAGGGAGACAGAAAGGTGGCAGAGTCAGTGGGGGCAGTGAATGGGAGGAGGAGGTTAAACAGAGGAGAGACACACAGGCTGTGGAATGGTGGGGTCCCCAGTGTTTAGTCCCTGGCCAGCCTCTGCTCACCAGCATGGTTTGGTGTGGTTCATAAACTAAATGCTGGGAGAGACGGACACGAGGCAGTTGCACCTTCATTTCATTTGAAAGCTGTTTCCATGTGGGTCAGGGTTTAATGCGGGTCAGGGAACAGACGAAGCCTGTATGGAATATAAGGAAAGTAGGAAGGAGCTTAAGCAAGGAGTCAGGAGGGCTAGAAGGGGTCACGAAAAGTCATTGGCAAATAGGGTTAAGGAAAATCCCAAGGCTTTTTACACGTACATAAAAAGCAAGAGGGTAGCCAGGGAAAGGGTTGGCCCACTGAAGGATAGGCAAGGAATCTATCTGTGGAGCCAGAGGAAATGGGCGATGTACTAAATGAATACTTTGCATCAGTATTCACCAAAGAGAAGGAATTGGTAGATGTTGAGTCTGGAAAAGAGTGTGTAGATAGCCTGGGTCACATTGCGATCCAAAAAGACGAGGTGTTGGGCGTCTTGAAAAATATGAAGGTAGATAAGTCCCCAGGGCCTGATGGGATCTACCCCAGAATACTGAAGCAGGCTAGAGAGGAAATTGCTGAGGCCTTGACAGAAATCTTTGGATCCTCACTGTCTTCAGGTGATGTCCCGGAGGACTGGAAAATAGCCAATGTTGTTCCTCTGTTTAAGAAGGGTAGCAAGGATAATCCAGGGAACTACAGGCCGGTGGGCCTTACGTCAGTGGTAGGGAAATTACTGGAGAGAATTCTTTGAGACAGGATCTACTCCCATTTGGAAGCAAATGGACGTATTAGTGAGAGGCACCATGGTTTTGTGAAGGGGCGGTTGTGTCTCACTAACTTGATAGAGTTTTTCGAAGAGGTCACAAAGATGATTGATGCAGGTAAGGCAGTGGATGTTGTATATATGGACGTCAGTAAAGCCTTTGACAAGGTCCCTCATGGTAGACTAGTACAAAAGGTGAAGTCACACGGGATCAGGGGTGAGCTGGCAAGGTGGATACGGAACTGGCTAGGTCATAGAAGGCAGAGAGTAGCAATGGAAGGATGCTTTTCTAATTGGAGGACTGTGACTAGTGGTGTTCCGCAGGGATCAGTGCTGGGACCTTTGCTGTTTGTAGTATATATAAATGATTTGGAGGAAAATGTAACTGGTCTGATTAGTAAGTTTGCAGACGACACAAAGGTTGTGGAATTGTGGATAGCGATGAGGACTGTCAGAGGATACAGCAGGATTTAGATTGTTTGGAGACTTGGGCGGAGAGATGGCAGATGGAGTTTAATCCGGACAAATGTGAGGTAATGCATTTTGGAAGGTCTAATGCAGGTAGGGAATATACAGTGAATGGTAGAACTCTCAAGAGTATTGAAAGTCAGAGAGATCTAGGAGTACAGGTCCACAGGTCCCTAAAAGGGGCAACACAGCTGGAGAAGGTAGTCAAGAAGGCATATGGCATGCTTGCCTTCATTGGCCGGGGCATTGAGTATAAAAATTGACAAATCATGTTGCAGCTGTATAGAACCTTAGTTAGGCCACACTTGGAGTATAGTGTTCAATTCTGATCGCCACACTATCAGAAGGATGTGGAGGCTTTAGAGAGGGTGCAGAAGAGATTTACCAGAATGTTGCCTGGTATGGAGGGCATTAGCTATGAGGAGCGGTTGAATAAACTTGGTTTGTTCTCACTGGAACGACGGAGGTTGAGGGGCGACCTGATAGAGGTCTACAAAATCATGAGGGGCATAGACAGAGTGGATAGTCAGAGGCTTTTCCCCAGGGTAGAGGGGTCAATTACTAGGGGGCATAGGTTTAAGGTGCGAGGGGCAAGGTTTAGAGTAGATGTACGAGGCACGTTTTTTACACAGAGGGTAGTGGGTGCCTGGAACTCACTGCCGGAGGAGGTGGTGGAAGCAGGGACGATAGTGACATTTAAGGGGCATCTTGACAACTACATGAATAGGATGGGAATAGATGGGAATAGAGGGATACGGACCCAGAAAGTGTAGAAGATTGTATTTTAGTCGGGCAGCACGGGCTGGAGGGCCGAAGGGCCTGTTCCTGTGCTGTACTTTTCTTTGTTCTTTGTTCTTTGTACACACATTGGGAAGAGAAGATAACATATTTTCATCATGATAGGGATTGAGAATTGACAAGGTTGAGGATATCTTTGATAGGCACAGATAAGGAGCTCACTGAGCACTGGGTGTGTCGTGAACAGAGGATTATTTTTGAAGTACAGCCATGGTTATAGGTAAACGGTAACAGTAAATCGCCATAGCCCCAGATGACCATACGCTGCTTTCCCCTTTGAGGGGGAGAGCTGACTGGTGATAATTTAACCTGAGGATCACTAGGCGAGGGGCAAGGTTGAGAAGGCGTGGCTTTCATGAATAACCTCAGCTGGTATAGGAATTGAACCCGCATGGTTGGTCTCGCTCTACATCACAAACCAGCTATCCAGCCAAATGAGCTAAACTGGCCCCCCCATATATAACCAAAGAGCTGCTACAGTACGAAAGGAGGCCATTTGGCCCCTCGAGTCTGAACCAACCCTCTGGCAGCACGGTAGCACAAGTGGTTAGCACTGTGGCTTCACAGCGCCAGGGTCCCAGGTTCGATTCCCCGCTGGGTCACTGTCTGTGCGGAGTCTGCACGTTCTCCCCATGTCTGCGTGGGTTTCCTCCGGGTGCTCCGGTTTCCTCCCACAGTCCAAAGATGTGCAGGTTAGGTGGATTGGCCATGCTAAATTGCCCTTGGTGTCCAAAAACGTTAGGAGGGGTTATTGGGTTACGGGGATAGGGTGGAAGTGAGGGCTTAAGTGGGTCGGTGGAGACTTGATGGGCCGAATGGCCTCCTTCTACACTGTATGTTCTATGTTCTAAGAAAGAGCACCATTCCCCGCCCTATCCCCATAACCCCACCTAACCTGCACAGCTTTGGACCGTGGGAGGAAACCAGAGCACCCGGAGGAAACCCATGCGGACACAGTCACCCAAGGCCGGAATTGAACCCAGGTCCCTGGCGCTGTGAGGCAGCAGCGCTAACCATTGTGCCACCAATTTGTGTATGCATTTGTTAATGTAACCCAGTGATTCTTCTTTATTGGAACTAAATTCGGTGTTAATAGTTTGACAGTTTTAATCACTTTTTCATCAGAATTTATGTTTGGTGAAGTTTATATCCAAACATTTAAATCAGTTAATGCCTGAATAATAATAGAGCACATTGAAATGTGGTCGGAGTTCAAAATCATGTGTTAACTTTGTCAGTTAGAATTTCCACACTTCTTTGGATCTCGTTCCTAATTGGCGCATTGCTTCACTTAGCTCAAGCCTCATTTGTACCCTTACGTAAAACTTAGTTTGAAGCACCAAAGAACAGATCAAATGACAGAGCAGATTATAGCTGTGCGACATTCTACATCAATATAGTCAAATAAAATAAAGAGACTGTGAAGACAAATCAGGCAAAACGGAGCTCGGCAACAGACAAAACCGAGCCAAAGCATTAGTTAATACATGGTGATGTGTGCAACAGAAAACGTTAACAGTAATCTATATAAGGAGGAAGAAAAACACACAGAAATGCATGGTCTTGGAATGCCCTCCTTCTACAGATGGACTGGTTTTGTTTGGCTAAGCATTGGACTAGTGTGGATATTCCACACAAAAGTAAAATAATTGTGACTTGGGGATACTTACAGCTCATTTACCCATGAGCTCCACACTCTTAGTAGCTGCTTCTATTTTCTCCATTGAAAGAAGGCACGGGAATGCCGCCGAGAGGCAGCAGTGGTCCAGTTTCCAATGAACAGTTGAAAGGCCCGTAGTAAAATTGAATGATTGGCTCCCACCTTTCTTCCTGTTGCAAAATGCTGCTCGCCACTTGAAATCAAAAGCTCACTATGTGGTACTGTTCTTTGTCCTATCACTTTCATAGAATCATAGAATTTAAAGTGCAGAAATAGGCCATTCGGCCCATCGAGCCTGCACCAGCCGCTGGAAAGAGAACGCTACGTAAGCCCACGTCTCCACTCCCCCACCCCGTAACCCAGTAACTCCACCTAACCCTTTTGAGACTAAGAACATAGAACATACAGTGGAGAAGGAGGCCATTTGGCCCATCGAATCTGCACCGACCCAATTAAGCCCTCACTTCCGCCCTATCTCCATAACCTCTCATTTTTGGAGACTAAGGGCAATTTATCATGGCCAATCCACTTAACTTGCACATCCTTAGACTGTGGGAGGAAACCGGAGCACCCGGAGGAAACCCACGCAGACACGGGGAGAACGTGCAGACTCCGCACAGACAGTGACCCAGCAGGGAATCGAACCTGGGACCCTGGAGTGCTAACCACTGTCCACCTGACCTGCACATCTTTGGACTGTGTGAGGAAACCCATGCAGACACGGGGAGAAAGTGCAAGCTCCACGCAGACAGGCACCCGAGGTGGAATTGAAGCCGGGTCCCTGGCGTTGTAAGGTAGCAGTGCTAACCACAGTGCCACCGTACCACCCCAACTAGAGACCTGGAAAACTAAAAGCAAAAAAACAATATTTCCCACCCTAAACCCCTTTGAAATAGTTGAAATAATGAAATTCAGCACCTGTTGTATGGTTATATTCCCTGTGTCTAAGCAGCATCAACTTGAATCCTGAAAAACTAAATAGAATATTGCCCACCCGTGAAACAGTTGAGAATGAGATTCAGTATCTTGTGCTCGGCTGTCCAATGCAGTATATCCACACAACAGCAAAGGTCGGATACCTGAAAAAACTAAGAATAGACTGCTTCCCATCCTAGACCTCATTGCAATGTTTCTAGAATGTGGTGCAGTGCAGTATTCTTTGGGTGACCTTTGACAAAAAATAAAGGCCAGGATTCTCCATTTGGGATATGTTGGGCAGAATTCTCTAATTTTGAGGCAATGTCCAGAGGAAGTGTCTAGTTTTACGATGAAAAAAGCAGCGTCGCCCCCGCACTGATGCTCCCCCTGGTGGGGGGGGGCCTACCAGCCACACCTCGTAAAAGCCCCGGCATTCCCGACAGAAACAGCTGGGAGAAAATTGCCGGGTCCGTGGCCGTGCATGCGCACGGCGGTGACCTGCAGCGGTTGTGTCATACAGCATAGCGCCAGCCGCACATGGACCCAGCCTGCCAGATAGTGCCCCCCTATAACCCCCCTCGCCACCCCAGCCCCGGCCGAAGCCCCCCGCCCCCGGTCAGCGGAATGGCTGCTCCTCCCACCCCGACTGACGCCGCTGGACACAGTCCGAGGCCACCACGTGAGGCTGGCGAAAGCTCAGAGCGTGTCCCAAGCCGTCGGGTAGTCGAGTCATTGGGGGTGGAGCATCTGGGGAGGGCCTTCGGGTGACGTCCTGAGGTCGTCCCAACAGTGTGCAGCTTACTCACCGCTGATGCTGTTTTAGAGGGGGCGGAGCCTCCAAAAACAGGCACCGCCCCCGATTTCAGCGTCAAATGAGATTCTCCGCCCGATCGTCGAAAACGATTTCGACGTTGGCAAGCGGAGAATCCCGCCCGCTCTCTCCTGCCAGAGCTGAATTGCACTAATTTTACGATCCCCTTGTGATCATAAAGCGGGATGCATGGCGTGGAATACGAAGGGATTCCCACGGGATTCCCGCTATCGGGGCTGCCTTGTTGAGTGGGCGGCCCAATGGTGGAGTCCCGTGGCCAGCCAACACCTGCACCGCAAATGGCCCTGACCCCCAACACCCCACCACCGCATAGCAGCCCCCCCCCCCCCATTGGATTGCCTGGGTGCTCCCCCCCCCCCCTAAGTATGGGGGTGACCCCACCCCACCCTTCCTTATCGACCCCTGTAATAGTGGGACCCCGCAAGGACTCCCCGGTGCCACTCCCGATTTTGCCCCGACACTCATTTCTCCAACCTATTGGGGAATGCATTCTGGGCATCCCGGGGACGGAGAATCCAACCCAAAACTTTGGATAGAGATTCAGCTCTTGAGCCACACATGACATTTTGATTTTCTTACCTCTGCAGATTCTATTATCTGAGTCTAGGAAATGCCCCAGCTTACAGGAGCAGTAGTACCCTCCTAGGTAGTTGTGACAAAAATGGTCGCAGAACGGCTCTTCAAAAATTGCCTGATCACATTCGTCAATATCTATTAAAACACGATATGACAGAAGGTCAAAGCTGAAATCCACATTGTTATATTTTGTTTGTTTACACTGTCTTACACTGTGTTTGGCTCGTAGACAACCATTTGGCACCTCATCTTACTCCTGCTCCTAAGCAGATCACCCCTCTCCTAAATCCTATTTCCGCTCGATAACGGAGTCAAGGGTTATGGGGGGGCAAGCAGGAAAGTGGAGTTG
This sequence comes from Scyliorhinus torazame, assembly GCF_047496885.1. Lineage (NCBI taxonomy): Eukaryota > Metazoa > Chordata > Chondrichthyes > Carcharhiniformes > Scyliorhinidae > Scyliorhinus > Scyliorhinus torazame. The sequence continues at coordinate 50,671,156 of NC_092722.1, read as the reverse complement.
AGACCACACTCAGATCAGCCATGATCTTACTGAATGTTAGAACAAGCTCGAAGGGCCAAAATGGCCTAGTCCTTCTCTTAAGGCCTATGTTCTTATCCAAGTGGCCATCCATTGAGTACATGCAGGCTGTTTTAATAATAATCTTTATTAGTGTCACAAGTAGGCTTACGTTAACACTGCAATGAAGTTACTGTGAAAATCCCCTAGTCGCCACACTCCGACGCCTGTTCAGGTACACTGAGGGAGAATTCAGAATGTCCAATTCACCCAACAGCACTCTTTCGGGACTTGTGGGAGGAAATCGGAGCACCCGGAGGAAACCCACATTAGTTCCTCTTTACCTTTCTTTTCTATACCAGACAGCAACATTCGATCCGATTTTCGTCAAGTGCACAGGTGATTATTTTTTTGTTTTGCATATCTGCATACACATGGCAATTTAAAGGGGCTGGCTTGTGCGTGGTCTGCATGGAGACTTCTGAGTTGTCGCACAGTTGCACAGCTTAGAGGGAACATTGCCAGGCAGTGTCCTATCGAGCCATCAGAGGAGCTTCATGCTGCATTCATATTAGGGAAGTGCCTTTAAAGACTTGTACATACGGAGTTGTTTTAAAGTCACTGATGTCCTAGTTGTTCAGTCTGCCAACATGCAAAATTTCTTGGCTCATATATGAGAGATGGTTAATTTTGGGAGGACACTGCCAGATGTACGAACCTGCAACCCTGTAAGTGAGAGCATCTTATGGAGAGGCGGGAAGCGAAATCAAAGGAAAACTGCTCGATATGAAATAGAAATGTTCAGATTTTCAATGAGAAAATTAATTCAGCTGCTGAATGGTCCAGGAAGGATCCAGCACCTCTTCGCAATGCAAAAATATCAGAATGGGAACTTTTATTTGCAAATCTCTGGTATGGAAATAGAAGCTTAGTGTGGTGTGTTCCCATGTATTTCAGGCAACTAATTGAACAAAGAAAGTATTCATAAAATCAGTTTCAATGAATGAGGCGCTTCAACCCACCTGACTGAAGGAGTGTTAAGTTAAAACCGTGTATTAAAACATCAGGGCAAAAAAGAGTCTACTGCTAAAGTGAATTATCTACACACTAATGAATGCTGCATGGGAAATAAAATAATAAATTAGAAGCAGAAATTTAGCTGACGGGATAAGACTGGGACTTGGCGATAAATTGGGGGTAACTGGTAGATAAATATTCCAGATTATAAGGGGTGGGATTCTCCCATTTTCTGGTCCGCACCAATTTTCTGGTTCGTCCGCCCCCGCTGGCAGCGGGATATTCTGCCCCGGCTGCCGGCCAATGGGGTTTCCCATTGTGGGCACCCCCACGCTGTTGGGAAATCCGCGGCCGTGAGTGCGATCCCAGCGAAGAGGAGGATCCTGCTGACGGAGAATCCCCCCAAAGGAGAATCCCGCCCTAGGCTTTTCACAGTAACTTCATACTTGAGACAATAAACGTTATTGTTATTATTATTATTATTATTAGAGTACCCAATTATTTATTTATATATATATATTTCTCCAATTAAGGGGCAATTTAGCGCGGCCAATCCACCTAAACAGCACACCTTGTGAAACCCACGCAAACATGGGGAGAATGTGCCAACTCCACACGGCCAGTAACCCAGGGCCGGGATTCGAACCCAGGTCCTCAGTGCCGCAGTCTCAGTGCTAACCACTGCGCCACATGCCCCCCCTACAACGCAGTTATTTTAAAAAATAAATTTAGAGTACCCAATTCATTTTTTTCCAATTAAGGGGCAATTTAGCTTGGCCAATCCACCTAGCCTGCACATCTTTGGGTTGCGGGGGCGAAACACACGCAAACACGGGGAGAACGTGCAAACTCCACACGGACAGTGACCCAGAGCCGGGATCGAACCTGGGTCCTCGGCGCCGTGAGGCCACAGTGCTAACTCACTGCGCCACCGTGCTACCCTCCAACGCAGTTATAACTGGAGTTGAATTGTCACATAGATTGGGAGCAAAACAACTTGAATCCCAAAAGTAACCATTTCTGAATGTACTTGTGCAAATCGTCTGGGATAATATACTCTTGAACCAACAAGGCAACATGCCATCAAAGATTTTGCAGTGAGTAATGGGCCTGAATCTGTCAATACTTTAATGGTAGGGAAGACGTAACTAATAATAATAATCTTTCTTGTCACAAGCATTAACACTGCAATGAAGTTACTGTGAAAAGCCCCTAGTCGCCACATTCCGGCGCCTGTTCGGGTACACAGAGGGAGAACTAATTCCTCAGCTCCCCAGGTTTATGTATTTTACATTAGATTTGAAAATCAAACTTAATAAAGTCAATTGCATAGGTATGAAGGGCAAGTTGGATAAAGTGGATTGGGAAATTAGACTAAAAAGTATTTTGGTGGATGAGCAGTGGTGAACATTGAGAAAACTACTTGATTCTGAATAAATCTATTTAATTGAGAATTTGCAATGGAACATAATGGGGGTGATTCTCCGCCCATGTTGTGCTGGTGCACATCCTGCGATTCTGGGAGAATAGTGGGAGAACCCCGAAGCAGGGTTCACGCCGGACACGATGCTCCCTTCCTGCTGCACCTGATGCGATTTGGTTCATGTCCTTGCTGGGTATGAAGCAGATGAGAATATTTAAATTAGCATTAAAATATGCGCAGTTCATTCAAAGGCAGAGGGCGGGTTTCTCCGTTGCCCGACACTGAACTCGTAATCGGCTGGCCTACCCGCGATGCTACGCCCCCGATGGGCCGAGTTCCCGAAGTGTGTGCTGAGCCGGCGTGCCGGCTGCGGACTGTGTCCAGTGCCGCCACACTCGGCCGGGATCTGTGCCGTTGGTTGAGGGAGCATCTGCCAGGGCTGGGGTCTGGGAGGGGGTCGGCCGGGGGGGCGGGGGGGGGGGGGGGACGACGGTCTGTGGGGTCGCGGTCGGCGGGTCAGGCCAGCGCCATTTTGTAAGGTGCGACCGGTGCAGGTCGTCAGCCGTGCGTATGCGCAGCCCGCGACCCGACCATTCTCGACACGATCCGCGGGTGTTTCACGCGGAGCCGGTGCTAGCCCCTCACCGGTTGGAATACTGTGGAGCGATTTGCGCCGAGTCTTTTGACGTGAACCTCCTGCAGATTCTCCATTCGAGCCAGTACTTAGCCGCAGGAATGGAGAATATTGCCCAGAGTATTCTGGCTCCTGGGATTCTCCTCCACCACCAGCACAGCGGAGGCCGGCGGGAATCACTGCTGGTCTCCATCATTAGAGACCAAACGTGAAGACAATTCCTGGTGACTCAAAGGCCCCTTGAGCCCCCGGGTGATCTGGGACATAGGCACTGCCCCCTGGCACCCTGGCAGTGTCAGGTTGACACCTTCAAAATGCGGGACCAGAAAGGGGGGCATTTGGTGACTCCATAGGGGAGCGGAGCTCACCGCGTGGTGGAGGGGGTCTGTGCTGACTAGAAGGGGACAGGGTCTGAAGGGAGACCCTTTTGGACAGCCCCAATGTCCCAATCCTTGTATGGGCACTCTTACTTTGGGATGGGGGAACCCTTTAAAAGTGGCACCCTGATCTCTGTGAGGCTGGGCTTGCCGGCCTTTATAGGTTCCACACATCACTTTTCCCGTGGGTTTCACCCCGGCCCCCAAAAAGGACTAAGTGTGGGAGAATTGCGATGGAACAGCCAAGGTGATTCACACTGGTTTTTCTCTCCGAAATGACTCAGAGGGTGTGGTTCTCCGGAAAGATTTCAAAGTGTGGTAGCAAGCTGATCCAGAGAGGCCGGCAATGCTAGTCAACGTTAATTAGTCCACTTACCGAGGCCTCACGGGCTTCTTGCCTCAAACGAACACTCACCAACTGATTCGCCAGCACCGCACTCGCCAGGCCCTCGCTACCAAGGTCGAGTAGCACTTGAGCTGCACTTGCTCAGCCAACCCCAGCCAGCCCGCAACAATGGTGCCCAGGAGACCATCACCAAGATTCGGGCATGGAGATCTGGGGAGCCTCCTAGACACAGTGGAGGCCAGGAGGGATGTCCTGTTCCCCCTAGATTTCCGGAGGATTAGCCATAAGGCAACCAATGCTACCTGGGACGAGGTGGCGACGGTTGTGAGTGGCAGGAGTGTGACGAGGAGGACAGGCCTCCAGTGCTGGAAAATGGATAACAACCTACACTGGGCAGCACGAATGTGGAGACACCAACGCTCCCGCCCCTGCGACACCTTTCCGCCCCCACACGCGCATCTACCCCAAACTCTCCATATAAAAGGAGGCATTTGTCAGGGCTAAAAGGCTGGGAACAGACAAAGTCTGTGTGGAATATAAGGAAAGTAGGAAGGAACTTAAGCAAGGAGTCAGGAGGGCTAGAAGGGGTCACGAAAAGTCATTGGCAAATAGGGTTAAGGAAAATCCCAAAGCTTTTTACACGTACATAAAAAGCAAGAGGGTAGCCAGGGAAAGGGTTGGCCCACTGAAGGATAGGCAAGGGAATCTATGTGTGGAGCCAGAGGAAATAGGCGAGGTACTAAATGAATACTTTGCATCAGTATTCACCAAAGAGAAGGAACTAGTAGACGTTGAGTCTGGAGAAGGGTGTGTAGATAGCTTGGGTCACATTGAGATCCAAAAAGACAAGGTGTTGGGCGTCTTGAAAAATATTAAGGTAGATAAGTCCCCAGGGCTTGATGGGATCTACCCCAGAATACTGAAGGAGGCTAGAGAGGAAATTGCTGAGGCCTTGACAGAAATATTTGGATCCTCACTGTCTTCAGGTGATGTCCCGGAGGACTGGAGAATATCCAATGTTGTTCCTCTGTTTAAGAAGGGTAGCAAGGATAATCCAGGGAACCACAGGCCGCTGAGCATTACGTCAGTGGTAGGGAAATTACTGGAGAGAATTCTTCGAGACAGGATCTACTCCCATTTGGAAGCAAATGGACATATTAGAAGCAGCATGGTTTTGTGAAGGGGAGGTCGTCTCTCACTAACTTGATAAGAGTTTTTCGAGGAGGTCACAAAGATGATTGATGCAGGTAGGGCAGTGGATGTTGTCTATATGGACTTCAGTAAGGCCTTTGACAAGGTCCCTCATGGTAGACTAGTACAAAAGGTGAAGTCACACGGGATCAGGGGTGAGCTGGCAAGGTGGATACAGAACTGGCTAGGTCATAGAAGGCAGAGTGTATCAATGGAAGGATGCTTTTCTAATTGGAGGGCTGTGACTAGTGGTGTTCCGCAGGGATCAGTGCTGGGATCTTTGCTGTTTGTAGTATATATAAATGATTTGGAGGAAAATGTAACTGATCTGATGAGTAAGTTTGCAGACGACACAAAGGTTGGTGGAATTGCGGATAGCGATGAGGACTGTCAGAGGATACAGCAGGATTTAGATTGTTTGGAGACTTGGGCGGAGAGATGGCAGATGGAGTTTAATCCGGACAGATGTGAGGTAATGTATTTTGGAAGGTCTAATGCAGGTAGGGAATATACAGTGAATGGTAGAACCCTCAAGAGTATTGAAAGTCAGAGAGTTCTAGGTGTACAGGTCCATAGGTCACTGAAAGGGGCAACACAGGTGGAGAAGGTAGTCAAGAAGGCATACGGCATGCTTGCCTTCATTGGCCGGGGCATTGAGTATAAGAATTGGCAAGTCATGTTGCAGCAGTATAGAACCTTAGTTAGGCCACACTTGGAGTATAGTGTTCAATTCTGGTCGCCACACTATCAGAAGGATGTGGAGGCTTTAGAGAGGGTGCAGAAGAGATTTACCAGAATGTTGCCTGGTATGGAGGGCATTAGCTATGAGGAGCGGTTGAATAAACTCGGTTTGTTCTCACTGGAACGACGGAGATTGAGGGGCGACCTGATAGAGGTCTACAAAATTATGAGGGGCATAGACAGAGTGGATAGTCAGAGGCTTTTCCCCAGGGTAGAGGGGTCAATTACTAGGGGGCATAGGTTTAAGGTGCGAGGGACAAGGTTTAGAGTAGATGTACGAGGCAAATTTTTTACACAGAGGGTAGTGGGTGCCTGGAACTCGCTACCGGAGGAGGTGGTGGAAGCAGGGACGATAGTGACATTTAAGGGGCATCTTGACAAATACATGAATAGGATGGGAATAGAGGGATACGGACCCAGGAAGTGTAGAAGATTGTAGTTTAGTCGGGCAGCATGGTCGGCACGGGCTTGGAGGGTCGAAGGGCCTGTTCCTGTGCTGTACTTTTCTTTGTTCTTTGTTTGTTCTTTGTTGACCCCCAAAACCCCGTTCAACCCCCCCCACGCCCCCCCCAACCCTTCCGTTATCGCCCCTCCCACCACTGTGAACCAAGCAGGTGGCCTCTCTGTGTCTCCTCAGGAAATGTTCTCCCACAATTGCTGGGCAAGGGCCCAGACTGGCGGTGGGGTGTTGGACATAAGAATCCTCACCACCTTCGAGGAGCGTGCCGAGGAGGTGACTGGGGTGGCAGAGGACAGAGCTGTCACCAACCCGGAGGTTGGCGAATGCTGCAGAGGTGAGAAATCACTGGGCCCCAGTCAAAAGACCTTACTGATTGACCCATCCCTCCCACTGACCACATGTCCATCCTCCCACAGGTCCATCAGCCGACAGTGCCAACCCATCCCGGGTGGCCCTTCTCCTGCCTCCCATGAGATCTCCTCGGGGGAGAGCTCCAAGGATGCCACAGCTGTCATCCCCACCCTCCACCAGCGCAGATACACGCACCTCGGTGGGACATGTTAGTGGACAGGCTTCTGGGGCACAATCTGCTGAGCACCACATGGCTGATGATGCACATCAGGTGGAGGCAGGAACCCCCAGGCGAGACAGCAGTCGGACGTCTGCTGGATCCCAGCTGGGTCCCAGCCTGATGCTGAGCCTGTGGAAGAGGTCATCCCGGAGCTGATGGAGATGTTAGGGAGCGGCCATGACATTCAGAGGGAGATGTCAGCAATGCTCCAGCAGGTCCATAGCCACTTGCAGGAGTCCCAGAGGCTACGGATACAACAGATGTTGCAGGCAATGCGTGTCATGGAGGCCAACACTCCTAGGATGGCGGCTGTAGTGGAGAGCCTGTTACACGACGTTGGCACCATTAGTGAGGGTGTCCAAGGTTTTGCGCGGTTGGCAACGGCCACGGCCGAGGGTCTTGGCAGAATGTCCAACTCGCTGGGGGACGTGACCAAGTACCAGGCTGACCTTGATGAGGTTCTGAGGCCATGTCCTGCTCCCAGATGGGAATGGCCGAGACGCTGTGGAGCTTGTCCCAGTCACTGAGGAGAATCACAGAAGGCGGCGACACAATGGTGAGTCCATGGGGAACCGCCAGGGCTGGCAGAGCCAGATAATGCAGGGGCAGCCAGGGCTCGAGCCAGCTGCCCCTCTGTCCCATGGTGAACCCCAAGGCCCTATGGGAACCGAGCGGGAGGAGGGGGCACAGGGTGCCAAGCAGGACCCATCCCATGGAATGGCGACGGTAGCCACCAGCTCCCCCAGGTTCCACCCCTCTGATGAGGCCGCGTCTCACAGCCAGCACACGGGACAGGTTGGCACGGCTGCGCATGTGCCGCCAAGTGAGCCGGGGCCCTCCGGCCCCAGAGGATGCCCGCCATGGGCACCGAAGGCCAGGGGAAAAGGTAAACAGCTGGCTGCCTCCACCTCATAGGTGCATCCTGGGGAAACACCTAGACATAGCGGTAGAGCAAGAAAAGCTAAGCCCATTGAGGATAACTGAGGGCACCGGGGAGGGGAGAGGGGGAGAGGGGATGTGGCACCATCGGGCAAGTGTGGAATTGCTGCACACAATAAACACCCTTAAGCACAATCAGTATGACACCTCTGTCACCTTCTTCCACAATGTGGGTCTACCTCAGAACCTTTGGCCCATTTCTCCAGGCATCTCCCCCTCCCCCCCCCCAGACACACCGCACGCAGGTGATGGGTGTGAGCAAGCACTTAGCAGACAGGCAGGGGTCAGATTGGCATAGATTGAGGAGCACCAGCACTCAGCTCTCTGTGGGTTATCATCACCCCCTGCCCTCGCCAGTGACCCGCTGACGGTGCCAACCCAGTCCCAGCATCCTGGAGTGATGTCACACAGACCCTGGAGGCTGGGAGATGGGGAGTGAGGCATTTGTAAGGTGGCGATGATGGACCACATCCTAAGTGAACCGGGCCAGTATGAGGGCCTCCCTGGCCCTCCTGGCATGTCCCGGACCCTCACCGCTGCCACCTGACCTGAAGCCTCCGGCTGGACCTTCAGTTCCACCCTGGCCTCGTCTTCCAGCCCCTGCTGGTCCAGCGCCACCTCATCATCCTCTCCTCCTCATTCTCCTCGTCCTCCCCAATAGATACCCCTTATGCCCCAAGAGCCAGCCGCCCATCCTGAGGTGCTCCTCGAAGAGGCCAGGGATGACCGACTGTCCCAGGATGTAGCTGTCGTGAACGCCCCCAGGGAAGTGGGCACATGTGCATTATCTTCTTCTGGTGGTCGCACACGAGCTGTACGTTCAGGGAATGGAACCCCTTTCAGTTAACATAGGGCACCCCCAGATGGCCCGGTGAACGCAGGGCAACATGCGTGACATCTATTACCCCCTGGACCTGGGGCATCCCGGTGATGGCGGAGAAACCTGTAGCCTGGGCATCTTGCTGGGTAATGTCGTTTTCCGCCCGGGCAGACAATGCATCCGCAACTTGTCAGATGCACCTATGGGCTGTGAGCTATGGCCTGCAAGATGCCACACAGGTCCCTGCTTGAGCCCTGGAATGATCCTGAGGCTTAAAAGTTCAGGGCTGTGGTGACCTTGACAGGCACCGGGAGTGGGTGTCCTCCTCCTCCATGTGGAGCCAAGTCCACGAGGACATGACACAGTTGCCGCACGGTCTCCTTGTTGAGGTGGAGCCTCCTGCGACACGCACTGTCCATCATCTATTTCCAACGACCAGCGACACCTGTGCATACTGGGCCGTCACAGGACTCCCCCTCGGGGTCCCTCCCAGGCCTGATGGGCGGCCAGGTTCTCAGGATGTGGGCCACAGCCTCGAGCATCTGCTGACGCTTTTGCTGCCACTGTCTCTGGCGTCTGGCTGTCCGGGCTATCAGATGCACCACTAGGGTCTGTTCTGGGTCCAGAATCCCTGCCATTGCATTCAATATCTAGAAGGCATTGGGAGAAGGTGTTCGACTGATAAACGGCGGTGGCTCCCATCCTGGGACCCTCCAATCCCTCATTTGATACCCCCACCTGGGACGCTGTGCCCACGCACACCTGGCTGCAGCGGGCCCCCCTCACCGGACGCCAGACCCTGTACCCTGGACACCCGCTCAAAACGTCTCCTGGACCGGGCGCTGGTCCCCTCCCCCTGGCACCCACCCACCCTCCGGCCGTGAGCATGTCCCTGGAGATGTGTCCCATCCCCTGGTGTTCGGATGTTGGCTGCTGCCTGTGTAGTGTTGTCACCAGCTGTGTTCAGGCACAGTGTCCAGGCACTGCGGTCTGATTGGGATTCGAAGCGATGACTCCCACATGTTACATGGCTCGCCCACCCATGGAAATCCACTTGGGTTGTGTGAAGTGCTCACTTAACCGTGAATGTCAATTCCCTATTAGCAATAGCTTTCAGCCGCCCGGCCAGAGGCCTCGGCAGTCAGTAGGGGTTATGGGTGGTCGGTGAGGCAGACGAGCAAGGACAAGGGCTGCCCCAGGAATGGGTACACACGATCCAGGCATTGGCATGGTGGTGCCACGAGTGATTGCTGTCTGGTTGCCCCCTCCAGCAACTTCCCCCCCCCCCCCCATCCGCCTATGGCGGCCCACCCATGCGGAGGGTCCCCCACCCCTAACCGAGGGTCCCTCACCCCCCGCCGAGCACTGGGGTGGCAAGCCCAGCACCCCAGGGCTTTTTGACTGTGAGCAAAGATGGCTACTCACCTCCGTGGCTCCCCACAGAAGCCCTTCCACCAGGATCACATTTTTCAAAAGGAGTACTAATTGTCGCCAGCGTGACCACTTGCTGGGGAGGCGGCTGAATGACGGGAAGCCGTTGGACAAGGGGTGGCTCTCGTTAATTGTATGGCAATAGGGCTTAAGTGGTGAGAATTGGTTTCTCAACGGGCTACGGCGAAATACCGATTTTGCCTACGAGAGTGGGCCGGTTGCATCGCAAACAGTTTGGCGCCTGGCGGTTCCTCGAATTCTGCCCCTCCCGCCATTTGGGAGAATTACGCTCAATAAATTGAATTTACTATCAGCGGGGGGGGGAGGGCGGGCTTCCACTGGCCAGGATGGCTTTGGCAGGGGCTGGGGCGTCTGGTGGAGAGTGGACCGGGATGGTTACAGGAGGGCTCTATCTGGCAGGGTGCATGTTGTGTGATGCAACCGGACCCGGCAATTCTCCGTCCATATCTGCAGGTAAATCCGGGGGCTTTATGTGGTGCAGCTGATAGCTCCCCCGACCGGGCAGACCATAGGCACCGGCCTTTTAGTTGTAAGACTAGACACATGCATGAGCTGGATTCTCCGTTTGGGAGACTAAGTCCCCATGCCGGTATGGCCCGGAGCACTGCCGGGTCCGTGGCCGCCTTTGCGGACGGCGGCGGCCTGCAGCGGCCGCTCCGTGCTTCATGGCGGACGCAGCCCATGGACCTGGCCTGTAAAAATAGTTCCCCCCCCCCAGGGCAGCATGGTGGCACAGTGGTTAGCGCTGCTGCCTCACGGCGCCGGGGTCCCAGGTTCGATCCCGGCTCTGGGTCACTGTCCGTGTGGAGTTTGCACATTCTCCCCGTGTTTGCGTGGGTTTCGCCCCCACAACCCAAAGATGTGCAGTAGGTGGATTGAACACGCTAAATTGCCCCTTAATTGGAAAAAATGAATTGGGTACTCTAAATTTATTTTTAAAAATTGTCCCCCCCTTCGGCCGGCTCGCCGCCCCGGACCGCATCCCCCCCCCCACGGTGCCCCGAGTCCCGAATAAAGCCACCCCTGCCCGCGGATCAGCCCTCACCCGACTGTGGCGGTGTTGGACTGAGTCTGCAGCCGCCACGCTGAGTTCCCAATGGGTGAGACCACACGGGTCCACTCGTCCGGTCATGGACTGGGCATCAGGCCAATGTAAGGAGGTTGTGGATACGGTGTGTGCTGCGTTTCAGGGGCGGAGCACCACAAAAGCGGCGTCACCTCCGATTTCGGTGTCATTGGGGATTCTCCGTCCCCTCGCCGAAGGCGATTTCGGCGACGGGAATCCAGCCCATTCTCCGGGCTCTAAGTGCCGACGCCGGCACTGAATCGCGGTGTTCTACGTTGACAAAAACAGGGCCGGTGCCGGAGCAATTCAGGACCCGTAAATGGGCTAACACTGGCGGCAAGTGGAACTACTGCAATTCCAATTCAGGATGGCGTCTGATTGGCGTGGTCGGCACTGGCACCCGAGAGCCTGACGAGCTGCAGCTGCATATAAGCATTCCACTCCCCCCACACAATCATTCCCGAAGAGCGGCAACCCGTTTTGCCAATGCGGAGCACTGCTGGATGCCACAAAGCAGAGGCGGGGCACTTTGTTCCCCAGGCGGAAAGGCAGCTGCCACCCGGGGACAACAACCAGGGCTGGGCGCAGATGGCAGAGGCCGTGAGCGCCGTCGGCCCCACCGCCAGGACCGGCCAGCAGTGTCGCAAGAAGCTGCCCAAATCCTCAGGGCAGCCAGGGTGAATAACCAGCCCCCAGCCCGTCGCCCCTCGTATCAACCCCCCCCCCCCCCCCCCGGTGGACTGGCAGGCCGCACTAGGCGAGGATGGGTAATCCCCAGGCCACCCCCATGACCTTGGCAGCAACCTCCGTTCAACACACCCATAGCCACACCCCCCCCCCGAGGGCGATCGAACCCCACCCGCCAGCCACAGACACCCCCCCGGTGCTGCCCGTGTCTCACACTGTGCAGTATCTGTTCCCCAGGAGAAGGCATCCCACAACCGCAGAGAGAGAGAGCATACCTGCGACCCCCCACCACCGCTGGGCAGAGGGCATTGAACCTGGTCAGTGTGGCCGGGGAGCGGGCAAAAGGCCCAGGCATCAGAGATGCAAGTGAGTCCCCAATGGATTGCGATGCCCCTATGGCACGTGTGGCACCTCTCTCGCCTCCATCCCCAGCACCCCCCCAGGCCCCATGCCCTGTCCATCTTGGCTGACCTGCATCCTCCTCATCGGACAAAGCCTGGCATTCGTCATCCTCCTCTGCTGCGCGATTTTGTGGAGGACGCAGCAAGCCACCACGATGTGGGAGACTCTCCTCGCGCTATACTGGAGGGCCACTCCAGAGCGGTCCAGGCACCTGAACTGCATCTCGAGCACGCAGTCAGTGGGGTGCACAGCAAGATGGCTGCCTTACAGGACGTGGCAATGACAGCAGCCGTGCCTAGACACCCCAGCCGGGATTCTCCCCTACCCGGCGGGGTGGGGGGTCCCGGCGAGATGGAGTGGCGTGAACCACTCCGGCATCGGGCCGCCCCAAAGGTGCGGCACCTTTAGGGGCCTAGCCTTCACCTTGAGGGGCTAGGCCCGCGCCGGAGTGGTTGGCGCGCCGCAGGCCAGCGGGAAAGGCCTTTGGCGCCACGCCAGCTGGGGCCGAAGGGACTGCGCCGGGCGGTGGAAGTCCGTGCATGCACGGGAGCATCAGCGGCTGCATGTGCGCGGGGGGGTGTCACTTCCGCATCGGCCATCGCGGAAGCTGTGGCTGAGGTGGAAGGAAAAGAGTGCCCCCACGGCACAGGCCCGCCGGCGGATCGATGGGCCCCGATTGCGGGCCAGGCCGCCGTGGGGGCACCCCCCAGGGGCCAGATCACCCTGCGTCCCCTCCAGGACCCCGGAGCCCGCCCGCGCCGCTAGTCCCGCCGGTAAGGTAGGTGGTTTGATTCACGCCGGCGGGACCGGCATTACAGCAGCGGGACTTCGGCCCATCGCGGGCCGGAGAATCGCCGGGGAGGGCCCGCCGACCGGCGCGGCGCGACTCCTGCCCCCGCCGAATTTCCGGCGCCGGAGAATTCAGCGGCCGGCGGGGGCAGGATTCACGCCGCCCCCCGGCGATTCTCCAACCCGGCGGGGGGTCGGAGAATCCCACCCCCCATTCCTGGGCAGTCACACTGACATTCAAGGACCTGCCGGACCGAGCAGAGAGACAGTGCAACATCTCTGCCAGATTAGGGCGCATCTGGCACCATGGGGGAATGGGGGAAGGATACCCGTTCCTGGTGACCGTCAAGTTGACGGTCCACCCGACGGGCAGCACGGTAGCACAGTGGTTAGCACAGTTGCTTCACAGCTCCAGGGTCCCAGGTTCGATTCCCGGCTGGGTCACTGTCTGTGCGGAGTCTGCATGTTCTCCCCGTGTCTGCGTGGGTTTCCTCCGGGTTCTCCGGTTTCCTCCCACAGTCCAAAGATGTGCGGGTTAAGTGGATTGGCCATGCTAAATTGCCCTTAGTGTCCGAAAAATGTTAAGTGGGTGTTACTGGGTTACGGGGATGAGGTAGATACATGGGCTTCAATAGGGTGCTCTTTGTAAGGGCCAGTGCAGACTCGATGGGCCGAATGGCCTCCTTCTGCACTGTAAATTCTATGATACATCCTCTGGCCACCCCTCGCTACTCCACCCAGTCCTGGCAGAAGCCGCCCCAGCCAGTAGTTGCACCTTTGGGAACATGTCCTACCTACCCCCTCTCCATCAGCAGCCACAGTGCCTGCTTCCCAATTTTATATGACACAAGTGAATCTCGCTGTCGGTAATTCCTCCTGGTGGAGGCAGACCATCGCTGGAGGATGGGTGAATACCGCGGCTGGCCTGTTAATCACATGCCAACGACGTTTTACTGTACAATTTGCATGACCAAGTTGACATGCAGGTAGAACATATTCACGGCGCAGTCGAGAGGCTGGAGCATGGGATTTCATTTGGCGCCCGGCGCCGGCCATGATTTTCGGCTCACGCGCGATTCTCCGCCCAATCACGTTTCCCGATTCAGGCAACGGCTGATGGGGAATCTCGCCTTATAGGTTTGAGAGGGAGAAGGGAAGTCATGCACCAAAATGTTAAATTTAGGGAAGGCTCATTTTGAAGAGGTGAGACAGGAATTGACTCCGATAGATTGGGCGGGACAATTACTGGATCAAACTATGGATGTACAGTGAAACGTTCCAAAATTTATTTGATGGAATATAAGAACTACAAGAACTCTAGGAGCTGGGTTCTCTGATTTTGAGGCTATGTCCGGAGCATGTGTCTAGTATTATGACCAGAAAGTCGGCGCTGCCCCCACACCGATGCGCCATGTAAAATCCCTGGCTACCCTGCAGATACGGACGGAGAATTGCCCAGTCCATGGCCGCGCATGCACACGGCAGTCGCGCTGTACAACATGAATGCCAGCGACGTCTGCCAGATAGTGCCCCCCAGCCCGCGCCAAAGCCCCCCCCCCCCCGGCCAGTGGAACGGCTCCCCTCACCGACAGTAGCGGCGCTGGACACAGTCCGCAGTTGCCAAGTGAGGTTGACGAGACCTCAGATACAAGTGAGCCACAACGTCAGGAAGTCGACCCATCAGGGGCATAGCATCGGGGGAGGGCCTTCAGGTGACACCCTGAGGCCGACCCAACGGCGTGCGGCTTACTCACCGATGATGCCGCTTTGGAGGGGACGGAGCCTCCGAAAACAGGCGCAACCCGATTCTGGCGTCAAAACGGATTCTCCGCCCAAATGCCCGAATGCGATTTCAGTGTCGGCAATTGGAGAATCCCGCCCTACGTGTCATTAAACAACCTTGGCCAGCAAGGGAAGTCAGAAAAAGTATAAAACTAAAAGAAAGGAAGAGATCCCATGAACTGGAAGAACAACAAAGATATACAAATAAAATGGCAAGAGCTGCTAAAAATTTGAACGCGAAAAAATGTTTATGAGGGAATAAATGAAAGGTGTAGCAAGAGGCTAAGATTAATTGCATCCCTTAATGACATAATTGGGTAATATTGTAATTGAAATCAGAAAATGACAGACTAGCTAAATAATTATTTCGTAAGAAGTCTTCACGAAGGATAAAATATCAGCGATAAAAGAACTAAGTTTAATATAGCAAACAAAACGATGAGGGAGAAGCCAATCAATTTAAATTTAGACAAGTTTTTATTAAAAGGAGGTAATTGATGTGTTAATCATGATCTTCACAAACTGTCTCATTATAAGAATTGTCCCCTTGGATGGGCGAGCTGAGTTCAATGTCCTAATATCAATCACACTTCAGACTAACCCTCTTCCAGTGATCCATCAAGCTCTGTGTCGAGATATCCTTCAGCAACTTACAATTTAATATTTCTTTTCATGTAATGAACAGAAAGTTTCATTTATGTAGCGCCTTTAATGTAGCAAAAAATCTCAACGCCCTTACAGGAGCGTTATCAAGCAGAATTTGATATTATGTTAAATATTAGGCAGGATTTTCTGGCCCTGACCCTGGTGGGCATTGTCACGGGCGGAACAGGAGGCTGGCTTTCGAAATATTCCTGTCCCACCCGTGACGATGCCCACCTGTGTTGGGGCTGGAAAGTACTGCTGATTAAGGCATGAGAGAAGATGAGCAAAAACTTAGTCAAAAAGATAGGTTTTAAGGGATATGTTATAGAAGGAGTGAAAGGAAGGACGGCATGGTAGCACAGTGGTTGGCACTGTTGCTTCACAGCACCAGGGTCCCAGGTTCGATTCCTGGTTTGGGTCACTATCTGCGCGGACTCTGCACGTTCTCCCTGTGTCTGCGTGGGTTTCCTCCGGGTGCTCCGATTTCCTCCCACAAGTCCCGAAAGACGTGCTTGTTAGGTGATTTGGACATTCTGAATTCTCCCTCTGTGTACCCGAACAGGCGCAGGAGTGTGGCGACTAGGGGATTTTCACAGTAATTTCATTGCAGTGTTAATGTAGGCCTACTTGTGACAATAATAAAGATTAGTATTATTATTAAGTAGCAAAGTAGAGAGGTTTAAGGCGGAAATTCCAGGACATAACGGCTAGACAGCTGAAAACACATTTGCCAAATCGTGAGGACAATAAAAATTGGGGATGCCCAAAAGGCTCGAACTGGAGGAACGCCGAGATCTCACAGGGTTGGGGGAGGTTACAGAAATAGGGAAGAGGTGATGCCATGGAGGGATTTGCACACAAAGATGAAAGTTTTAAATTTGACCAGCTACAGGATCCCAGTCCACTGGATGTCAACGAATACGGGATTGGGGATTTGGCGCAACATCCTAAAGCAGTTTATCAGGCAGGCACCAAACAGAAGAGAAAATAGAGGCAATAATGTTGTTATGGAGATGCCTAAGGCATGAACAGAAGTTAGAATTTTAAGGGAGCCTTTAGAAGCAGTATTGAAGTTTAGACAAGAAGGAGTTTGAGAGAGAATTCCAGAGGAATGAGCAGTAGCTGAAAGAATGGTCACTAATGCTCAGGCAGGGGTAGTGAAAATAAAGAAATACGTGAGGTAAAGCCGCCAAAGTCCCAAATGGCCATAGGCTGCTTTCCCCTTTGAGGGGAGAGAGCAGACTGGTGGTGATTTAACCTGAGGATCACCACACCTCAGGCGAGGGGCAAGATTTTTTTTTCTTTTTCTACAGATTTAGAGTATCCAATTATTTCTTTTTCCAATTAAGGGGCAATTTAGCGTCGCCAATCCACCTACCCTGCACATCTTTGGGCTGTGGGGGTGAAACCCACGCAGACACGAGGAGAATGTGCAAACTCCACACAGACAGTGACCCAGGGCTGGGATTCGAACCCGGGTCCTCAGTGCCGTAGGCAGCAATGCTAACCACTGTGCCACGTGCCACCCCGGCGAGGGTTAAGGTTGAGAAGGCAGGGCCTTAATGGCGGGGCCATGAATGACCTTAAATAAATAAATATACCAGTGTCCAACCATTGACAGATACTTGATGGAATCATGGATTGGCGCAAGGCTATGGCGGAATTTGAATATAAGAACACAGATCTTATAATCAATCCAGTTGGGTACAAGGTAGCCTGTGGGGCTTTGCAAAGTTGGTATTTCCTCGCTTTTGTTCCATTCACAACTCTGAAAAACGGTGTGTCCGTCCCCCTCATGGATGCAGATTCAGATGTAAAAGTGGAATCTTACCCAAGGCTGCATAATGTGCAGCAAATCCAGTGTAGTTCTTCTCGTTTGAGTAATCAGTTCTGAATATAACTATCATGTTGTTCCCTGTGGAAAAGAATTGTTTGTCACCCGGAACCTCTTCTGTGTCTGTACTGGTCTCACCACAGAGCTTGACCAGCTGTTGTCCCTCCGTCAAGATCTGAACATAATTGGGAGAAAAGAAAACGTTGGCACTTCAAAAAAATATTAAAACTCCTTTTTCTTTCATCTGTTATTTTAAGCCTACTTTGTTTTTGTTTGCTTCAGGATTTAAATCACCGTGCTCCATTAGTAACAAACTGCAGGTACAAGATATCTCTATCAATCACTTTAACAGAGGCATTAATCCATTTTGAACATAGAACAGGGAAATTTTAAACCAGCGTGTTAAGACCATAAGACATAGGAGCAGAATTAGGCCACTCGGCCCATCGAGTCTGCTCCGCCATTCAATCATGGCTGATATGTTTCTTATCCCCATTCTCCTGCCTTCTCCCCTCTGATCCCCTGATTAATCCAGAGCCTATCTATCTCTGATAAATGTTAACACATTTTTACGCGCTAATATAAGACAGGACAATTTCAATCCATTTTATTTTTCCTTGCTTGTTTTGCCTATATCTTTTATAATTTTCACATTCTCCTTCACGTGTGTATTTTTACAGGAAGGTTGGCTGATACTTTAACCTCTGCTCAATACTCTGTACCAAGCTGTACAATGGGATGCCGGCTTTCATTCCAGATACTGCCTGCCCGACTCTCCAGCCTTCAATCACTCCTGTGTAATGTAACAACCTTTGAGGTTTGCATGAAATAATCTACATGACCGGCTGGGTCATTGTGTCTCTAGTCACATCTGCCGCTGGTAATTATGCAATTTACAGCTTTCAAGAAAGTAAATCAAGAAAGATAGCCCGCTATCTTCGACAACCAACTAGACGGGGAGAAAACCTTTCGCTGTTGCATACAGTGATATCATTTTTTCTATTTGAAAATTTCCCCATGCATTTCCTGTACAATCACAATTTTTTTTAAAATGAGCATTTCTCATGTTTATAAATCATAAATATTTTCAACAATGCTTTTAATATTTTGTTAGCAATTGCTGCAGAGAGAATGTTTCGTAAATTGATTTCAAATGTTTTTTTTTAATCCAGTGTACCTAATTCATTTTTTCCAATTAAGGGGCAATTTAGCGTGGCCAATCCACCTAGGTTGCACATCTTTGGGTTGTGGGGGCGAAACCCATGCAAACACGGGGAGAATGTGCAAGCTCCACACGGACAGTGACCCAGAGCCGGGATCGAACCTGGGACCTCGGCGGCGTGAGGCTGCAGTGCTAACCACTGCGCCACCGTGCTGCCCCTTGATTTCAAATGTTAATATTAACATGTCAGATTAATTTTTGAAAAATATATTCATGGGAATACACCATCGCCTCCCCTTAATTCTTACACCAATGTTATTCCAGGCTGGTTTCACCAACATCTTGGTTACCTAATATTTTGTTTTATTGGGGCGATTTTCAGCTCGGGATCACCGTCGGAGAGAATGGCGGTGTGGACGGAAAATCCGGGGAGGATCGGAAAACGTGATTCTCTCCGGAGAGACTGCGTTTCTTGACTTTCCCCGCCCCTCACCGGCGGCATCATGAGGTTCACTCCCATAAAGGGCAGGAACCTCATTTGAAAACATTTGACTACATTTTAATATTATTAATGGGCCTCCCCAGCCACATGACTCCACCTAAATGTGTCGGCGAGGTTTACTGCAGCTTTTTAAAAATGAGAATCAGCTAGGGGATCCCTCCAGGGGTGAACAGTATAGCCCTCGGCAGGAGATGGGCCTGCCCGGGCAGTGTCCAGGCACTGTACCCGGGCACAGGATGGCAATGCCAACCTGGAAGTGCTAACCTGGCAGTGCCAACCTGTGCCAGGGAGTAGTGCAGGGGTGGGCCCTCAAGGTAGCCCTGTGGTGGGGTTCCATTTATGTATGGTGGGGTGGGCAGGGGAAGAGTAGGAAGTGAGGGAGGAACTTTCAGACACTTGGGGGAGTGGGTACTGAGGGCGCAAATGCCAGCAATACCTCCGCGGTGGCGGTAGGGGACGGGGGAGGTGGGGAGGGGAGCCTGTCCATGGGATGGGGTGGTGAGGAGAGTAAAACTTCTGTTCTGGTTGGGATTCCCGTTAAAGGTGGCGCCCCGATCTCTGTGGAGCTGGGTGTCGGCTCTATCAGGCCTCGTCCCACCAGAGTGATGGCATAAACCACGCTCACTCATTTTGTTTATTTTAAAGAGCCTCAAGATTTGGAGTGGGAGCTGGTCAGCTACCCGCCAGTCTTCAGTCTGAGCCTGACACTTTGAAAAAATATGGTAAGATTCCGCCCAATATTTAAGTAAACTAATTTATTCAACTAAAGTAGAGATACCTTAATGTGGTCATAGCCACAGCGGTACGATGGCTCAAGGTTGAAATGTGAGAAATACAGTTTTATCACAAATCCACGAGGGACAGAGATGTTCCAGGTTTGATAGATGTAGTCTCCATATGCGGTTGGAAAACCAGGGGACTGAAATTGCCCAAACGTGTCATTCAATTGAAAGCCAAAAACTGTTGGACGCAGGAGTGAGACCCACAGGAATAGCCTGGGAAGAGAGAATAACATAACAGAAGTATATCACTTGGAATGATTTGGGCAGCAGCAGCTAGACTCCGAGGAAATTGTTTTGATAATCTTTTGTCCCTCGGCCTCTCCCGATCCCCCACACCCGAGATCCTCGAAGCACTTGCCCAATTCTGGCTTCTTGTACATCTCTATATTTTTTTTTACATCACCACTGTTGTGTCTTCAGCAGGCTGGGGCCTGAGCTCGAGAATTCTGTCCCTAAACCTTTCCTCCTTTAACATTCTCCTCAAAACCTTTCTGACCAAGGCTTTGGTCACCATATCCAGCTATATGTGGCTCAGTGTCACATTCTGTCTGGTCACGTCCCTGCAAAGTGTCTCCAAGCTAATGGACAATTTGCACTTGTGTAGCAATCAAATGTGCCAAGTGCAAGTTGTGATTGTTGTTCCTTAGCTTGAAGACTGCCCACAGTGGGAAATGCCATTCTTTTCTACCTTGGTATTCAGTGTAGGATAGCCAATCCACCCAGAATGGTTGGGAGTCCCGGGAACTGGTCTCAACTGCCCAGTGGCCAACAGAAAGAACTCTGGGAGCATTTCGGCTCCCAGCAATGGGAGCCAGCCAATCAGTGCCCGCACTTGGGTAGCACCTGACCCCATAGGTGGCCAGGACAAATTGCCAGCCAATCTCAGCTCATGCTCATGTGCCAGCTGACCATCCCTAAGCCAGGAACCTACTCGCCCACCCACGGAAAAGCCTGACTAAGCATTGGCAGAGGCCACTTGATGGAAAATGTCTGAATGGTCGACAGACCATGTGAGAAGGTGAGGTGATACCCACTTGGCTGCAGAGTTGGAGAAAAGCCACGGTTAGGCTTGGCAGTAAGGCTGTTTGGGCAGATCAAGGATTAATGTGGGACTGGAGAACAGTGGTGCCTACACATTGGTGTAAGAGTGTCACATCATGGTAGACTGTGTGTAGTAAATTATGGAAGGAGCCAGCATAGAGACAGCACCCATGCATGGCAGACCTTGGAAAAGTATATAGTCATGGGTTACCAAAGAACAAGGCAATCCTTCAGACCCCTCAGTGAGACACCGAACAACCTTACAACAAGATGTGACTGGCTGGAACTGGTATTTGGATTAATTTGTGTTGTTACTGAGTGTCAGATTGAATTGGTGTTGACTGGGCTGATTGTGGTGCGCTGCGGATTTCCGTCCCCCAAGAGCAGCTGGTAGGGAAAGGAATTGTCCAGACTCAGTAGTGGAATTGAGTGGGGAAAGATGATTCCCGCTCAATCAGTGTCACCCTGAATCTATGCGCACAGCCGATGGAAACAGCTGACGTGACTCGAGACCAGGTGACCAGCTTGACGGAAAAGCTTGGTGGAGTAGAGCCCTGTGGCTGCTTTTCGCTGTATGTTTGCAACTGCCAATCTCACACGTATTACACTGAACTATATAAATACACAGCACAGAAAAGAAGCCATTCAGCTGAACAGCTGCCGTCACTTCTGCCAAACTCTTCTGGAATGTGTCCAGCCAGAATTGGCAACCCTAATTCAGTGCCAGCAACAATTGAGGTTTAATGGACTAAAGCAAGGCTCCCTCTGTTTCAATAATATTCCTTACTCAAACCTCAGGACAGTATTGTGGTATTCACCACTGTTGTATTGTATATCCTGCATACGAGGGTATTACGGTAAGGCCCCTGTAATACAGGTACGGGGGTAGATCCCTGCCTGCTGGCTCCGCCCAGTAGGCGGAGTATAAATGTGTGGGCTCTCTGAGCTGCAGCCATTTCGGCAGTAGCTGTGAGAGGCTCCACATCTCTGCGTAATAAAGCCCCGATTACTCTCTACTCTCGTCTCGTCGTAATTGATAGTGCATCAATTTATTACGCAGAGATTTTACAACGATGGATCTCCGCATCAAGCCTGATCGCCTACAGCTGCCCCCTCAAGCAGACAACTCCAAGTCGGCCTTCGCACATTGGCTAGCTTGCTTTGAAGCCTACATTGGATCTGCGACTGAACCACCCCCAGAGGCACAGAAGCTCCAGATCCTTTACACGCGGCAGAGCTCCGATATCTTTCCCCTCATCCGGGACACGCCGACCTATGCTGAGGTCATAGCGCTACTGAAGGAGAACTACACTCAGCAGACTAACAAAATCTACGCCAGGCACCTCCTGTGAGTCTGTGGAAGATTTCTGGCGTGCCCTGCACGTCCTAGTGAGAGACTGTGATTGCCAGGCCGTTTCAGCCGCTGAACATTCTGACCTGCTACTTAGAGACGCGTTCGTTACGGGCATAGGGTCGGCCTAAATCCGCCAGCGCCTCTTAGAAGGAGCTCCCCTCGACCTCGCGGCGACCAAGAAACTAGCACTCTCGCTCACAGTCGCCTCACGCAATATACAGGCATATGCCCCCTACCGCAAGGCCCACCCCTCCGGTGCATCGTGGACCCCGCCAGCAAACATCCCACCATGGACCCCATCAGCGACATCCCCCAGCCAACCTCAGGCCTATGCCGCGCGGCAGCCGCCCAACCCCGGGGGACCCAAATGCTACTTCTGCGGACAGTCAAAACACCCCCGGCAGCGCTGCCCGGCACGGAGCGCGCTCTGCAAAGCCTGCGGGAAGAAAGGACATTTCGCTGCTGTGTGCCAGGCCCGCTCAATCGCCGCTATTGTCCCAGCACCCCCCACCACGTGCGACCCGTGGGCGCCGCCATTTTCCTCACCTCAGACCACGTGCGGCCCGTGGGTGCCGCCATCTTGCTCCCCTCACAACACATGCGGCCCATGGGCGCCACCATCTTGCTCGCATCACAACACTTGCGGCCAGTGGGCGCCGCCATCTTGCCTGCCTCAGGACACGTGCGGCCCCTGGGCGCTGCCATCTTCCCCGCCTCAGGACCCGTGCTCGACGTGCACCTCATCGGGCCGCTCATCGCCTGCAACCGCCGCCGACCAGCCACGTCTGGCCTCCATCACAATCGACCAGTCCCGACCGCAGAACCTCGTGACCGCGTCGACGACAGTGAAGGTCAACGGGCACAAGATATCCTGCCTCTGGACAACCGGGAGCACTGAGAGCTTCATCCACCCCGATACGGTAAGGCGCTGCTCCCTCACGGTCCACCCCATCAACCAGAGAATCTCCCTGGCCTCCAGATCCCACTCCGTGGAGATCCGGGGGTACTGCACCGCCACCCTCACCATCCAGGGTGTAGAGTTCAGCGGCTTCCGGCTCTACGTCCTCCCCAACCTCTGCGCTGCCTTGCTACTCGGCCTGGACTTCCAGTGCAACCTCCAGAGGCTAACCCTGAAATTTGGCGGGCCCCTACCACCCCTTACTGTCTGCGGTCTCACGACCTTTAAGGTCGACCCACCTTCCCTGTTTGCAAACCTCACCTCGGATTGCAAACCCATCACCACCAGGAGCAGATGGTACAGTGCCCAGGACAGGACCTTCATCAGGTCGGAAGTCCAGTGGCTACTGCCGGAAGGTATTATGAGACCAGCAACAGCCCCTGGAGAGCACAAGTGGTAGTGGTGAAAACTGGGGCGAAAAACAGGATGGTCATTGACTACAGTCAGACCATCAATCGGTACACGCAGCTCGACGCGTACCCCCTCCCACGCATATCTGATATGGTCAATCAGATTGCACAGTACCGGGTCTTCTCGACAGTGGACCTGAAATCTGCCTACCACCAGCTCCCCATTTGCAAGGTGGACCGCCAGTACACCGCGTTTGAAGCTGACGGCCGCCTTTACCACTTCCTTAGGGTTCCCTTCGGCGTCATTAACGGGGTTTCATCTTCCAACGGGAGATGGACCGAATGGTTGACCGGCACAGACTGCGGGCCACTTTCCCGTACCTGGATGACGTCACCATCTGCGGCCACGACCAGCAGGACCACAACGCTAATCTTTCCAAATTCCTCCATAACGCCAAACTCCTCAACCTAACCTACAACAAGGAGAAGTGCGTGTTCAACACGAACCGATTAGCCATCCTCGGCTATGTGGTTCAGAACGGAGTTCTAGGGCCCGACCCCGATCGCATGCGCTCCCTCATGGAACTCCCCCTTCCCCACTGCCCCAAGGCCCTCAAACGATGCCTGGGTATCTTCTCGTACTACGCCCAGTGGGTCCCTAACTATGCGGACAAGGCCCGCCCACTCATCCACTCCACCGTTTTTCCACTGACGGCCGAGGCTCACCAGGCCTTCAACCGTATCAAGGCCGACATTGCTGATGTACGATCAATGACCACTAAAGCGAGGTTGTCGTCCAACTGAAGGCATTAATAAGCTAGATGTTTCCCCCAGCAGCTCAGGTACAGAATGACGGCTGCTGGGGCGGCACGGGTTCTTATACCCCGCCTATCAGGGCGGAGCTATCATACACTCTAACCAATAGGAAGCATACAGTTTTCACCAATGGTGCTTTAGCCTATCAGGTACCGTAATACCTATAATACCACAATCGCCAAGGCCGCGATGCATGCGGTCAATGAGACGCTCCCCTTCCAAGTCGAGAGCGATGCATCAGATGTCGCTCTGGCCGCCACCCTCAACCAGGCAGGCAGGCCCATGGCATTCTTTTCCCGCACCCTCCATGCCTCCAAAATTCGGCACTCCTCTGTCGAAAAGGAGGCCCAAGCTATCGTTGAAGATGTGCAGCATTGGAGGCATTACCTGGCCGGCAGGAGCTTCACTCTCCTCACTGACCAACAGTCGGTTGCCTTCATGCGAGGTAAAATGATAAGATCTTGAGGTGGAGGATCGAGCTCTCCATCTACAATTACGAGATTTTGTATCTCGACGGTAAGCTCGACGAGCCCCCCAATGCCCTATCCCGAGGTGCATGTGCCATCGCACAAGTGGACCGACTCCAGACCCTGCACGACGATCTCTGTCACCCGGGGGTCACCCGCTTTTATCATTTCATAAAGGCCCGCAATCTGCCCTACTCCATCGAGGAAGTCAGGGCTATCACCAGACACTGCCAGGTCTGCGCGGAGTGTAAACCGCACTTCTACCGGCCAGACCGTGCGTGCCTGGTGAAGGCCTCCCGCCCGTTTGAACGCCTCAGTGTGGACTTCAAAGGGCCCCTCCCCTCCACCGACCACAACAGGTACTTTCTTAATGTGGTCGACATTATATTCCAGATTCCCCTTTGCCATCACATGCCCCGATATGACGTCTGCCACCATCATCAAAGCCCTCAACACCATCTTCGCTCTGTTCGGTTTCCCCGCCTACGTCCATAGCGACCCGGGATCCTCATTTATGAGCGATGAGCTGCGCCAGTACCTGCTCAACAGGGGCATTGCCTCGAGCAGGACGACCAGCTACAACCCCCGGGGAAACGGGCAGGTGGAGTGGGAGAATGGGACGGACTGGAAGGCCATCCTGCTGGCCCTACGGTCCAGAAATCTCCCGACCACCCGCTGGCAGGAGGTCCTCCCCAACGCCCTCCACTCCATTCGGTCGCTCCTGTGCACTGCGACTAACGTAACTCCCCATGAACGTCTCTTTGCCTTCCCCAGGAAATCCGCCTCCGGGGTTTCACTCCCAACATGGCTGGCAGCTCCAGGACCCGTTCTCCTCTGCAAGCACGTGCGGCTCCACAAGGCAGACCTGTTGGTTGAGAGGGTACAGCTACTCCACGCGAACCCGCAGTACGCCTACGTAGCGTATTCCGACGGCCGCCAAAACACAGTCTCCCTCAGGGACCTGGTGCCAGCTGGCTCCCCACACCTCCCCCCCCCCCCCCCCCCACCCCGCTGCCCCGGCGCCACCCTCCCTCCCCCAGCGCACCCCACCACAGCCCCCGTTCCAGGAAGATCCGTCCTCCCCTTGGTCCCACCCGGGGATGAAGCTGAGGTCGACACGCTCCCGCAGTCACCGATGACCGAACCGACGCCTGAATCACCACCAGAACGGTGGCGCTCGCAACGGCGGATCAAGGCGCCCGATCATCTAAATTTGTAAACTCTTTCGAGAATTTTTAAAATCTGTATGTAAATAGTTTTCCACCACCCCCGCTGGACTATTTTTTAACAGGGGGTGAATGTGGTAGTCACCACTGTTATATTGTATATACTGCATACGAGGGTATTACGGTAAGGCCCCTGTAATACAGGTACAGGAGTAGATCCCTGCCTGCTGGCTCCGCCCAGTAGGCGGAGTATAAATGTGTGGGCTCTCCAAGCTGCAGCCATTTCGGCAGCAGCTGCGGGAGGCTCCACATCTCTGCGTAATAAAGCCTCGATTATTCTCTACTCTCGTCTCGTCGTAATTGGTAGTGCATCAAGTATCAACCACTGCGTTAAATCATACAGCACAGAATAAGAAGAGGTTATTCAGTCTATTGTGCCTCTGCTAGCTCCCCTGCTCTTTCTCTGTAGCCCTGCGCCAGATAAAATATAAACCCTCCTAAGCTGGGCAGTATGGTGGCACAGTGGTTAGCACTGCTGCCTCACAGCGCCAGCGACCCGGATTCAATTCCGGCCTTGGGTGTCTGTGTGGAGCTTGCACATTCTCCCTGTGTCTGCTTGGGTTTCCTCCGGGTGCTCCGGTTTCCTCCCACAGTCCAAAGATGTGCGGGTTAGGTGGATTGGCCGTGATAAATTGCCCCTTAGTGTCCAGGGATGTGTAGGGTTGGTTACGGGGATAGAGCGGGGTGGACATGGAAGTGGACATGGGTAGAGTGTCACCTGAGGCCCTCCCCCGATGGGCTGAGTCCCGACGGCGTGGGGCGCGTGTGCTCTCACTTTTCTGGGATCTCGTGTGGCGGCTGCGGTCTGTGTCCAGCAGCGCCACAGTCGGGGGGGGGGGGGGGGGGGGGGGACCGTTCAGCTGGCAGGGGGGGCTTCGACGGAGGCTTTATGTGGTGCGGCTGCTAACCCCCCACCGGGCGGAACATCGGTGCGGAGGCAGCGCCCACTTTTTGGTCGTAAAACCAGACGGATCCTGTGGACATAGCCGCAGGATCGGCGAATCCAGCCCTATGTGTGTTAATGCCCCGTAGAACCGTGGTCCGAGCCATCCAAACTGATTTCACGGAATGCCCTGACAGAATAAGTCTCCCTGTCCCATCCATCCAGGTTGGATTCAAAACCCACGCTAAGAATGTGAAATTCCACTTTTCCAACTCACTCTGCTTCACAGTCCCCAATAAACAAAATTAGTTTTGTACTGTAATGGAATCGCGAGAGAGAGTGAGAGAGAAAAAAAAATCAGTTTTAACAGAGAACGTTTGCATGAAATTTAAAAACATTTCAGATTAAGCCGACAGATCCTTCCAGCTCAGACGCTGTCCATTGATGTACAGTTTTACTGACCATTCTTGCTCACTTAATGCTCCCTCTGTTTTACTTACCACATTGTAAGAGATTTCTGCATTTCCACTCTCAGTTGCTGGTTCCCCGATTCCTGAGAGACCCTGTGGTGTCTGCACGTGAGCAGAAATGGTGACATTGTTTACTGTCTGATGAACCTGTTGCTTCTTGTACCAGGGGTTACTGAACTGTGCGATCACCTTCCCTGTAAAAATAACAGCAGGCCTTCTTAAAGGGATACTCCCTTGTTGTCCTTATTAAATCTTCCCCCAACTGTTGATAAACACAATTACATAAATCGCATTAAGGCATTGGCTCTCCTCTAAAAAATATAAAAAAGCTGCCCAAAACCAAATTGATTCTCCCAAAGAATAGATTTGGCAAATACTTTCATTGAAGATTTGCCCCTTTAAGTCAGCCCCAGTGACCTCTCTACTGTATCGAGTGATGAGAACACGCTTTGCACGCCTCCCCATTGGTTTTGCCTTTCTCTCTCTCGCCTGTTCAAATATACGTTCCGATAGAATTCCCTTTTGATAATTCCCTTTCCTCATTTACAGCTTTCCTGGCGGATTAATTCCTCTGCTGATGCACCTGTTTATAGATTCTCATTTCAGAAAGTAAGCCACACACTTGCCATGCAGACAGTAATCACAGGGGCATCTGTGTGAGAGGCGAAATAGATATCGAGATAGATATCTAGGTATTTTACTGCACCTAATTTTTCATCTGTCAAGGACCACCCAGGTAACTCCTAATCCTTGAAGGAAATGAGCTGGCAAACATTTCTTCGCAGAGGTGCCACATGGGCTTGTGCTTAATGCAGAAGGGAGGTCTCTCTCTAGTTTCTCGTCACTACTTTCCCATCGAACTCTGGCTTGACCCTGCCATTGACCTTTAGTCAAGTTGAGGTCCAGGTTGTACTAGGCTGATTGGGAGCCAGCACCATTCACCTATTCCCAGTAGAGTGCCTTGTAACAGAGAAACACTGAAAATGGGAGCATGAGTAAGCCATTTAGACCTTTGAGCCTGCTCTGTCATTCAATATGACTGTGGCTGATTCTCGGTTTCTTTCTTTTGTAAATATTTTTATTGAAGTTTACATTTTTGACACTATACAAGAGATGGATAAATGGTTATTATTTACAATTTTCCCCGTTGTTACATTTTGGCACCCCCTCTCCACCCCCTTTTGTTCCCCCCTCCCATTTTCTACTGTCTTCGGGTCCTATACTAGGTCCTTCCCTTTGCCGTAGACGGTTTATTTTGTCTTGCGTTTTGCTCTTTTGAGGGGCCCTCTAGCCCCCATGTCAGTCTCTCCATGGGTTCGCCCTTGGCATTTCCTTGGGTCTCTCTCTTCCCTATTGCCCCCCCCAGGGGGAATATCTCCAGTTGGAGAAATTCCCACAGGTCTGCCAGCCAGCCTGCAGCTGTGGGTGGTGCTGCTGATCGCCAGCCGAGCAGGAATCTCCAGCAGGCGATTAGGGAAGCAAAAGCAAGGGCCTCTTCCCCATATGAAGTTCTGGCTGGTCTGATACCCCGAAGACTGCCACTCTCGGGCACGGCTCCGCCCTTACCACGACTACCTTGGTCATCGCCTTGAAGAAGGCTGTCCAAAACCTGACAAGTCTGGATTGTGCCCAGAACATGTGAGCAACGTTTGCTGGGCCTCCCTGGCATCGTTCACACTTGTCCTCCATCTCCAGGAAGAAGCTGCTCACTCGGGTTCTTGTCAGATGTGCTCTGTGTACCACTTTCAGCTGCATGAGGCTTAGCTTTGCAAAGGAAGTGGTAGAGTTGGCCCTGTGCTTCGCTCCAGAGTTTCTGTCCCTAATTCTTCCTCCCATTTCTTCCCTGTTCCATCCAGTGGTGAGCGTGTCTGTATATAGAACATAGAACATTACAGCGCAGTACAGGCCCTTCGGCCCTCGATGTTGCGCCGACCTGTGAAACCACTCTAAATCCCATCTACACTATTCCCTTATCGTCCATATGCCTATCCAATGATCATTTGAATGCCCTTAGTGTTGGCGAGTCCACTACTGTTGCAGGCAGGGCATTCCACGCCCTTACTACTCTCTGAGTAAAGAACCTACCTCTGACATCTGTCTTATATCTATCTCCCCTCAATTTAAAGCTATGTCCCCTCATGCTAGACATCACCATCCGAGGAAAAAGGCTCTCACTGTCCACCCTATCCAATCCTCTGATCATCTTGTATGCCTCAATTAAGTCACCTCTTAACCTTCTTCTCTCTAACGAAAACAGCCTCAAGTCCCTCAACCTTTCCTCATAAGATCTTCCCTCCATACCAGGCAACATTCTGGTAAATCTCCTCTGCACCCTTTCCAATGCTTCCACATCCTTCCTATAATGCGGCGACCAGAATTGCACGCAATACTCCAAATGCGGCCGCACCAGAGTGTTGTATAGCTGCAACATGACCTCATGGCTCCTAAACTCAATCCCTCTACCAATAAAATCTAACACACCGTACGCCTTCTTAACAACCCTCTCAACCTGGGTGGCAACTTTCAGGGATCTATGTACATGGACACCGAGATCTCTCTGCTCATCCACGCTGCCAAGAATCTCACCATTAGCCCAATACTCAGTCTTCCTGTTATTCCTTCCAAAATCAATCACCTCACTTTTCTGCATTAAACTCCATTTGCCACCTCTCAGCCCAGCGCTGCAGCTTATCTATGTCCCTCTGTAACTTCTAACATCCTTCCGCACTGTCCACAATTCCACCGACTTTAGTGTCATCTGCAAATTTACTCACCCATCCTTCTACGCCCTCCTCCAGGTCATTTATAAAAATGACAAACAGCAGTGGCCCCAAAACAGATCCTTGGGGTACACCACTAGTAACTGGACTCCAGTCTGAACATTTCCCATCAACCACCACACTTTGTCTTCTTCCAGCTAGCCAATTTCTGATCCAAACTGCTAAATCACCCTGAATCCAATGCCTCCGTATTTCCTGCAGTAGCCTACCATGGGGAACCTTATCAAACGCTTTACTGAAATCCATATACACCACATCAACTGCTTTACTCATCCACCTGTTTGGTCACCTTCTCAAAGAACTCTATAAGGTTTGTGAGGCACGACCTACCCTTCACAAAACCGTGTTGACTATCTCTAATCAAATTATTCCTTTCCAGATGATTATACATCCTATCTCTTATAAACCTTTCCAAGATTTTTCCCACAACAGAAGTAAGGCTCACTGGTCTATAGTTACCGGGGTTATCTCTACTCCCCTTCTTGAACAAGGGGACAGCATTTGCTATCCTCCAGTCTTCTGGCACTATTCCTGTAGACAAAGATGACTTAAAGATCAAAGCCAAAGGCTCAGCAATCTCCTCCCTAGCTTCCCAGAGAATCCTAGGATAAATCCCATCCGGCCCAGGTGACTTATCTATTTTCACATTTTCCAGAATTGCTAACACCTCCTCATTATGAACCTCAAGCCCTTCTAGTCTAGTAGCCTGAATCTCAGTATTCTCCTCGACAACATAGTCTTTTTCCTGTGTGAATACTGACGAAAAATATTCATTTAGCAAATCTCCTATCTCCTCGGACTCCAAGCACAACTTCCCACTACTGTCCTTGACTGGCCCTACTCTTACCCTAGTCATTCTTTTATTCCTGACATATCTATAGAAAGCTTTAAGGTTATCCTTGATCCTACCTGCCAAAGACTTCTCATGCCCCCTCCTGGCTCTTCTTAGCTCTCTCTTTAGGTCCTTCCTAGCTAACTTGTAACTCTCGAGCGCCCTAACTGAACCTTCATGTCTCATCTTTACATAAGTCTCCTTCTTCCTCTTGACAAGTGTTTCGACTGCTTCAGTAAACCACGGTTCCCTCACTCGACCACTTCCTCCCTGCCTGACAGGTACATACTTATCAAGGACACGCAGTAGCTGTTCCTTGAACAAGCTCCACATTTCCATTGTGCCCATCCCCTGCAGTTTTCCTCTCCATCCGATGTATCCTAAATCTTGCCTCATCGCATCATAATTGCCTTTCCCCGACTTCCGGGTGCGGCGATGACCAGCTGAGTCGCACGTTTCGGCAGCTCCCTGTGAAACGGACTTTAGGGCTCTTGATAGGAGCCCCAACGGCAATTTTAACGGCTAAAAACACCGTGCGGTAAACCAGGAGGGTGTTCCCCCTGGACACGGATGGAAAAAGGAGAGGAAAGTGGCCGGATTGCAGCGGATCCTTTGGAACAACGGCAAGGAAGGCAAGCAAAAACCAAGATGGCGTCGGAAGGTGGCAGTTTCATATGGGGCCCTGAACAACAAGAGTTCTTGAAATGCTGCGTGGAGGAGATAAAAAAGGAAATGAAGAAAGAGTTGTTGGCCCCGATACTACAGGCGATCGAAGGGCTAAAGGAGGAACAAAAGACCCAGGAGCAGGAGCTTCGGGTCGTGAAGGCGAAAGCAGCCGAGAATGAGAACGATATACAGGGCCTGGTGGTGAAGTCGGAGATACAGGAGGCACACCAGAAACGATGTGTGGAGAGGTTGGAGGCACTGGAAAACAACGCAAGGAGGAACAACCTGAGGATTCTTGGCCTTCCTTAGGTGTGGAGGGGGCGGACGTCGGGGCATATGTGAGCACGATGCTGCATTCGTTAATGGGAGCGGAGGCCCCGACGGGTCCGTTGGAGGTGGAGGGAGCGTACCGAGTTATGGTGCGAGGATCGAGAGCAGGAGAAACTCCCAGAGCCATAGTGGTGAGATTCCTCCGTTTTAAGGATAGAGAAATGGTCCTTAGATGGGCGAAGAAAACTCGGTGCAGTAAATGGGAGAACGCGGTGATCCGCGTTTATCAAGACTGGAGTGCGGAGGTGGCGAGAAGGAGGGCGAGCTTTAATCGGGCCAAGGCATCACAAAAGGAAGATAAAATTTGGAATGCTGCAACCGGCAAGACTGTGGGTCACATATCAAGGGAGGCACCACTACTTTGAGACGGCGGATGAAGCGTGGACTTTTATTGTAGAAGAAAAACTGGAATGAGTGGATTATGAAAAAGAACGTTTGGACAAAGTGGTGGGGCGAATGGGGGGGGCGAAGAGGGGTTTTATGTTCTAATCCTGCGGTATGGTAACTTTTCTTTCTCCCACAGGTGGTGATGGGGGGAGGTGGGGAGGGAGAGGAGATGGGGCATTGGCCATGGGAGGCGGGGCCGAGGGAGAGGCGCGGGCTTGGTTCCCGCGCTATGATAATTATGGCGGGAATAGAGAAGCAGGAAGGAGGGGGCGTCGCACGGTGCGAGCCGTGGTCACGGGGGGAAGCCGAGGTCAGCCAGAGTTTGCTGACTTCTGGGAGCAACATGGGGGGAGTAATTACGCTAGCGGGGGGTCTAGCGGGGGGGGTGGGAGGGGGGAATTACTGGGTTGCTGCTGCTGGGGAAAGGGGGGAGTGGGTACGGGAGAGGATGGGCGGGGGGGCACCGCCTGGGGGTGATACAGCTGCGTGGGAACTGGGTGAGAAGCTGGAAAAAGATGATGGCTAACCGGCAAGCGGGGGGGGGGTGGGAAGCCCCCCAACTCGGCTGATCACGTGGAACGTGAGAGGGCTCAACGGGCCGATAAAGAGGGCACGAGTACTCGCACACCTTAAGAAACTTAAAGCAGATGTGGTTATGTTACAGGAAATGCACCTGAAACTGATAGACCAGGTTAGGCTGCGTAAAGGATGGGTGGGGCAGGTGTTCCATTCGGGGCTGGATGCGAAAAACAGGGGGGTGGCTATATTAGTGGGGAAGCGGGTAATGTTCGAGGCAAAGACTATAGTGGTGGATAACGGGGGCAGATACGTGATGGTGAGTGGCAAATTACAGGGAGAGATGGTGGTTTTGGTAAACGTGTATGCCCCGAACTGGGATGATGCCAACTTTATGAGGCGAATGCTAGGACGCATCCCGGACCTAGAGACGGGAAAGCTGATAATGGGGGGAGACTTTAACACGGTGTTGGAACCAAGGCTGGATAGGTCGAAGTCCAGGACTGGTAGGAGGCCGGCAGCAGCCAAGGTGCTTAAGGATTTTATGGAGCAGATGGGAGGTGTGGACCCGTGGAGATTCAGTAGACCTAGGAGTAAGGAGTTCTCATTTTTCTCCTATGTCCATAAAGTCTATTCGCGCATAGACTTTTTTGTGTTGGGTAGGGCATTGATCCCGAAGGTGAGGGGAACGGAATATACGGCTATAGCCATTTCGGATCATGCCCCACACTGGGTAGACTTGGAGATAGGGGAGGAAACAAGAGGGCGCCCACCCTGGAGAATGGACATGGGACTAATGGCGGATGAGGGGGTGTGCCTAAGGGTGAGGGGATGTATTGAAAAGTACTTGGAACTCAATGACAATGGGGAGGTTCAGGTGGGAGTGGTCTGGGAGGCGTTGAAGGCGGTGGTTAGGGGGGAGCTGATATCAATAAGGGCACATAAAGGGAAGCAGGAGAGTAAGGAACGGGAGCGGTTGCTGCAAGAACTTTTGAGGGTGGACAGACAATATGCGGAAGCACCGGAGGAGGGACTGTACAGGGAAAGGCAAAGGCTGCATGTGGAGTTTGACTTGCTGACTACAGGCACTGCAGAGGCACAATGGAGGAAGGCGCAGGGTGTACAGTATGAATATGGGGAGAAGGCGAGCAGATTGCTGGCACACCAATTGAGGAAAAGGGGAGCAGCGAGGGAAATAGGGGGAGTGAGGGATGAGGAAGGAGAGATGGAGCGGGGGGCGGAGAGAGTGAATGAAGTGTTCAAGACATTTTATAAAAAATTGTATGAAGCTCAACCCCCGGATGGGAGGGAGAGAATGATGGATTTTTTGGATCGGCTGGAAATTCCCAAGGTGGAAGAGCAGGAAAGGGTGGGACTGGGAGCACAGATTACGGTAGAAGAAGTGGTGAAAGGAATGAGGAACATGCAGACGGGAAAGGCCCCGGGACCGGACGGATTCCCAGTTGAATTTTACAGAAAGTATTTGGACTTGCTCGCCCCGGTACTGACGAGGACCTTTAACGAGGCAAAGGAAAGGGGACAACTGCCCCCGACTATGTCTGAAGCAACGATATCGCTTCTCTTAAAGAAGGAAAAGGATCCGCTACAATGCGGGTCCTACAGACCAATTTCCCTCCTAAATGTGGATGCCAAGGTCCTGGCCAAGGTAATGGCAATGAGAATAGAGGAATGTGTCCCGGGGGTGGTTCACGAGGACCAAACTGGGTTTGTGAAGGGGAGACAGCTGAACACGAATATACGGAGGCTGTTAGGGGTAATGATGATGGCCCCACCAGAGGGTGAAACGGAGATAGTAGTGGCGATGGATGCCGAGAAAGCATTTGATAGAGTGGAATGGGATTATCTGTGGGAGGTGTTGAGGAGATTTGGTTTTGGAGAGGGGTATGTTAGATGGGTGCAGCTGTTGTATAGGGCCCCAGTGGCGAGTGTGGTCACGAATGGACGGGGATCGGCATATTTTCGGCTCCATAGAGGGACAAGGCAGGGATGTCCTCTGTCCCCATTACTGTTTGCACTGGCGATTGAGCCCCTGGCGATAGCGCTGAGAGGTTCCAAGAGATGGAGGGGAATACTTAGGGGAGGAGAAGAACACCGGGTATCTTTATATGCGGATGATCTGCTACTATATGTGGCGGATCCGGCGGAGGGGATGCCAGAAATAATGCGGATACTTGGGGAGTTTGGGGATTTTTCAGGGTACAATTTGAACATGGGGAAGAGTGAGCTGTTTGTGGTGCATCCAGGGGAGCAGAGTAGAGAAATAGAAGACCTACCGTTGAGGAAGGTAACAAGAGACTTTCGTTACCTGGGGATCCAGATAGCTAAGAATTGGGGCACATTGCACAGGCTAAATTTAACGCGGTTGGTGGAACAGATGGAGGAAGATTTCAAGAGATGGGATATGGTAGCACTGTCAATGGCAGGGAGGGTGCAGGCGGTTAAGATGGTGGTCCTCCCGAGATTCCTCTTTGTGTTTCAGTGCCTCCCGGTGGTGATCACGAAGGCTTTTTTTAAAAGGATAGAAAAGAGTATCATGGGTTTTGTTTGGGCCGGGAAGACTCCGAGAGTGAGGAAGGGATTCTTACAGCGTAGTAGGGATAGGGGGGGGCTGGCATTACCGAGCCTAAGTGAGTATTATTGGGCCGCTAATATTTCAATGGTGAGTAAGTGGATGGGAGAGGAGGAGGGAGCGGCGTGGAAGAGATTAGAGAGGGCGTCCTGTAGGGGGACCAGCCTGCAGGCTATGGTGACAGCCCCATTGCCGTTCTCACCGAGGAACTACACCACGAGCCCGGTGGTGGTAGCTACACTGAAGATTTGGGGACAGTGGAGACGACATAGGGGAAAGACCGGAGCATTGGGGGGGTCCCCGATAAGAAACAACCATAGGTTTGCCCCGGGGGGAATGGATGGGGGATATGGAATGTGGCAAAGAGCAGGAATAACGCAACTGAAAGATCTATTTGTGGACGGGAAGTTCGCAAGTCTGGGAGCGCTGACCGAGAAATATGGGTTGCCCCAAGGGAATGCATTCAGGTACATGCAATTGAGGGCTTTTGCGAGGCAACAGGTGAGGGAATTCCCGCAGCTCCCGACACAAGAGGTGCAGGACAGAGTCATCTCAAAGAAATGGGTGGGGGATGGTAAGGTGTCGGATATATATAGGGAAATGAGGGACGAAGGGGAGACTATGGTGGACGAACGAAAAGGGAAATGGGAAGAAGAGCTAGGGGAGGAGATCGAGGAGGGGCTGTGGGCAGATGCCCTAAACAGGGTAAACTCGTCGTCCTCGTGCGCCAGGCTAAGCCTGATTCAGTTTAAGGTATTACACAGGGCACATATGACTGGAACACGGCTCAGTAAATTTTTTGGGGTGGAGGATAGGTGTGCGAGGTGCTCGAGAAGCCCAGCGAATCATACCCATATGTTTTGGTCATGCCCGGCACTACAGGGGTTTTGGGTGGGGGTGACAAAGGCGCTTTCAAAAGTAGTAGGAGTCCGGGTCGAACCAAGCTGGGGGTTGGCTATATTTGGGGTTGCACAAGAGCCGGGAGTGCAGGAGGCGAGAGAGGCCGATGTTTTGGCCTTTGCGTCCCTAGTAGCCCGGCGCAGGATATTGCTAATGTGGAAAGAAGCCAAGCCCCCGGGGGTGGAGACCTGGATAAATGATATGGCGGGGTTCATAAAGCTAGAGCGGATTAAGTTCGTCCTAAGGGGGTCGGCTCAAGGGTTCACCAGGCGGTGGCAACCGTTCGTCGAATATCTTGCGGAAAGATAGATGGGGGAAAAAAGAAGGCAGCAGCAGCAGCCCAGGACTTGGGGGGCGGGGGGGGGGGGGGAGGGATGGGGGGGGGGGTGGGTGGGGGGGGTATAGCCTGTGACAAGGCAGTTGCCAATTAGGGCTAGTTTTCATTTTTGTTATTTAATATTTATTTATTTGTTGTTTTTTGTTTATATAAAAAAGGTCATTATTATCTGTATTGTTATAATGTTGTGTAAAGGATGCACAACGTACTGTGTTGGTTGACCAAAAATTTTCAATAAAATATTTATTAAAAAAAAAATAATAATTGCCTTTCCCCCAGATATAACTCTTGCCCTGCAGTATATACCTATCCCTTTCCATCACTAAAGTAAACGTAATGGAATTGTGGTCACTATCACCAAAGTGCTCATCGATCTCCAAATCTAACACCTGTCCTGGTTCATTACCCAGTACCAAATCCAATATGGCCTCGCCTCTCGTTGGCCTATCTACATACTGTGTCAGGAAACCCTCCTGCACACATTGGACAAAAACGGACCCATCTAATGTACTCGAACTACAGCATTTCCAGTCAATATTTGGAAAGTTAAAGTCCCCCATAACAACTACCCTGTTGCTTTCGCTCCTATCCAGAATCATCTTTGCAATCCTCTCCTCTACATCTCTGGAACTTTTCGGAGGCCTATAGAAAATCCCTAACAGGGTGACCTCTCCTTTCCTGTTTCTAACCTCAGCCCATACTACCTCAGTAGACGAGTCCTCATCAAACGTCCTTTCTGCCACCGTATTACTGTCCTTGACTAACAATGCCACCCCTCCCCCTCTTTTACCATCTTCCCTGAGCTTACTGAAATATCTAAATCCCGGCACCTGCAGCAACCATTCCTGTCCCTGCTCTATCCATGTCTCCGAAATGGCCACAACATCGAAGTCCCAGGTACCAACCCATGCCGCAAGTTCACCCACCTTATTCCGGATGCTCCTGGCATTGAAGAAGACATATTTTAAACCACCTTCCTGCCTGCCGATACACTCCTGCAACATTGAAACCCTACTCATTACCTCACTACTCTCAACCTCCTGTATACTGGAGCTACAATTCAGGTTTCCAAGCCCCTGCTGAACTAGTTTAAACCCTCCCGAAGAGCATGAGCAAATCTCCCCCCCAGAATATTGGTACCCCTCTGGTCCAGATGCAGACCATCCCGTTTGTAGAGGTCCCACCGACCCCAGAATGAGCCCCAATTATCCAGAAATCTGAAACCCTCCCTCCTGCACCACCCCTGTAGCCACGTGTTCAACTCCTCTCTCTCCCTATTCCTCGTCTCACTATCATGTGGCACGGGTAACAACACAGAGATAATAACTCTGTTTGTCCTAGATCTAAGTTTCCACCCTAGTATATGTCCCCGCAGTTCCCTTTCTCCGTACTGTCCACGTCCAGCAGCTCCTCCAACATCACTCGGGGCTCTAGGGCACCTTGCCGTCACCTTGCAGAGAACGTTTTTGACTTATAAATGTCGGAGTTCCTGTCCGTTCGATAGTTCCAGTCTCTCTGTCAGCTCTTCTATGGTCGCAAGTCTCCCGTGTAAAAGTCCCTGATCACTAACGCCCCCCTATCCTCTCCACCTCTTAAAGGTGGTGTCTAGCTGGTGGAAACCCATGGTGGCCACAGATGGGGGCCATGGTGGGCACCTCGGTTAAACTAAAGTGTTGTCTCGTCTGTTTCCAGGTTCTTAGTAATATTACGGGCCAGTGTTTAGAGAACCCCAAAGTGTATCATGGAGTTCACCTGACCCATTACTTTAAATAGATGTTGGTTATGGGAAGCACAAGGGCGCACTCTACAGGTGTGATGCAACAGAGAACTAAAAGTATTTTTAAACAAAAAAACAATGTTTATTCTATGAATCCAGTTAACATTTTTAAACACACACAGTAAACATCTTAGCAACTATCAACTAAAATACTCCCTCCAAAGAATATACTACTCTGTAAGTAACCCTTAATATTTCCTTGCATCATCCATAAGACAAATACCGTCTTCAACACAGACATCAGGTTTAAATTCTCTACTGAGAGCAGTTGTCACTTTTAAATTAGCAAGTGATTTAAAGACATTCCATTCATACAGAAAGAGACCAGAATTACACCTTGTTTCTCTGGATGCAGCTCCCAATCTACAAAACGAAACTAAACACACCCTGTAGCTGACAGCCCAAAGCGAAAGTAAAACAGACAGACAGCCCAGCTCCACCCACACTCTGACATCACTGCAGCTATTTGACAAACACCCATTTCTTAAAGGTACACCCACTACAGCTATTTGATAAACACCCATTTCTTAGTGGTACTCTCACATGACAGGGATGCTACTACTACTGGGCTGGTTGGGTGTTTTGCTGGCAGGGATGGGAGCGCTGCATGGCAAGGGCCCGGAGGGTCGTTCCCATTCAGGAGGACTCCTCCATCCTCACCCAATCCATGTTCGGTTCCCTTGCCCATCCCCTCACTCTCTCGGCCGTGGCTTCCCAGTGGTAGTATTGCAAGTTCGGGAGGGCCAGGTCACCCATTTCTCCTCAGCAATGTTGTCCAAGGAATTCTTGGATTTTTCTTCCCCCTCCCCCATACAAATGCCATGATCTCTCCCAGTTCTATTGTTGGTTCCAGCTCTCCCATTTTGTCTACTTTTTGAAAAAAGGCTTTGGAGACAAAGATCGGTATGGATCTAAACAGGAAGAGGAACCTTGGTTCATCTTGATTGTCTGCACCCTTCCCACCAGGGAAAGCGAGAGTGCATCTCATCTCTGTAGGTCCTTTTTGACTTCCTCCGCCAGACTGGCCAGATTCCACTTGTGGATCCGTGGTCAGTCGTGGATCCTTGTCCAGTCGTGGGCTATCTGGATCCCCAGGTAGCGGAATTTGTTTCAGGCTATTTTAAATGGGAGTCCTTCCAGAGCTGCCCCTCCCCCATTCTGGTTCACAGGGAAAACCTCGCTCTTGCCCAGGTTGGGTTTGGAGCCTGAGAAGGCCTTGAGCTCTTCCAGAAGCTTCATGATTTCTTTCATGCCATTTTGTGGGTCTGAGATGTAGAGGAGATCATCCACAGAGAGCGAGACTCTGTGTTCTCTGCCTCCTCTTTGCATACCCTTCCAACCTCTCACGTCTCGCAGGGTGATTGTCAGGGGTTTGGTTGCCAGGGCGAACATGGAGCGGGGACAGCGGGAATCCCTGCCTGGTGCCTCTGTGCAACTGGAAGTATTCAGAGCTGGTGGTGTTGGTCCAAATGCTCACTTTGGGGGCATTGTACTGGAGTTTCACCCTGGAGGTAAACCTTGTCCCTAGTCTCAATGAGGTACTTCCATTCTACTCTGTCATCCCCCACCATTGGCATGTCCAGTCCATTGAGGAACCGTCTCATCCCCGGTAGAACCCGGTGCCTTCCCTGCCTGCATGGAGCTGATACTCTTCATGATCTCTCCCATTCTATTGTTGCTTCCAGCTCTCCCATTTGTCATCCCCCATGACAGGCATGTCCAGCCCATTGAGGAACCGTTTCATCCACGAGTCCCCTTTGGGGGGCTCAGAGGTGTACATTCCCCGGTAGAAGGCCTCAAACACTTTGTTGACCTTTTTTTGTTTCAGTTACAGTCTGTCTCTGCTATCCTTCACCTGGGCTATTTCCCTTGTGGCTGCTTGCTTTCTCAGCTGGTGAGTCAGCAGGCGGCTAGCCTTCTCTCTGTGTTCATAAAAGATCCCCATGTCTGGCGGAGTTGATGCACTGCCTTTCTGGTGGATTGCAGGTTAAAGTCCATTTGCAGCTTTTTCCTCTCCGCCAGAAGCTCTCCAGTCAGGGCTTGGGAGTATTTTCTGTCAATCTCCAAGATGGAGTCGATCGGTTGCTGCCTAGCTGCCCTCTCTTCCCTATCTCTGCGAGCCTTGTAGGCTATAATCTCTCTCCTAATCACCACCTTCAGTGCCTCCCAGATTGCACAAGGTGAGACTTCCCCGTTCCAGTTGTTCGTAACGTACTCACCTATGGTCTGTGATGTTTTCTGGCAGAAGATCTTGTTGGTCAAGAAGACCATGTCCAACCTCCATGTGGGCATTGGGCACGGCCCATTTCCAACCTCACATCCTACTAACCACGAGGTCAGTTCCCTGCACTCCGGGGTTTTCCTTTGTTTCAGCACCCTCCAAAGTGGCTGCTTACAGCACCATCTTGTTCCTTCAGCCCGAACCTGACCTGCTGAAGCCAATCTAAAACTCTTCCCTTCCTTATCATCATGCTCTCCCTGTGAGCCCCTTCCCTCCTCTGTCCTCTTTTCTACCCTCCCACACACCCCCATGCCCGCTCCCTATTCATCCTCCTCCTATCCCCTTCCCTACTCCTGTGGTCTCCCCCCCCCCCCCCCCCCCCCCTACAGATGCTCCTTCCCCGCTGGGCCCCCTTTCTTTCATACCTCCTGGCACTTGTTTTCCCTGCTAGTACAGTGCCCCCCCCTCCCCCCCCCCCACCGCCTCCCCCTCCCGGGGCTGGTATTTCCCCCTCCTTATGCCCAATCAATTGTCGCCCGCCTCCTCTGTCTCCTCTTCACCCTTTCCTGCGCTCCGCTGCCCTCACCCCTTCCTTCCTGTGAGCTGGTGCTCTTGCTCGCAGTGAGCCGGTAGAAATTATTCGTGTCCATCACTTTTCTTTCTCCTTTCTCTCCCTACGACTTCCTCATCGCTGCTTTACCTGCCTTTTGTCATCTGCTTCTGCCGGGGTGGAATGACACCCAGAGTCTGGCTGGGAATAACATTCCAAATTTTATTCCGTTTCTGTGCAGGGCCGATTTTGCATGGTTAAACTCGGCCCTGCGCTTTGCCAGGTCTGCCCCAATGTCTTGGTACACCCGATATTCTGTGTCCTTCCCAACCCATCACTTTGGTCTACCGGGCCCAATGCAGAATACTCTCCCGATCCGGGTGATTATTGGCCCTTGGCTGCTCCCCAGCCTTGGGCTTTGGTTGGAGTGATCTGTGAGCCCTGTCAATCTCCGGCGGCTTGGGGAAGCTGTCCCTTCTGACCAAGCTGCCCAGCATCTGGGCCACATAGTCAGTCAGGTCCCTGCCCTCGATCCCCTCTGGCAGGCCCAGTATTTGAATATGTTGGCACGGAAGCATTTCTCCTGTCCCTCGACTTTTCCCTTCAGGCCCCCTGGGTCACCACCAACTTTTTTATTTTGGCTTCCAGAGCTACAATCCTGTCGCTCTGGCCAGTCGATGTCTTTTCGAATTCCTGGACTGTCTTCCCCTGAGCCTCCAGCTTCTTCCCCATTCCGTTGAGTGCCATCTGCATGCCAACCAGCGTGCCCGCCACCTGGATCTCCACTTTGATTTCCTCCTTCATCGTGGTCAATTCCTTGGTTAGGAATGTCTTCCATCCCTCTCCAGGTGGGGGGAGAAGCCCGTTGTTTGGGTCATTAGTCTCCCTCTCTCTCGGGGGTGGCCGGTTACCCCATGCCTCATTGGATCGCCGATTCGCTCACTCGCTCACTGCTTCTGTCCTTTTCCACCGCTTCTGGCTTCCCTGTGGCCTCTTGAGCTCCCATTTGCTGACATATTGCTCTTTTTCTCTTCCTTTTCTGTCTACGGGCAGAATAAGTCCCAATTCTCAGGCTAAAATTGCCCAAAAGTACCTATTTTGCTGTATTCCGGAGGAGAGCCACCAGATGTGTGATTGCTCAGCATATGCCCGTCACCAGAAGTCTCCTGATCCTCTATCTTAACACTATACTCCCGCACTTTTCCTTGAGTCTAGAAATCTATCTCTTTCTTGCATGCACTCAGTGACTTGGCCTCCACAGCCTTCTGTGGTAGAGAATTCCATAGGTCCACCACCACCTGAGTGAAGAAATCTCTCCTGATCTCAGTTCTAAATGGCCTACCCCATATCCAGAGACTGTGACCCCTTGTTCTAGACACCCCAGCCCCAGAGGAAATGACATCTCTGCATCCAGTCTCTCCATCCCTGTCAGAATTTTATACATTTCAGTAGATCCCCTCTCATTCTTCTAAATTCCAGTGCATACAGGCTTAGTCGACCCAATCTCTCCTCATACAACAACCCTGCCATCCCAGGAATCAGTCTAGTGAACCTCCGTTGCACTCCCTCTGTGGCAAGTACATCCTTTTTTAGATAAGGAGATCAAAATTGCACATACTACTCCAGATGTGGTCTCATCAAGGCCCTGGGCAGCTGCAGTAAGACACCTTTGCTCCTGTACCCAAGTCCTCTTACAATAAAGGCCAACATACCATTTGCCTTCCTGTTTGCTGTACCTGCGTGCTTGCTTTCAGTGACTGGTGTACAAGGACACCCAGGTCCCTTTGCACATCAACATTTCCCAATCGATCACCATTTCAATAATACTCTGCCATTCTGTTTCTCTGTTCGAAGTGGACAACTGCGCAGTACCTTCAAACCTTCTCATCCTCTCTAATTTTTGTATCCCCACTCCTGACTAATACTGGGAAGTGGTTCCAGAGGATCCATCATTCCTCAACTAATTAGGAACAAGCCATAAGCTGCATTATGTGGTGTTCCTCTGTGGCACATTGTTGCAGTAGAGAGAGTGGAGGACGCTTTATTTAAAACTGCTAGTGAAAGGTCCATATTTAAATTGTTCATCTCAGATGGACCTGCTGTATCTTTCTGGAAATTTCTGTTTTTATCTTCAATGGGTC
Source organism: Scyliorhinus torazame (assembly GCF_047496885.1). Taxonomy (NCBI): domain Eukaryota; kingdom Metazoa; phylum Chordata; class Chondrichthyes; order Carcharhiniformes; family Scyliorhinidae; genus Scyliorhinus; species Scyliorhinus torazame. Next base: position 50,627,945 of record NC_092722.1, on the reverse strand, counting down.
CGTGACTCAATTTATAGGACTTTCCCCTCAAGTTAACTGGCGGGTTCAAGTCCCACTCCAGAGAACTGAGTGCATCATACAGGCAGACATCCCAGTGCAGTACTGAGAGAGTGCTGCACATTCGAAGGTGTAATCTTTCGAACAAACCCGAGACTGTGGCAAAGTGCCCCTTGAAGGTAATTTGTGCTTCTGCTATTAATTTCTTTCGTATAACCGTGTTGTTAAAACCACAGACTAGCCTGTCTCCCAACATGCCGTTGAGTGCGGATCCGAACTCGAAGCGTTCGGCAGTTTGTTTTAGGCGAGCCACGAATGTCGATATCATTTCCCCTGGGGCTCTAATCATCCAATTAAATCGATCTCGCTGCATTATCACCGAGGCCTGCCGGTGATAATGTCCCTTGACTAATTCCAGTAGCTTCTCGAAGGTTTTGGAGGCGGGAGCATCTGCAGAATTCAGACCCTTAGGTCGGGCCCCGCAGGCTGTTAATAGGATTAAGTGCTGCTTCTCTCCCCTCCCACCACGTCATTGGCCTTGAAGAAATAGCACAGGCATTCGACATATAGCACCCATCGACATATAGTACCCACTGTTTCTTGTTTGGGTCGAATGGCTCAAGTTTTCCAAAAAGAGGCATTTTGACACACAGACAGCTGAATGAGTTTGCTTCAAAGAAAAGGCTTCCACCCAAGGCCTGCTCTCCTGATTACTGTAGCAGTAGGAAGGCACGCTGATGAATCCTTGTCGTCCAATGTCGTATCTTCAATGGCTGGCGACCATCAAGTAGTTGAATGAATAAACGGTTTATCAAGTTAGGTAACTGTTTACAGAGATCGAGGTAAGGCTACCGCACCCCACAGCTCCAGACTCCAAACTGCCAGGAAAAACAGGCGCTCAGCCCCAGGATTTGCGCACTCCGGCCTGATTGGCAGAACGGATCACATGTCCCTCCCAAAACACACCCCTAAAAGGGGCACGTTCCCACAGAGACCCCATTTGCTCTCTCAACTGGACATAATAGGACCCACAGCACCACTACAACTACTTTCTGTCAACAAATCGCTAACAACAGATTCCTTGGTCATTATCTCAATATCATTTGTGGGAGCTTTGCTGTGTGAAAATTACTCCACCGCTTCTTCCTCCATTCTTTCAGGTTTCATTTTCCAATTCATTGCCTGGCCCGTACAGTCGATCATGTTTTGCCCCCCAACAGCTTAATACCAAACAACATGGGGTAAATTTGTGACCACGGTAGACAAAACCCTTAATGAGCTTGCACAGACCTCCTCAGCACGCCTTTTGACAGTTTAAGCTATTTGAAATGAACTCTTTAACACACTGGCATTAAAACGTACATGGAGCAGCCCTGTCTGACTGTATTAAGCTTTTGTCTAGGAGTGAGAAATATAAGCCCATAACTGAGAGCTCGACTCCTTTCTCTCCCACGTCCACACACCCATGCAGTGCACACAGGCTGCTGTCTTGCTAAAAGTGAGCGATATGGTGCTTTGGGTTCAGATTGAGCTCAGCGCAGGGACTCAGCATGAATATCAATCTTTCTTTTTTTCTTCCCTTTGACATAACCAACGAGTGGAGAGCCTGATTACAAGATGATTGCTTCTCGAAGAAGTTGCGCATAAATGCCTCTGAACTTTCCCGTGTCACAGGTGCTTGTCCGAAATTCTAATGAAATCTTAATGAGAAGGCCGTGCTGTATTTAGGCCATTAGATTAATAGGAGTAGAGAGGAGATGAGCTGCCACATAAATTTAAGTGAGATTTGGCAGCCGGATGGAATTGAGGCCCGTAGGTAGGGCCTGAACTGGCTACAGATGTTTAGCAACCACAGCCTTCTCCGTCTCCTCCTACACCTTGCCTAGGCTGATTTTCCAGTGCATCAGACACCAAGCCCAATAAACAGATCAGGGAGGAGGGGGGGTAATTTTGAAGTTAGCTGCTTTGAAAATCCATTGAAAGCCTTAATAATGTCTCCACATCACGGGACACAGGAATTATAATACTCTCGGTCTCTTTGTGCTAACACCACGTATTTAGGGAGTCCGCTGAGTTATGGAAAATGTTCGCTCTCTATTGGAACATCTCTTACTGCAGGCTGAATCTCACCACAGGAGAGCAAGATCATGAGACATTGCATAATTTCCTGTGATAGTGTGGACTGTGTTTATCAGCACATCACACGGCTAAAATGAACCCCTTATACTACATCTCCCCAACTCTGAGTCTCCCCATTACACTACATTACACCCCCTCCCCCCCCCACCACTCCACCCCAGAGTCCCTGACTTTAATGTGCTGTGGTGGTTTCACTAGACTACCAAAATGGGTCGCCAGCTCCTTTGGAGGAGATTTGGGATTTGAGTCCTGCTCATGATCTCTCGGGCTCTGCTGGGCAGGAAAATAATCTGTATGTGATTCTGTAGGTTCACCAATCTGAGTGTCATCTGGATCTCTCAATAAACTCAGCATCTCTGGTCTGTGAATTGTGTAGATGACTGCTTTGACTGTGTAGAATGTTGCGCCTATGGAAGCTACTGCACACATGTGCTGTCTCACTTGTACTGTTCCATCACATTCTACCATTTTCTACCTATGTGAGGTAGGAGTTGGATGTGGTGTCTGTTCAACCACTTGTCCATAGCGAGCTTGATCTCGGATCTAAACTGGCTCTCCCAGTTGCAGAGGTTGCGCGCTTTGTGATGTCTACCATAATTCCAAATCAGGCTGGAACAATACTCAACCTCTTTCTCCCTCTTGTACATCCGGCATGGGTGTGTATGTGTGGGAGAGTAGGGAGTTGAGTTCTCAGTCTTCACCCCATCAGGAGTTCACATGATGCTGGACCATTTTCGAGTGGATTTCAAGTGCAAGATGGATATCATCACTCTTCCCCAGCAATGCTTTCACTTTATGCACCCCTGCTTCAACTTTACCATTAGCTTGAGGACATCTTGGTGAGATGGTAGTATGGGACAACCTGGCTGGCAAGTCGATGCCTGACATCACCGGAGGTTCTGACAGAAAGAAATTAGAGGCACACATCATGGCATCTAAGGACCTGTAAGTATTCAGTCTCTCCTTGTTCTGTAGGATTGACCTGCAACGTAAGTGGGGTAGAAACCACAGGAATTTCAACAGAAGTTTTTACAGAGCCAGCCAAAGTGGAAGCGGCTCTGTAAGCTAAACACGAGACAATTGCATCAAATTCCAATGGATTATACGGGGATATAGATTGTTCATTGCCCAGCTGTGTTCTGTTGAATAAATTGACCAATTCTCCTCCTCCAATGCTTGCCATTGATTCCCCCCCCCCCCCCTTCCCCACCCCCTAGTCTTTCCAGAGATATTAATGCATCTGTGGTCCAGCTTCAATTTTCAATGATCACGCAAGTCACTTTTATTCACATACAAAACTGTGAGCATTTGGCCAGGCAGACCCCTTCATGACCGAGCCCAACTCTAACCATGTTGGAAAAACATTCTCCGGCAGGGGGAGCAACTGGTCTGGTGGTTCTGTTCCCTCCCTGGCCCAGGAACTTTGAAGCTAATGGTGGCCGGCCAACTGTATCCCTAAATCAGCACAGCCAAAAGGCCTTGTGTTCCAAGATTGGATTTTGTGTCTTGGATTCTAGGCATGGGACATGGTTCTTCGACAGACGTAGACACACTCTGGTATCTTCTTAACACTTATTTATTAGTACCACATCTAAGCAGGTTATAGAGTAGGCACATACATGATGTATGTAGGAAATTATTAGATATTTCATTTTATATTTTGTTGTAGTAATGCTATTAAAAACTTTGGCTTAAATTACATACAGGCAGTATGTCTGCTAAAGCTGTGATTAAGGAGTCGTAAATGTGCGATAATCATTGATTTTAACCATTTATTCACAGAGAGATTTAAAAAAAAATGTTTTATTTATTCATGGGGCGTGTACATTACAAGCTGTGCCAACATTTATTGCCCATCCCTAATTGCTCTTGGGCAGTTAAGAGTCAATCACGTTGCTGTGGATCTGGAGTCATATGTAGGCTAGATCAGGTGGGAAAACAGATTTCCTTCCCTAATGGACATTAGTGAACCAGATGTTTTTTTGTGAGACATTTCCAGATTTTTATTGAATTCAAATTTCCCCATCTGCAGTGGCGGGATTTGAACCTGGGTCCCCAGAGCATTACTCTGGATCTCTGGTTTACTAGTCCAGTGACAATACCACTATTCCACCGTCTCCGAGATGGTTAATGGAATATTGTTTATGTTTTTGGAGGTTCTCTGGGGTGTAGATAATTAATGAGGGGTGGTGTTTAGTCCTAGCTAAGCAAGTCATGGGACATATTAGTGGGTTACAGATGATGTTATTGATGGAAGGAGCCAGGTCTGTCTGTAGTTTGGGCAGTTTTGTCATCGGATTTGCGTCTGACAAGATGGAAGGATTTTCAGGTTGCTCCTGAAACGGCCTCTCTCCAAAGGTCTGCAAAGAGAACAGCAAGTAACCCTGATTGATTGCTAACTTTGTTTATGAGTGGATTTTGAACTGTGTTGCGTTGCTCATGTGGAATCAGTGGCAAGTGTAGATAGTAAGTTAAAGTTTTTCTTTTTATTTAAGAACTGTTTAACTGTTAGTTGTAAAGCAGCTTCTTTGAGGAAAATGTAGTTAATTTGGTGATTAAATTAAAGTTTCTTTTAACATATAACATGCCTATTGGTCAGAGTCACCACTCATGGGGTGAAGTACCCTTACCTCACAGTTTTGCAAATTGTTTGGGGTTTCTCGTCTGATATCCTAACACAAATTGGGGTCTGGTCCGGAATCCTAACACATAACTCCTGGGCATGCTTCAAAACCTCTCTCCTGAGAGTCTAACACAAAAGCTGACTGATATCAATAGCACATCATTATCTATGACATACTTTAGCATATCCCATCTGTTAACCCTTTATACAACACCTCCTTTAAAGTATACTTTCTTACTTTCAACCGTCTTTAACTATTTATATGACATTTATATAATTCTATTTTTACAACTACAGCTCCTACACTTCCCCTCCCTAAGTCACAATCCTGGCGGATTCAATCTCTCTCAGTATGCTCGGCTCTTAGAGAAGTTGTCTTGGAGACCTGAGAGCTTTCCTCTGCATCTAGTAGAAGATCTTCTGCAGATTAGGACAACACTTTAGCATCATTGCTGTCTGCATCGCTGGGAAGTAGAATGTAGTTTTCAGAATGACTGAACTGTAAGGATGGCAAAGACTTTTCAATGAATGACTGATCCAAAAGAGGAGACTGAAGAGAATTGACCCACGGACGCTCTGGGATGAGAAGAAGAGAGCTCAGGACACGCTGAGGAGCTTGGTGCTCCCCCAAAGAACTCTGAGAAGAAACATCAGAAAAGGAACAGTATTCAACTCCAGAGGAGACTGTCACAGCTGTGTCATCCACAGCTGTATTAAAGACTGAAAAGGCATTGAAGATCTGAGATTACAGTGAACTTAAACAATAAAAGAAAAAATGACCAACATCCTGTAAAACTGTCAGGAAAAGAAGATAGGCCTGAATTTTCAGGATGACAGGCGCTCGGAGCCTGTCACCTAGCGATTCCCCTGGGAATGTTTCCCTGCCAACCCTGACAGGCCCGCTGCCATTTTATGCTCAAATTAGCTCTGATTGGCAGCAGGCAAGACTTCTATCCGCACTTGGAAGGAAGCCCTACCTTGAAGAGATCTCCAACCCATCCAGGCACAGTGCTCCAGTGGCCGGAAGAGGCACTGCAGCACCGTTCCTGGGAACCATAGCGCTGGTAAGTACCAGGACTCCTGGGGAAGGGAGCGTAGGAGATGCTCAGGGAGATTTCCGGGGCGGAGGGAGAGGTGGGGGGGGGGGGGAATGATCTCACTGACAGTTGTAGGCTGGAGTGGTGCAGGGGGTGGGTGGGGGGATGTGGGGTGAAGGGCCAGAAGTCTCCGGTCAATGAAGGAAGGGCGTCCCCAATGTGCCTTCTGATGGTGATCGAGGATGAGAACTTTTCTGTTTTGCACCCTCAGTCATTTGGCCCCTGCCAGCTTGAACTTTGAGGCAATATGGCAGCCAATTTCTGCACAGCAGGATCCCACAAAGGGCAAAGAGCAGATCAATCAATTTTAATGATGGATATTGAACAGAGTGTCTTGGCGGACTGTACTGCCCCTTCTTCAGAATAGTAGCATTGACTCTCAAAGAGCAGACATCACCTTGGGCTAATGTCATCTCCAAATTGTTGACACCTCTGAAAGTGCAGAAGTCACAAAAGTAAAATAAACAAACTCATGCCCAAGTTAAAAAGAGTAAGAAGTCTTACTACACCAGGTTAAAATCCAACATGTTTGTTTCGAATCACTAGCTTTCGGAACACTGCTCCTTCCTCAGATGAATGAAGAGGTAGGTTCCAGAAACATATATATAGACAAAGTCAAAGATGCAAGATGCAGTCACCTGAAGAAGGAGCAGTGCTCCGAAAGCTAGTGATTCGAAACAAACCTGTTGGACTTTAACCTGGTGTTGTAAGACTTCTTACTGTGCTCACCCCAGTCCAACGCCGGCATCTCCACATCAAGTTAAAAAGAGAGTGCACCGTTTGATTTAAGCAATTTAAGCCACTGCGCAACAAACGGCTTGGGTCAAAAACATATCTCTTTATTTCTGATCATGCTGTCTTGCCCGCAGAAAGACTCAGTTTCACCACAAGGTGTCAGTATAAGCTGCGGAGAATGGAGATGCTCCTGCCCACCACAGCCAGCTGCTGTACGGATGCAACCATTGTCGTTAAATCAAAGGCTGCCTGCCAGAAGATATTAGAACATTTAGGAGAAGATTCCTCCTGGATAATGCAATTGTTAAACTTGTTTTGTGGAGGACACATTTATGAGTTTGCTGCAGATAGCTCACAAAGGAAATCATCTCCTTTAGAGAGGTTGAGTACTGCCTGAGTTGTAATTGCTTTTATAGCTTCCACATAACATTAAAAAAATCTGTCTTGTCCTGTCGGAATAAGAGATGTTTCAGCTTTGATAGAAAGTTGATTGACTGGCAAGAGAGTGATTTTTTAAAAAATAACTGTTTTACGGATGTACCGCTGCCCATCCCTAATTGCTCTTGAGTAAGTGGCTGTCGGCCATTTCAGTGGGCAGTTAAGAGTCAACCACATTACTGTGGGTCTGGAGTCACATGTAGGCCAGACCAGGTAAGGATGGCGAATTTCCTTCCCTAAAGGACACGAGTGAACCACATGCATTTTTCCAACATAGGATTACAGCACAAAACAAGGCTATGCACCCAAATAAGTTTCATGGTTACCATTACGGAGACCAGGGACGAAATGTTCTCGCTGGCAGTGGAGGGCGCGAATCCCGGAAAAACCCGTTGACAGCGGCTGGATTGGAACATCCCACTGCCGGCCAATGGCAGACAGCCTCCGCAAAACGCCCCGCGGGTGGCGGAAAATTCCACCCAAACTTTCAATTCCAGATTTTATTAATTACATTTCAATTCCACCAGCTTTCGTGATGGGATTTGAACCGGTGTCCCCAGAGGATTCACCTGCACCTCAAGATTACTAATCCAGGGACATTACCACTATGCCACCCCTCTTCCTTTAGTCCAGCTTTCAGCTAAGATTTAAAAGTACCAACTTTGCAGCACTCTGCCCCATGCCCGAATGCAGTCATTTTCAAAGTTGGTGTTGCGACCCGCGGGTGGGTCGGCAGCGGGTGTTGGGAGGGCCGCGGAGCCATGCATCACTGTGTTCTCGATCGCAGGACGTAGTGTCCAACAGCCGCAGCAGCCCGGACCCGAGCGAGAAACATCCCCTATCATGGCTATCACAACTCTTTTCTTTTGGTACTTTTACCATAAGAAGATACGGGTACTGAAGCCAGAAGCCGTAAATTCTAGTAACACCTTTGGCTATATTAAATATTAAAATGAGAACATTTACTAACAAAAGAAAGAATAATTTAAACACATAAGATTACACTTACACAGTTAAAATTAATCTTGCAGATTATTCCCCATGATGATTTCCTACTAGGTTTGACGACTCACAAATACACACCCTTTTGGGCAACAATCCCTTACAGATATTTAATTTATTAAAAATCCAATTAATATTACCACAAGGCAAACCCACAGTTGCTGTAAAGGAGATATGTCACAGGGCTTGTCTCCTACTCCCACTCTGCTGTGGAAAATTTAAAAAACTTCAAAACAAAACCCTGCTGTCTGAAAAAACTTTTCTGGGTTAGCTGAAGCTGCCTCACTTTAATTCCTGACAGTTCTCTTCCAGCACAAGGCACACTCCAAGAGGTCTTACATGGCCAGTCACCCACACCTTTCAGTATCTCTTTTTTAAGTACCCTCCCCCCATTTCATCTTGATTCCATTGTCCTTATCCTTCTTTGAAATTCACCTTTCCAGGAGGTAAAAATGTTTTCCCTATTGCCACCCCTTTCAGGTCAAATAAAATGTATTATATCTGCCATATTTATTTATGACCTTTTCCAAGTTGTAAACCCCTTTTACTTCTCTTTGAAATTTAACAGCTGAACACAAAAAACCTTCATTATCTCCAAATGCAAATTTCTATCCATGTCTCATTGCTGATAGAAAATTCAACTTGGCCAAATTTACTTCAAGTGCATGGCTTTTACACTAAGGCTCCTTTGATGACACAGACCCTGTAGGCACACAGTCCCCAGCATAATTAGATTATGTTCACACACCAACACATACATGGCCACTAGCCGGCTTCACAAAATAATCCCCTAAGCCTCCAAAATATTTAAAATAAAAACATTTTCTTCACGCAATATTTAAATGTCTTTGGTAACTGCCAGAAATGGACATTATGCTAATAAGGGACCTAATGCCTATTTTACGGCAACATTTGGTAGTACTGGCTAGAGGAATGCCAAGCTGAAGCCAAAGGTGATCTGCAATCATCATGTTTACTTGCACATAGGGCAGCACGTTTGTGCAGTGGTTAGCATTGCAGTCTCACGGCACCGAGGTCCCAGGTTCGATCCCGGCTCTGGGTCACTGTCCGTGTGGAGTTTGCACATTCTCTCCGTGTTTGCCTGGGTTTCGCCCCCACAACCCAAAGATGTGCAGGGTAGGTGGATTGGCCACGCTAAATTGCCCCGTCATTGGAACAAAATTAATTGGATACTCTAAATATTTTTTAAAATGTTTACTTGCACGCCAACATCTGTAGAAAGTGGTATTTATACGTTGCATCGAAAGACAATTAACACCTGTGGAGGTTAGCACTTCCATGGGAAGCAGAGACAGCAGACCCAATGGTCTATGCAAAAACAATAAATTGCAGATGAAGGACAGGTGAAAGAATAGAAAATGTTGGAGATATTCAGCTGTGGGAGAAACAAACTGGCCTGAATTTTAAGTGGGGTGTCGGGACCCTGACACCGAGGTGAAAGGGGGACCCCAGGCCCACTTCTCCCAGCTGTGGGACCACCTCAGCAAGTTTACCTCTCTCGAGGGTCCGCCGTCCAGTTAAGAACAGAACAGTGGACACCGCAAGTGATGAAGGAGGTCACATCACCCACCCTGGCCAGCAAAATTACCCCTAATTGGGACATTAATTATGTTTACATAGGATTACATTGAAAACACGGTACGGAAACAAGCCACGCAGACAAATAAATCCATGTCGGCATTCATGCTACACAAAGGTCGCCTCCCATCTTTTCTCATCTAAATCTATTGTCGTAACTCTATTCCCTTCACCCTCATCTCCAAGCCTAGCTTCCCCTTAAATGCATCTAGACTATTTTCTGTAACCACTCCCCTTATCTAAGGAAAGATATACTGACATTGGAGGCAGCCCAGAGAAGGTTCACTAGGTTGATCCCAGGAATGGAGAGATTTTCTTATGAGTAGAGTTGAGTAGATTGGAGTTTAGAAAAATGAGGGGTATCCTTGTTGAGTTATATCGGATTCTCAGGGGGCTTGACAGGGTCGATGCTGAGAGGTTCTTTCCCCGTGTCAGAGAGTCTAGGACCAGAGGACATAATCTCAGAGTAAGAAGTCGTCCATTTAAGGCAGAGAAGTGGAGGGAATTTCTTCTCTCCGAGGGTAGGGAATATGTGGAATTCTTTACCTCAGAGAGCTGTAAAGTTTGGGTTGTTAAGTGTGTTCATGGATGAGATAGACAGATTTTTAATCAGGAAGGGATCAAGGGTTATGGGGATATGGCGGGAAAGTGGAGTTGAGGATTATCACATCAGATCAGTCATGATCTCATTGAATGGCGGAGCAAACTTGATGGGCTGAATGGCCTACTTTCGCTCTTACATCTTATGGATAGTGAGTGCCATGTTCTCTTTGGGTGAAGATTTTTTTTTTAATTCCCTTTTGAATTTTTGGTGACTATCTTATAGTGAATGCCTCTAGTTGTGTTCTTCCCCATAAGAAACATTGGGAGTGATTTTGAGCCCTCTCTCTCCATCCGTCAGAAAGTCGGCACGGGCTCAAAATCCACAGAGAATCAAAAAACGGATGCTCTCCAGCATGATTGGGATTTGCAATCTCCACTGTGCCACTCCGTTTCCCCGGGGGTTTTAGCTCGTCGTTCTGCTGGAGGCGATACCCCTGCTGAGCTGGAACTGACGTAGCTCATCACTCATGAATGAGGTTCGCCTGTCACTGTGGATGTAGGCGGGGAAGCCGAACAGAATGAAGATAGAATTAAGGGCTTTAATGATGGTGGCAGACATCATGTCGGGGCATGGGATGGCGAAGGGAAAACGGGAGTATTCATCGGTCACACTGAGGAAATACGTGTGTCGGTCGGAGGAGGGGAGGGGGCCTTTGAAATCCACGCTGAGGCATTCAAAGGGGCGGGAGGCCTTCATCAGGTGCGCGCAGTCTGGCCGGTAGAAGTGTGGCTTGCACTCCGCACAGACCTGGCAGTCCTTGGTGATCGTCCTTACTTCCTCGATGGAGTAGGGCAAATTTCATGCCTTAATGAAGTGGTACAACCGAGTGACCCCTGGGTGAGAAAGGCTGTCGTGCAAGGTCCGGAGTCGGTCTACCTGTGCGCTGGCACATGTACCTCGGGATAGGGCATCTCGGGGCTCGTTGAGTTTGCCAGGGCGATACTTAATCTCGTAGTTATAGGTGGAGAGCTCGATTCTCCACCGCACGATTTTGTCATTTTTGATCTTGCCCCGCTGCGTGTTGTTGAACATGAAGGCTACCGACCGTTGGTCAGGGAGGAGAGTGAATCTCCTGCCGGCCAGGTAATGCCTCCAATGTCGCACAGCCTCAACGATAGCCTGGGCCTCCTTTTCGACGGATGAGTGCCGAATTTCGGAGGCATGGAGGGTGCGGGAAAAGAATGCCACGGGCCTGCCTGCCTGATTGAGGGTGGCGGCAAGGGCGACGTCTGATGCGTCGCTGTCTACTTGGAAAGGAAGTGTTTTGTCTACAACGTGCATTCCAGCTTTGGCAATATTAGCTCTGATCTGGGCGAAGGCCTGTTGGGCCTCTGCCGTCAGGGGGAAATGAGTGGACTGTATGAGTGGGCGGGCCTTGTCCGCATAGTTTGGGACCCACTGAGCGTAATACGAGAAGAACCCCAGGCAGCATTTGAGGGCCGGGGCAGTGGGGGAGGGGGAGCTCCATGAGGGGGCACATGCGGTCGGGATCGGGCCCCAGAACTCCGTTCTGGACAACGTAGCCGAGGATGGCTAAGCGGTTTGTACGGAACACACACTTCTCCTTGTTATATGTGAGGTTGAGGAGAGTGGCGGTGCGGAGAAATTTAGCGAGGTTGGCGTCGTGGATCTGCTGATCATGGCCGCAGATGACCACATTGTCTAGGTACGGAAACATGGCCCGTAAGCCGTACCGGTCGACCATTCGGTCCATCTCCCTTTGGAAGACCGAAACCCCATTGGTGACGCCGAAGGAGACCCTAAGGAAGTGATATAGCCGGCCGTCTGCCTCGAAGGCGGTGTATGGCCGGTCCAAATTGCAGATGGGGAGCTGGTGGTAAGCGGATTTCAGGTCCACCGTTGAGAAGACCTGGTACTGTGCAATCTGGTTAACCATGTCAGATATGCGTGGGAGGGGGTACGCGTTGAGCTGCGTGTACCTGTGGATGGTCTGGCTGTAGTCCACGACCATTCAATTTTTCTCCCCAGACTTAACCACTACCACTTGAGCTCTCCAGGGGCTGTTGTTGGCCTCGATGACACTGAAAATCCAGGCCAAGGATAAGTGCAGCTCAGAGGTTAGGGCGGATGTAAAGGCAAAAACTGTGGAACTCTACTCCTTGGACTGTGAGCGTGACCGTTCAGTACCCCGGATCGCTATGGTGGGATCCGGAGGCCAGGGAGATACTTTGATTGGTAGGATGTACCTTAAGGGAGCAGCGCCTTACCGTATTTGGATGTACAAAGCTCTCGGTGCTCCCGGAGTCCAGTTGGCAGGAGGTCACGTGGCCGTTGACTTTCACGCTGGTGGATGCGTTGGTCAGAGTGTGTGGTCTGGACTGGTCGATTACCATGGATGCGAGTCGTGGTTGATCGTCGGGTAGTGAGGCGGCCGCTGCATCGGGGTCCTGAAACGCTGTTGGTCTCCGTGTGCTGCGGGGTGGACAAGATGGCGGCGCCCGGAGGTCCTGGGGGTCACAAAATGGCGGCGCCCATGGAACGCACGTTACGGGGGTGGAGCAAGATGGCGCCGCCCATGAAACGCACGTGTTGTGCGGGGGAGAAGATGGCGGCGCCCATTGCTCGCACATGGCCTGGGGAGGAGGGGAGGATAGCGGCGCCCATTGTCCGTGACCGAGGTGGGGTGGGGGCGACCGCTGCCGCTGAACGGGCCTGGTGCGGGGGAGAAGATGGCGGCGCCCATTGCTCGCACATGGCCTGGGGAGGAGGGGAGGGTAGCTGCGCCCATTGTCCGTGACCGGGGGGGGTGGGGCGACCGCTGCCACTGAGCGGGCCTGGCACACCTCTGCGTAGTGGCCCTTCTTCCCGCAGGCTTTACAAAGGGCAGCGCGGGCCGGGGAGCGTTGGCGGGGGTGTCTTTGTTGGCCACAAAAATAGCAGTGGGCCGCACGGCTGGGGGCGTAGGACTGCACATTGCGCAGGGCGACCGTCATGGGAAGCGCTAGTGTTTTCGTCTCTGCGAGGTCACGCGTGGCCCCTTCTAGGAGCCGCTGCCTGATAACATCGGACCCAATCCCAGTTACAAAAGCTGTAACGTCCTGGTAGTCACAGTCCCGAATTAGCGGGATTAATGCCCTCCAGAAGTCCTCGATTGACTCATCAGGTAGTTGAGTACGCGTTGCGAGCGCGTGTCTGGCGAAGAGCGTGTTCGTCTTCTGCTCATAACTCTCTTTGAGTCGAGTCATAGCGTCAGCGTAATTGGGCGCATCCTGGACCAGCGGGAAGATTTTAGAGTTGAGTCTGGAGTACAAGATTTGAATCTTCTGAGCCTCTGGAACAGGGGTCGGCGCCGTGTTGATATACGTTTCAAAACAGGCTAGCCAGTGCTGGAAGTCCTTTCTGGCGTCGCTTGCGTGTGGATCCAGCTGCAGTCGATCTGGTTTAATCCGGAGGTCCATCTTCTGAATCAGAGACTAATAAATTGAGGCACGATCAATTTGGCTGGTGAAGAAGTTGAAATCAAACTGAGGCTTTATTAGTCTCTGAAGTGTGGCCTCCTACAGTAGCTGACAAAATGGCTGCGAGCTGAAGGCCACGCATATTTATAACCAGGCTCCTGGGCGGAGCTAGCATGCAGGGGCCCAGGTGAACCTGTAGTGCAGGTTCAACCGTACAACCCTTAATATAGGAACACAGTGGTTTACCACACTAGTCAAGAGAGTCGGGGGGGGGGGGGGTGGGAGGAGAATACAGCCAGTGGATGGCAGGGGTGGGGTTATTGGGGGGTATTGCTGGGAGGGGGGAGGGGGGTTGTTATTTTGCTGACGTGGGGGGGATCTGAAGTAGGTAATGGAAAGGAGGTTGGGGGTGGAGGCGGCCAAGAGACAAGCCAAGAATGGCGCGGCGCATGGGCCGGGGGCGGGCCCAAGAAAGGTTATGGCTGACTGGCGGGGGGGGGGGGGTTGCGGGGGCGGGGGGGGGGGGGCTGGATCAGCCAGGTCTTCCACTCGGACTTGGATTCTAAGTCCAGGGGGGTAGCAATTATGATCAATAAGCGGGTTCTATTTGAGGCGGAGGGCGTAGTTGCAGACGGCGGGGGCAGATTCCTTGTGGTAAGGGGCAAGCTGGAGGGGAGGAGAGTGGTGCTGGTGAACATATATGCTCCGAACTGGGACGATGTTGACTTTATCAAAAGAGTGCTAGGGAAGATCCCGGACCTAGACTCACGTAAGTTGATAATGGGGGGGGGGGGGGGGGGGGGGGGACTTTAATACGGTCCTTGACCCGGGGCTGGACTGGTCATGTCCCAAACGGGCAGACTCCCAGCAATGGCAAGGGAGCTGAAAGGGTTCATGGAGCAAATGGGGGCTGTGGACCCGTGGAGAGCCAGACAGACAGAAGGGGCTACTCGTTTTATTCACATGTTCATAAAGTTTATTCTAGGATGAATTTTTAAAATCTTGAGCAGGGACAGTGTAGGGGAGGTAAAGAATACGGAATACTCGGCAATCACTATCACAGACCATGCCTCGCACTGGGTGGACCTGCAGGTCGGGGGGGGGGCGGGGGGGGGGGAATTACCAACGCCCGCAATGGAGGTTAGGCGTAGGACTGTTGTCGGAGGAGGGGATATGTGAGAGACTTCGGAAGTGCATGCAAAATTACTTGCAGGTGAACGATACGGGGGAGGTTTCAGCAGTGACCCTGTGGGAGGCGCTGAAGGCAGTAGTGAGGGGGGAGCTGATCTCAATTCGGGCTCACAGGGTCATGGTGGACAGAGCAGAAATGGACAGATTGGTTAGGGAAATTCACCGGATAGACGAGGAGCATGCGGGGTCCCCGGGGGAGGACCTACTCAGGGAGAGACGGAGATTGCAGGCGGAACTGGGGGTGCTATTCACGAGTAGGGCCGTGGAACAACTTAGGAAGGCGAGGGGAGTGGTGTATGAGCATGGGGAGAAGGCCAGCAGATTGCTAGCGCAGCAAGTCAGGAAGAGGGAGACGGCCAGGGAAATAAGTAGAGCGGTTGACGGGGAGGGGAGCAGAGTGGAGGACCCGACAGGACTGAATAAGGTATTTCGGGACTTCTATAGTAAGCTGTACACTTCCGAACCCCCGGAAGAGCCGGAGGAGATGAAAAGGTTCCTGGATGGACTAACCTTCCCAAAAGTAGGCGGGGGACTAGTGGACGGGCTGGGGGCCCCGATTAGAGCGGAGGAGGTATTGGGGGGCCTAAAGGCCATGCAGTCGGGGAAAGCCCCGGGACCGGATGGATACCCAGTAGAGTTTTACAAGAAGTTCTCGGAGATAGTGGGACCGGTCCTGACTAGGGTTTTTAATGAGGCAAGCGACAGAGGGACCCTGCCACCGACGATGTCACAAGCCACCATCTCACTGATATTAAAGCGGGACAAGGACCCGGAATCCTGCGGGTCATACAGGCCAATCTCCCTGATCAATGTGGACGCCAAGCTCCTGGCCAAGGTCCTGGCAATTAGAATTGAGGACTGCGTACCGGAGGTGATTGGGGACAATCAGACAGGGTTTGTGAAAGGCTGGCAGCTGACAGCTAACTTGAGAAGATTGCTTAATGTGATCATGATGCCCCCGACAGGCAAGGAGGTGGAGGTAGCGGAGGCAATGGATGCTGAGAAGGCCTTCGACCGGGTGGGGTGGGGCTATTTGTGGGAGGTGCTTGGACGGTTTGGGTTCCGGGAGGGACTGGTTAATTGGGTCAGACTATTGTACTAGGCCCCAAAAGCTAGCGTTAGGCTGAACAGGATAATGTCAGATTATTTCAGACTACATCGCGGGACCAGACAGGGGTGCCCACTCTCCCCGTTGCTGTTCGCGCTGGCCATAGAGCCGTTGGCGATTGCGTTGAGAGCTGTGAAAGGGTGGAAGGGAATGACTAGGGGGGGTGGAACATAGGGTCTCTCTCTATGCGGACGACCTGATCCTGTACGTGTCGGACCCACTGGCCGGGATGGAAAATGTACTGGAGACATTGAGGAAGTTCGGACGGTTTTCAGGGTACAAATTAAACATGGCCAAGAGTGAGATGTTTGTGGTGCAGGCAAGGGGCCAGGGGAATAGACTGAAGGAGCTGCCATTTAGGCTGGTGCAGGAAAGTTTCCGGTACTTGGGGATACAGGTGGCACGAGACTGGGGCAGGTTACAGAAGTTAAATTTGACTAGGGTGGTGGAACAAATGAAGAGGGAGTTTCGGAGATAGGATGCACTCCCGCTGTCACTGGCGGCGGGGGTGCAGACTGTAAAGATGACAATCCTCCCTAGATTTCTGTTCATCTTCCAGTGCCTCCCGATCTTTATCCCACAGTCCTTCTTCAAAAGGACCGGCAAAATCATCATGAGCTTTGTCTGGGCGGGAAAATCCCCGCGGGTGAAGAAGGCGATGCTTGAAAGGAGCCGCAGCGAGGGGGGACTGGCATTGCCGAGTCTGATCAACTACTACTGGGCAGCTAACATAGCCATGATAAGGAAGTGGATGGTGGGTACGGGGTCTGTCTGGGAGCGAGTGGAGACGGCTTCGTGCAGGGGCATCAGTTTGGCAGCCCTGACCACGGCTCCCCTATCGCTGTCGCCGGCCAGGTACTCCACCAGCCCGGTAGTGGGGGCGGCCCTGCGGATATGGGACCAGTGGAGGAGGCATGTGGGGGGAGGTGGGTGTGTCTGTCTGGGCTCCAATAAGTGATAACCATCGATTCACCCCCGGGAACATGGATGGAGGGTTTCGAACATGGCGGCGGGCGGGGGTGGGGAGGGTGGGCGATATGTTCCTGGAGGGGAGCTTTGCGAGTTTGAGGGGCTTGGAGGAGAAATTTGGGCTGGTAAGGGGAAATGACTTTAGGTACTTACAGATGTGGGACTTTGTAAGCAGACAGGTCCCATCCTTCCCACGCCTCCCGCCAATAGGGATCCAGGACAGAATAGTCTCTGGAGGAGAAGGAGGAGAGGGTAGAGTCTCGGATATCTACAAGGTGTTCATGAGGGGGGAAGAGTCCCAGACGGAAGAACTGAAACTCAAATGGGAGGAGGAGCTCGGCGGGGAGACGGAGGACGGGCTGTGGGCGGAAGCCCTGAGTAGGGTAAACTCAACCGCAACATGTGCCAGGCTCAATTTAAGGTCGTTCACCGGGCCCACATGACGGTAGCTCAGATGAGCAAATTCTTTGGGGTAGAAGACAAGTGCGCTAGATGCTGGCCAGGTACTCCACCAGCGAACCATGTTCACATGTTTTGGGCATGTCCTTAGCTTAGGGGGTACAGAGAGGGATTTGCGGGGGTCATGTCCTGGGTGCTGAAAACAAGGGTGGTGATGAGTCCAGGGGTGGCAATTTTCGGGGTTTCGGAAGACCCGGGAGTCCAGGGGGAGAAAGAGGCCGATGTTCTGGCCTTTGCTTCCCTAATAGCCCGGCGGTGAATACTGCTGGCATGGAGGGACTCAAAACCCCCGAACACCGAACTATGGCTTTCGGACATGTCAAGTTTTCTGGGTATGGAAAAAATTATGTTCGCCTTGAGGGGATCTGTACTGGGGTTCGCCCGAAGGTGGCAACCATTCATCGACTTCTTCGCGGGAGAGTGAACGTCAGCAAGGAGGGGGGAGAAAGAGGGGGGGGAGGGGGGAGATTAGAGTAGAGTAGGAGGGATAAATAGGCGGGTAGTGTCTATGGGAGAGGAGCGGGCATGTGCAGTATGGTTTGATTGAAGTATTGGTTTTATATTGATGTTTGCACATTTCTGTTAGCTGTAACTGTTTATAATGCCAAAAATACCTCAATAAAATTGTTTGTTAAAAAAAAAACTCCATTTGGCATTTCGCATTCTTCCCAGACTGGGCTGAAGTCCGTGTCTTACCCATTCTTATCCTGGGCATGACTCTCTGCAGGTAGGAAAGAGCCAACGAGACCAGAAAAGTGGAGCAACCAGAAAAGCAAAGGATGAGCGAAACGAGGTGACTAATAACTATCGCACCTCTGTGCAAAATATTCTGCGGGATCCTCTGCTCCGCCGGGAAACGCACTCACACCCACGGGTGGCCACAATGGGAAACCCCATTGGCCAGATGCGGGAACGGACAATCCCACTGCCGACGCGGGCGCTCCGTGCCGGAAAACTTGGCTGGCGGGACAGAGAATCCCGCTCGTTGCCTTTTCTCAGCACGTTTCCATTTCCTCTCACCGATTGCCGAGCCCACCTGCGACAGGTAACGTAGAAAGTGAGTGGGATTTTACCAGATAGTGTTCGGAATCCTCCGATCGCAGCAGGATTCGCGGCGACGTGGGGGGTGGTCACACTGGGAAATCCCATTGCCAATCAGCGGGAAGATAGAATCCCGCTGCCAGTGAACGGCGTGCGGCCAGGAAACACACGGCTGGCGGACCGGAGAATCCCACCCGGTGTATTTAACCCGTGAGCCATTCTTGGAGCCCCCACCCCCTCCTGTCTGGAATCTGCTGGAACATTCCTTTCCTTTTTTGATGAGCCTGGAATGTGTTTTTTTTTCATGTGGGTCGAGTTCTCAACCATCCTTCACCTTCTGCCTCTCTGTGCTGCCAGGCCTCCTCCTGCCGGGGAATGAGCCAGAAAGTCATAAAGGAAATCCACGCTGAGAAGTAGAATAACTTAACCGCAGAGAGAAAAAATGTTGCTCGCTGATGCACAACCGTAAGTCTATACATGGACACCCTGTAACCCCTGCCACTTTCCATTTCAAAATCGCTGGAAGACACAAGCGTGAAAGCCTGTTCTTCCACAGAAGAAAAGAGACCTGACACACAAAAGGGCAGCGATTCCATTTCCCCATTACAAATCATGCGGTGAACGAATCCACAAAGCTACAAGCCTGAAATGAACAATAATTGACAGGGGTCAGAGGTGACCATGCACAGCAAATCTCAAAAGTAATGAAAGTAATTGACGCAGCCAGAAGTGAGATGGAAAATAAAAGTACATTTTTTTTGTCACTAACTCCTTAAAGGTTCATTCAAGCAGAAAACTAGCTCTTAGCCCTGGAGGTAACGACCGACCGAGTATTTTTTCAAATTGGCTGCTGCTTTGAATGTTCTGCATCATTCTTTTAACAATGGTCCATTAAGTGGAGTCAATTCTGGATGTTGCATTCGAACCCTCGGAGCTAGTGGTGTTTCTGCAAAGTGTAAATTCATTTTCCATTTAACAAAATACCTACAACCTTCTTTGTCAACCCTCGGTGCTGAATATTACCTGTGCATCATATAAAGGAGACATGAAAGGCCCTGGCGGACGTGTCTCTGGTCCTGTGAACAGACCTGAACTCATAAACACATGGCAGATGAGGCATTGTGATGCTTGTTCACTGGAGCACCATCCCCAGCCATGAGTAATCTACGTGTCTCCCACTCTGATAAACTAACAATCTACAAGTTAATTAGGGATGGACAATAAATGCCAAGAATGAATGTTTTTGAAAACAGGCAGTTTCATTTGAATTAATATTTACCAGGCCAGTGAAATCTTCATTTGGTTGAGGAAATGGAGATGGATTTGTGTTAATAGAAGGCTCATACTATATCTGAGCAGAGGCAGTGGGCTGGATTCTCCGGACCCCCATCCTTGTGTTTTTCAGCAACACGCTGCTCACTGGTGACGGGATTCTCTCTTCCCACCGCTTGTCAATGGGATTTCCCATTGAGGCCATTCCAAACCACCAGGAAACCCACAGGCAGGGTGCACTGCCCATGGAAAACACAGTCCCAATGGCCGGGGAATTCTGTCCAGTGTCATTCCGGAGGACGATTCAGGAGACTGTGTTCATGGTTACAGTTGGCTAAGCGAGGTGTTCTGTATAGGTGTCAGGAATCCAGCGATGGATTAGCGGATGAACAGATTTGGATCGGTCGTTTCAGGTCTGGGTAGAGTGGTGTCGAGATGTACCAGCAGAGTGTCTACCATCTGAGCAATCTAGGGTGCGGAAGTGAAGTTGTACGATCGTGAGGTGTTGGGGCGGCATGGTGGCACAGTTGTTAGCACTGCTGCCTCACGGCGCCGAGGACCCAGGTTCGATCCTGGCCTGGGTCACTGTCCGTGTGGAGTTTGCACACCCTCCCCATGTCTACATGGGTCTCACCCCACAACCCAAAGATATGCAAGGTAGGTGGATTAGCAACGCTAATTTGTCTCTTAATTGTAGAAAGAAAAGAATTGTGCACTTTAAATTACAAATAAAAAGGAATGCAAGGTGTCTGGATTGGACCGTTAATGGTGTGTTGGAATTGAGAAGCGATGGTGCATGGGAATGTTAGCGGTGTTTCTAAGTTGGTTAGTAGACGTACTGGACAATTAGCGAATCGTTGGAATTTTTTGTTCGGGTGCTGAATTAATTAAGCAGTCTTCTGGAGATCAGTGATCACAGCCATAGAACATCTGAACAGTTCCACTAGTAGGCAATTTAGGTCAGATCCTTCATTATTATGATTAACCACCCTTTTCAACACAAATTGATTGGTTTAAATATGCAGCTCAGGTCTCTAGATATTGGCGAGAGTAGTGGTTTTATCGGCTGAATTTAACTACAGGGTGAGTTAACCTTTGATCCCTGGAGGGGGGGGGGGTACAGTTCTATTCCACAGGTGCTGTCAGCTCTCTTGACGCAGACAGAAGTGACCATTCTTGGGGTGGAATATTCTGGTGCTGCCAGCGGCATGACGAATGGGAGCGGAGGATATGGAGAGAGGCCTAAAGTTGGAATCCCACCGGCGGAATTCAATTTGGAATCTTCCCCGCACCACTTTTGTGGTGGGCTGATGGTAGGTCGGGTTCCCCCCTGATCCACGTCGGAGAACGCCATTTGCGTTGCCATGTCATGAGTGCTCGTTAAAAAGACCAATCGCCGGAATCACATTCCTAATTCCATCCTTGTAGGAAATTAGATTGGTTTAAATAACGTTTGGGGGCATGCAGCTGTCATTCACAGCCTTGGGTGAGTGGAACATTCAGAGTCTACCTGGGTCCTCACCAGTGAGATGCTCCACCATTGGGGGTGAGGGGTGGGGCTGCTCACTGGCTTCCTCCCTCCTCTGCGAGGGTGTGTTCTGCAGGGCTAGAGGCAAGGCTAAACTCTGAAACAGAGACCAGCATTGCATCCAGGGTGGAGGTGGGAAAGGAGAAAGGAGACATGCGAGACAATGGGCAATGGTGGGCGTTGGAGTGCGCGGAATGGGGAAGGAAGTGTGGGGAACAATGGGCAATAGGGGAATTGAAGTGGGTGGAATGGTTAAAGAGGAAGGAAACATGGGGGTCAATGGGCAGGCAGAGGGGAGACCGAGGGTGGAGAAGTTGGAACCTGACATGGAAGACTATTATACAGACAAAGAAAGGGCTGGATGGGAGTTAGACTGTGTGTATAGGGGTGGATTCACACAAACTCCAGAATCTGAGGGGGAGGCTTGTGTTACTCTGGCATAAGAGAAACAGGTTGTACAGAGACTCATTGGAGTGAATGACAACTGTTTGTCAGCAGTAAGGAAGGAACAGGAGAGCTCATTGGAAGAAGGTCATAGACTCTGGTCTCTGACCAAGAGGTCATGGTGCGATATTAAAGGCAGTCCTGGGCTTTGCAGGCCATGCTACAGCATTCTGCATTAGCACGCCACGTCATACTCTGGCTCCAGGGAGGGCAAGGCCTGTATGTTAAATTGGGTTACGGTGTAGAGGGTGTGGTCATGATCTTACAGTCTGTGCCATGGGCTTGTCTGGCTTGGTACTGGGCTGCAGGTGGGATGATAAGTTAATATAGACTTCCCTAGTGTGCAATTGATTTCACACATGTGGCATTCAGAGCTCTCTGGTACCAGCCCCCTGATGTTCATTAACAGGAAAAGGTTCCACTCCATAAACATTCAACTAGTCTGTGATGATCAGAAGTACATCATGCACATTTATCCAGGTACCCTGCCAGTTCCCATGGTTCATACATCCTGAGTCACTCCAGGTGCCTCACACATTTGAAGGTCCTCAGTGATTACAGGCTGGTTGTTGGGGATAAGGGCTACAGGGCTACCTGTTCAGATGATGGCTCATGATACCAATGCATCGTCCTCTGAGATACAACATGGTGCATAGGTCCACCTGATCCATTATCGAGCAGACTATTGGCATCCTGAAGATGCGCTTCTGCTGTTTGGACCCCTCAGATGAGGCTGTGCAGTAACTCCACAGAGTTTGTCCCACATAATCATGGTCTATTGCATCCCTCACAACTTGTTGTGTCACTTGGGGGGGGGGCTTGCTGGAAGAAGACATGAAGGAGGTAGAAAAATCCTTTGACGATGAAGAACTGGAAGGACAGAGGCCTGAATCTGGAGATCAGGATCTACTTCTACAGAAGAAGCATCATGTGGAAAGTGCGCCCGTGCCATATCAACAGCCACATTTCTATTCCTATACACAAATCCTCTCACTATGAAGGTGATGGGGTTTCAGACAGTAGGAAAGGCAGCAGCCACAATGGGATAATCGAAAAATCATAGAATGGCTACAATACACAAAGCCATTCTGACCAATGTGTCTGTGCTAGCCCTCTGAAGGGGCAATTAACCTCATGGCACCCCCCCCCCCCCCCCCCCCCCCCCCCACCCCCACCTTTACCCCATAGCCTTGTAAGCATTTTCTCTTCAGGTAATTTTTCAATCCCCTTTGGAAAGCCTGGACTGAATTTGCCTCCACCACACTCTCGGGCCATACATTCCAGATCCTGAACGACTGCTGCGTCTTCATGTCCCCATCGCTACTTTGGTGAATCACGTTAAATCAGGTCCCTCCAGTTCTCAATCCTTCCGCCAATGGGAACAGTTTCTCCCTATCGACCCTGTCCAGTCCCCTCATGACTTAGAACACCTCGGTCAAATCTCCCCTCAACCTCCCCTGTCAGCATTCTAATGATCACATAACCTGTTTTTGTGATGTCAGTTGAGTGATAAATATTGGCCAGGTCACAGGACACAACTTAGATGATATAAGAACAGAAAATGCTGGATAAACTCAGGAGGACTGGCAACATCTGCAGAGAGAAACAGAGTTGACGTTTTGGATTTAAGTGATTCCCTCCACAGAACAATATTTCGGATTTTCAGCATCCATTGTATTTTGCTTGTATTTTACAGGACATAGCTTCCATGTTCTCCTTTGAAATTGAGCCTTCGGGCCATTCACATCCAACTGATTTAATCAACCAAATGCTGTACCTCCAACAGTACAGTCCCTCGGTACTGAGCTGGAGTGCCAGCCTTACGTTTATGCTCAAAATATGGTAGGACTTGAAGTCACAACCTTCAGGCAAGTGGGCTACCAAGTGAGCAGTAACTTTCACACTTGGGTCAGAGCGGTTTCAATTCCTAGCTGCCAAAGGAAATATATTATATTGGGCTGAATTTTACCACAGACATCGAGACTCTGGCATTGGGACCAAATGTTTAGCACAGGGCTAAATCGCTGGCTTTGAAAGCAGACTAAGGCAGGCCAGCAGCACGGTTCGATTCCCGTAACAGCCTCCCCCAACAGGCGCCGGAATGTGGCGACTAGGGGCTTTTCACAGTAACTTCATTTGAAGCCCACTTGTGACAATAAGCGATTTTCATTTTCATTTCATTTTCATGAGGGTGTCGTGTTCGGCTTGAGAGACCAGCTCAGCAACCGTTCCAAAGTTGCCCCCCTTCTCTGCACTCAATATCCTATTCTGGACAGTGAACAGGCCCCCAATGCTGCAAGCTTAATCAGAGGGCTGGTGAGGAACTGTCAAGGTGACTGTAGCAAAATTTTTACAGAAGGGGTTCAAAATATTGCATATTGTGGCTGCTCATTTTTTGTGGAATGTGATTGGTGGCATAACCAATTAGAAAGCAGAAATATACAATTATAGCAAGTATAGATCACATCTAATATTTGCTATTTCCCAACAGCTATTAACAGTACGGGGAATTAAGTGTGTGAGACATCCATCCGTTGCCAGTCCATTCACTTTTATATCACTGGCGTTGCTTCAGGAAAGTTTATCACCTTTGTAATGGCACGAGCTTATTTGAAAGGGAATATTGAAAAATTTCCTCTGCTCTTTTCTCTGTCTCTTTACTGCTTTATTTTGTATTTTGCTTTCTAACGCTTATTGTAAGTGTTGATGTCAAGTCAGAGAAGGCAAATCTGAAAGCAGGTTCGTCCTGAGGCTGTATTTAAATTATCCAGTGAGAGAATGGCAACAGAAATGATTACTGTTACCACCGCAGGCAGCTGTGAATTCGCTCTCCTAAAGGCAAGGTAGAGGGAGATCCCAATCTGGCAGGTGAGGCTGCTGCAAAATTGGTAGGCCTGAGTTTGCAACCAATAGCAGCAACAGCTTGGTCGCCATGACGATACATGCCCGAGCAAACTATGTCGCAGTTCTGTCGCCACACACCGGGGCTGACACGAGCTCAAGATAATAATCTCAAGAAGATTTATACCCCAGCTGACCAAACATGTGTCGTGCCCGAATGGCGAACAGGCAACCAAGGCTCTTAGCTCCTAACATTCACAAAATGAATTTCAACCGACTAAAACTCAAATAGGAAAGTTCAAATACTTGTTTCTTGAGTGGGTTTAAACTCCATTACAAACTCAATTCATCCTTAGGGCAACAAATGCAATTTCTCCAGTCTTATCTGAAATGTCCTTATAATTATAACACAATTAAATCCTCTGTTTGCCTCGGTTTTTACGAGAATTTGATTACATTTCCGACCAATGGCGCAGCCTGGTGCAATGATAAATCTTGTTTCTGATAACATTCGAAGCCTGGAGTTTAACAATTACTTATTGCACTTGTTTCAGTCTGGAGTGCAGACTTCAAAAGCAGATTAATGCAACTGTCTCCCAGAATTATATTTGAAAACATCAATGGCACTCTTCAAAAGGCGTAGGGGCTGCGAAGGATGACAACTTAAAGGGGCACTGATATCGTGGAAAAGGTGTGTGGCAAAATGTTCCTTTCTTCCCTGCCTCTCCTGGAAGTTATTGTGAAACATGGCGCCCTGGAGATAGAGCACCAAAAAGCTGTCCATTGTGGGGAGAAAGGGGGCCAGGTGTTGGGCTATTCCAGGCCATCCCAATCCTGCCCTTATCCTAAAAGATAAAGGTACAGGACTCGGCAGCCCAGCAGATCGGAGCCCCATCCACCACATTAAGCAATCACTCTCTCCACCACTGGCACACAGGAGGAGCAGTGTGCACCACATACAAGATGCTTTGCAGCAACTCACCAAGGCAACTTCCAAGCCTGTAACCTGAAGAGAGATGCATGGAAACACCATGCAAGTTCCTTTCCAAACCACACACCACCCTGACATGCCACTATGTTGCTGTTCCTTACAGTTACTGGGGCAAAATCCTGGATCTCCCTTCCTAATAGCACTGCGCGTGTCCCTACACCAGATGGATTGCAATAGTTTGACAGTATAATTTGTTTGAGTGACATTCCTCTATTTTCTTTCATAGATACATTAACTGGTTTCCTTACACAAAAGCAAAATGCTGCAGGTGCTGAAAATTTGAAATATAAGTTGAAAATGCTGGAAATGCTCGGCAGCATTTTTGCAGAGAGGAACTGAGTTAATCAGGTCAGGGATGTCATGTGAGAGTAACTTTAAGAAATGGGTGTTTATAAATGGATGTGTATATAAATATCTGTAGTGAGAGTACCTTTAAGAAATGAGTGTTTATTACTGCAGTGATATCAGAGAGTGGGTGGAGCTGGGCTGTCTGTCAGCTTTTTACTTTCGTTTTTGAGCAGGCTGCAGGGTGTGTTTTAGTTTTGATTTCAGTGTTGGAGCTGAAGCCAGACCAAGCAGGTGTACTGCTGTTCTCTCTGCCATCAAAAGATTGTCTCTTGATCATTTGGTGAATTCAGAATTATAAATGTTCTCAGTAGTGAATGTAAACCAAATGTGCTTCTGTTGAAAGGTGTTTCTTCTGTCTTCTGGATGTTGTTTGGGAAGTTATTCAGGATTACTTAGTGTTGTATTCTTTGGGGGTTGTATTTGAATTGATGGTTGCTAAGGTGTTCACTGTATGTTTTAAAGAGGTTAACTTGAGTTCATAGAATAAACATTGTTTTGCTTTTAAAAAATACTTTTCCATTTCTGCTGTACCACAGCTGTAGAGCGGGCCATGTGCTCCCCATATCACAATCTATTAAAAGTTGTGGGTCAAAGGAACTCCTTGATACACTTTGGGGTTCTCTAAACCCTGGCCCATAACAGTGACAAAAAGTCATTGCGAGCATTGGGGTGAATTATCCGTCTCTCCAGCCAGTGTTTCTCAGCGGTGAACCATCGCTGGCAGCTCCATTCTCCATTCTGCTGCTGGCCAATGGGATTTCCCATTATAGCCACCCCACGACACCGGGAAACCTGCGGAACGGAGAATCCCGCCAGTGGAGAATTCCCCCCCATTGTCTATTAGTGTTTTTTTTTTACCAGTATAAAGACTCCATTCTGGACACAGTAATTTCCTACAGACATACATTTAAAAAAAT
Source organism: Scyliorhinus torazame (assembly GCF_047496885.1). Classification (NCBI taxonomy): domain Eukaryota; kingdom Metazoa; phylum Chordata; class Chondrichthyes; order Carcharhiniformes; family Scyliorhinidae; genus Scyliorhinus; species Scyliorhinus torazame. The sequence goes on along the minus strand of NC_092722.1, from coordinate 50,601,183 downwards.
ATATTTTTTATTCTCCTCCTTTTTCACATTTTCTCCCAAATTTACACCCAACAATAAACAATAATCAGTACCGAATGTAACGTCAATCCCCATATCAATAACAATGATCCCATTCTCCCACTAAACCCCAGACATTAGCCCGCATGTTAACATAAACAAATGCCAAAAAGGAATCAGGAATCACCCATAGTCACCATTAACACATGCAGTCCCCCTCCCCCCAACCCTCCCAGCACCCCCTAATGTTCGATGTCATCCAATTCTCGAAAGCGCATAATAAATAATGCCCGTGAGTTGTAAAACCTCTCCATCCTTCCCCTCTATTCAAATTTGACCTTTTCAAGCGTCAAGAATTCCAGCAGGTCACCCCGCCACGCCAGGGCCCAGGGTGGGGAGGTTAATCTCCACCCTAACAGGATCCGTCTACGGGCAATCAACTAAGCGAAGGCTACAACATCTGCCTCCGCCCCCGTTTCCAACCGTGGCTGATCCAACACCCTGGATATGGCCTCCCGAGGGCCTGGGTCCAGTTTCACCACTTTAGAGATTACCCTAAACACCTCCTTCCAGTAATCCTCCTGTTTTGGGCAGGACCAAAACATATGAACGTGGCTTACGCCCCCCCCCCCCCCCCCCCCCCACCACCTCCCCGCAACGTTCACACACATTTTCTACCTCCTCAAAGAGCTGGCTCATCCTCACCCTTGTAAGGTGCGCTCTATGCACCACCTTCAGCTGTATCAGCCCCAACCTCACGCACAAGGTGGAGGTGTTCACCATCCGGAGCACCTCACACCAGAAACCCTCCTCCATACCCTCTCCCAACTCTTCCTCCCGCTTTGCCTTGATCCCTTCTAGCGGCACCTTCTCCTCCTCGTAATAGCCCCGTAAACCGCGCATACAACCCCCTTCTCCAGTCCCCCTGTCGTCAGTACCTCCTCCAGCAATGTGGAAGCCGGCTCTACTGGGAAACTCTGTATCTCCTTTCTGGCAAAGTCTCTAAATATTTCCCCCTACTCCAGCCCATACTCCCTACAGACATACTTAAACGTTCATTTACTAATTTCACCACCCTGCAACTCTGGGTTCATATAAATGAAAGTCTTCCTTTATTTCAAAAACACGAAGCAGGTACAGGCAAGATTGTGACCTTTGTTCATGATTGCTTTCATATCCATCGACTTTGAAAGGCCAAATGTGTTTGCTGTAAAGAAAATGGCTGATTCCTCCTCATATTTGAGTTACCCCTGTGATTCAATGTTGTTTTAGGTTATATCCAAGATGCCAGTAAGTAAAATAGCAGATGTCACAAAAACACTACAACTGCTACAAGACAGATTTTGCTGAAAATTGAATTACTTATTTACCTCAAATAATGTCTCAAATTTACTAACAGTTGGGGGCGGGGGGGGGGGGGGATTCTCTTAAAGGCACAGTCTAAAGATAATTTTACATTGTTGATGAATAGAAGATTGGAGGTGGGCTATATTTTTACCGTGCCACCAATTTCCCCTCCAAGTTGTACAGCCACACACCAACAACAGTGTGCCACGCGAGGAGCAAACACGTAGTGGTTCCATTCTGTACCACAATCTTAAAGGGACCGTGCAATACAAGAAACAGATTATGTATTGGAAGTAGAATTAGTTTCTCCCAAAAATGAAACTCTAAGGAACATTAGAGACAAAAGTCTGTTCTACCATTCAATGCAATCATGGCTAATCTCTGGCCGAGCCTTAATATTTCTGATAAACAAAAATCTGTCAATCTCAGATTTTAAGTGAACAATTAATTTAGCATCCGTTGTTGTTAGTGGAAGGGAGTTCCAAACTTTCACTTCCTTTTGTGCCGACAATTGTTTCCTAATCTCACTCCTAAAAGGTGATACTCTAATTTCTAGACTGTGCGCCCTGTCCAGACTCAATAACCTCTGGGCACAGCTTACCTCTATCTACCCTATGTGCTCCTCGTCCCATCTTGAAAACTTTAATCACGTCAATAGTGTTGGGGGTCATTAAAGGGAGGAAGGAAGACAGAGCGAAAGACTGAATGAAAATGTTTATGGGTCTCTGTTGTAACCTACACGAGACCCATGGGGCTGGGCCGATTAGGCACCTCGTGAGTCTCGTGGGTTACGAGCTTCCCCGCTAAAGGGGTGGAGCTCCCTCATCGGCGGGAAAGAAAATCAGAATATTTAAACCCCCGCCCCGAATGTGGACTGGGCACTTGTAGTCCCTTCTGGGATCAGAGTACAGAGAGGGCTGGATTCTCTGCTAGTGAGATTCTCCGCAGAGCCGGCAGCACACCCACGCCCGAGGATTTCCCGACGCGTGTGGTTGCCCACAATGAGAAAACCCAATGGATGGCTGGTGGGTCGGAGAATCCCGCTGCCGGCAGGGGTGCGCTGCAGTGGAAAACAGAGAATCCCGCCTTCCCAGACTTTGTTCTACTGTGAATAAATCTTTCGTTCATTACGCTTCCTGTGTGACCACTACTGTGAATTTAACAATCTTCTTTCGCAATCTCAGCATTTCCCTAAACAATTCACAACCAATTACTTTTGCAGTGTAGTCACTGCTATAATGCAGAAAATGCAGCAGCTAATTTGCTCACGGCAAGGTTCCTCAAACAGCAATAAGATAAATGACCTGATAATCGGGTTTAGTGATGTCGGCTGAGGGGTGAGTATTGGCCAGAACATCAGAGACAACTCTTTTGCTCTTCTTCAAAACAGTTTCTTGAGATCTTTTACGTTCACCTGCGAGAGCAGATATCATCTCGTCTGAAAGATGGCACTTCAGGCAGTGCCGCACTCCCTCAATAATTTTTCATTCATCTGCTGCCTCACGGCACCGAAGGGCCCGGATTCAATCCTGGCCCCGGGTCACTGTCTGTGTGGAGTTTGCACATTCTCCCCGTGTCTGCATGGGTTGCACTCCCACAACCCAAAGATGTGTAGGGTAGGCAGATTGGCCATACTAAATTGTCCCTTAATTGGAAATTTAAAAAATAATAACATTTTTTATTCATTCATGGGATGAGGGCCTCTTTGGCTAGGCCAGCAATTTATTGCCCATCCCCAATTGCCTTTCAGAAGGTGGTGGTGAGCTGCCTCCTTGAACCGCTGCAGTCCATACTGCACTGGAGGGTCAGCCTGGATAAATTGGAATAAAAATTGGTTGGTGTCTATGAAAGGTGGCTAAACACCAATAATGGCTTCATGCCCCAGGTTTGGGGCAGGTTGAAAATCAACTTTGGTGTTCTCTTCTCAATGGTACAGTTCCAATCATATCCAGGACTTTGTAGTGTGGCCTTACATAGAACATACAGTGCAGAAGGAGGCCATTTGGCCCATCGGGTCTGCACCAATCCATTTAAGTCCTCACTTCCACCCTATCCCCATAACCCAATAACCCTCCTAACCTTTTTGGACACTAAGGGCAATTTAGCATGGCCAGTCCACCTAACCTGCACACCTTTGGACTGTGGGAGGAAACCGGAGCACCCGGAGGAAACCCACGCAGACACGGGGAGAACGTGTAGACTACGCACAGACAGCGACCCAGCGGGGAATCGAATCTGGGACCCTGGTGCTGTGAAGCCACAGTGCTAACCACTGTGCTGCCCTGAAGCCTTCTTTCTCATCTTTTCCATTTGTATGAAAATGTTTGCGGGTGTGAAGGGAAAAAGACCATGTTGCTGTGCAGTTCAATGAGAATGACTTTTGGGGTGTTTGCAGTCAGTGACCCATGGTCCACCATTAGGAGGAAACAGCACCCCGCTCAGGTGGACATGTATAACTTTGCGGGTTGTTACCAGCCTCCAAAGTTTGGTCAGGGTCCTGGGGCAGGAATGAAGATGAGTAAAGTGCAAACAGCAAGAGCCTTTGGTCTTACTAACCCACAACCTGACACGAACGCAAACAAAAGGAGACAGTGCAATGAGATGGGTCCCTTAGGCCAGCTTTATCCCGGAAAGATGATACGGCAGATAATCAGGACGTGGGACAGCGTAATATGAAAATTTAAGGGAGAAATAAAACAAAAAGCATCTAAAGAATGAAAAAGTGACGAATCTCAACCCTTGGTCAATGTTACCACAGCGATGTCTGGTTGTGGCGTTCGTTGAAAGAAGCAGGGATAATGAAAGAAAATTAGCAGTGAGGAATCAACCCTGAATCCTTTGTTTAAAATTTAAAGGCCTGTCTTCAGAAATCTGTTGTGATTTCAGTTTAGCACTTGACATCTGTTAACTCACATTAAACCCTCCATATGTTGTTTTCTAGCTTGACTGCCTGTTTAATGATCACATCTGTTTTAAGCGAAACCTATGGCAGCTTCTTCTTAATGAGGATGAATTAAGGCAGTACCAAAAAAAAAATCACGGCCCTGGATTAAAACTAAAGTATATTATTTCCAACAAACTTGTAGGCGAATATGAATCTTATTCTGGTGTGAAGCAGGTTTTGAGTAGCAATTCTCTCGCCTTGTTATTCTCTGCAATCTTTGGTTGTCAGGACAACCAAGAGTTTTGAACGTCAGGGTTTCTCCTGGTGACATCTCATTTTCTCAGAAAATCTGTTTTAGTCGAGGAATGAAATGGTAATTATATGGTCACAGTCAGTTATTGGATCCTCAGCAAGGCCATTAAGTCTTAATCCATTCGAAGTATTTATCTCCTTTTTTTTCCAAAAGTGTCAGTCTGTGTTTGCGTCCTGTCACCTCCAGAATAGATTGAAAGCAAAGAGTGTATCTGATAAAGAGTAAGGTTGACAAAAGAAAATCAGCTGTCAGATGGAGAATACTGCACTCATACTGGTTCAGCAGGCAACAAGTAGTACCAACTACACATTGCAAGGGGAATGAAGTTGGACGATTCTCATCGTGGCTTGAGATTCACGATATTTGAGTTGGCATATTTTTTATTGATCAGAAGGAAGCTATGTTTTATTATTTTACTATGTTTGTCATAACAAATGAACATACAAAATGATGGGAAACAAATGATGGGCAACAAATGATGGGCAACAGAATAAGAGCTGGTCCATCAAATCCTCTCCACACTCACCGAGATATTGACTGCAGTTCCATTGTTTGCTCCGTGGTCGCGATAAATGTTCTGTAAATGTGAGTTCTTTCACTCACTAGAGCACCGTATCGCATTTTCAGGATGCCCGGAGCACATCAAAGCTAATTGAAAACTCTGGGCTACAGGCCAAAATTTTAACCCCCCCATGCCACCTGCACCCCCGCCCCTCCATTGTGGGGTTCTAAGGCCAGTGGTGCTAAGGGGGGGTTTCCATCTGTGATCCCGCCCAACCCGACTTGATTGCGGATAATAGATCAGGGTAGAAACCCAAAATTGAACAAAGTTTGATCATGGGAGGGAAGGGGGGAGGGGGTGGGGCACTTCCATCAGAAGGCCCCTTCTAACTGGGGGTACCTTTGCCTTTGGGCCTGGCGACCACTATAGCTCTTCGCCCCCCCGCCCCACACCCCCAAAGACCTAAGCCACGGCATTCCAAGCACTCCCCTGGTGACTCCCAGGCCTTTCCTCCCCTCCCCTCCCCCCACCTCTTGACCCTTATCACTTGCCTTTCCTCTGGCTCTCGACATTTAGTTCCAGGCAGCTGGAAGCAGTGCCTCTTCTGAGAAACCCACAGGCGGGGGGTGCCGCCAGCAGGAAAATAGAATCCCATTGGGTGGAGAACTCCGGCCAGTGACTATCAATAGTTTATTCAACAATAGGAACAGCTGAGTCTAACTCGGACACCCATATTACATGCATTATCCATCAGAGAACACGGATATCACTTAGTAGTGGGAACAGACTGATTTATTTCCCCACTGCTAGCCCAAGCATGTTGAAGACAATTGTAGAAACCCTGTACTATTGGAGGTGCTGTCTTCTGGGTGAGATTTAAAACAAGGCCGTGTCTGTTCTCACAGACGGATGTAAAATAGAGTGACCACAATTTTAAAAACTAACTTCGGAACACCCAATCTGGCACACATCCACGCTATCCAAGATCACTCTGATCCAGCTCCCGGGGCACCCAAACTGGTTACCAACAACCTCCAGCACCCCCCCCCCCCCCCCACTGCCCCAACGTACCACTTAGGGGGCCCTTAAGCTCCCTCCCCCCACCCTACCTCTTCAGGACAGGCCACCCTCAGGCCCGATCCTTGGCATGGGCAACCTGGCACCTTGGCAATGCCAGCGTGGTATCCTGGCAGTGCCCCTGCCAGCCTGGCAGTGCCACTCGTTCAGTCTCAGGAGGTATTTCGAGCGGCGTAAATCTCGTGAGAGGCCGAGATTTAACGGCCTCATCATGTCACCGAGGCAGGTGCGGTGAGGCCATTAGATCACGCTCACAGGAAATGCAGTTTGCGGAAGCGAGAGTCAATGGCCAATTTGGGAGACTTGGGGCGCGATTCTCTGCTCCTGCGCTGGTTGGGAGAATCGCCTGGCGCGCCCTTTTTCCCCGCGTCGCCGGTCCATCGCCCTACTGCGATTCACCCAAGCGGCAAGAACGGCCCCGTCGAATTCTGCGCGGCACAGGCCGGAGAATCGCCCGGGACACCCAAAATGGCGATTCTCCGCTACACCCGCTATTCTCCGGCCCGGATGGGCCAAGCGGCCTGCCCAAAACGACCACTTCCTGCCAGCGCCATCCACATCTGGTCGCTGCCGGCGGGAACAGCGCGGGAACGCTGGGGGGGCGGCCTGTGGGGGGCGAGGGGGGTTCTTTCACTGGGGTAGGACTCAAAAGGGGTCTGGCCCGCGATCGGTGCCCACCGATCGGCAGGCCGGCCTCTCTGAAGGAGGACTTCCTTCCCTCCGTGCCCTGCAAGATCCATCCGACATCTTCTTGCGGGGCGGCCTCGGGAGGACAGCAACCACGCATGCGCGGGTGACGCCAGTTACGCGGCAGATGACGCGGCGCCGCTTTTATGCGGCGCCAATGCCCGGCGCGCGCTGACGCCGCTGCTTTAGCGACACGCCCCCAGAGTTTCTCACAGCCCCGATCCTAGCCCATTTTCGGGCCCTGAATCGGTCGAGAACGGGGCCGTTTCATGCCGTCGTGAACCTCGACGGCGTTCACGACGGCGTTGGCACTTAGTCGCGGGAGCGGTGAATCCCGCTGGATATGAATCACCTCTGATTTGTTCTTGCATTTGGAGTGCATATCAGAGATGATTCACTACCCCTTCCCATGCAAATTCATGCATGGCTGGGATTGCGAGCGATTCCCTCGCGAATCCCAATATGGGGCCATAATTTTGAGCGGGCAGCTCAATAGCAAGGTCCGGTGGCTGGGTCCCCACCACCCTCCCACAATGAAATTCCACCGCCCTCCATCACAGGATTTTCTGGGTCACCTCCCCACCCACCCCCCCGCAGAACACGATGGTGACTCGAACACGACTCCCTACTAGAGACCCCCATTATAGAGACCTTCCAAAAGAGAGACCCGCGCGCCTCATAAGACAGTCCCCTGCCCGAAAGCCCCCATTAGGGGGGCACAGTAGCATAGTGGTTAGCACAGTTGCTTCACAGCTCCAGGGTCCCAGGTTCGATTCCCGGCTTGGGTCACTGTCTGTGCGGAGTCTGCACGTTCTCCCCGTGTCTACGTGGGTTTCCTCCGGGTGCTCCGGTTTCCTCCCACAGTCCAAAAATGTGCGGGTTACGTGGATTGGCCATGGTAAATTGCCCTTAGTGTCCAAAAAAAAGGTTAAGTGTGGGTTGCTGGGTTGCAGGGTTAGGGTAGAGATGTGGGCTTGAGTAGGGTGCTCTTTGTAAGGGCCGGTGCAGACTCGATGGGCCGAATGGTCTTCTTCTGCACTGTAAATTCTATGATTCTATAAATTCTATAATTAGAGAAACCCCTGTCTGGAAGCCCCCATTACAGAGACCCCTGCTGGGAGCCCCCATTACAGAGATCCCTGTCTGGAAGCCCCCATTACAGACCGCTGCTGGAAACCCCCCATTACAGACACCCCTGCCTGGAAGGCAACATTACAGAGACCCCAGTCTGGAAGCCCCCATTTCAGAGACCCCTGCTGGGAGCCCCCATTACAGGAATCCCTGTCTGGAAGCCCCCATTACAGACCACTGCTGGAAACCCCCCATTACAGACCCCTGCCTCAAACACCCCCATTACAGACACCCGTGCCTGGAAGGCCACATTACAGACACCCCTGCCTGGAAGCCCCCATTACAGAGACCCCTGCCTGGAAGCTCCCATTACAGAGACCCCTGCATGGAAGACCCCATTACAGAGACCCCTTGCCTGGAGCACCCCATAAGAGGGATCCCTGCCACGGGTGTACATGTCGTGGGGCTGGAAGACCCCTCCGGCCTGAACTATTGCTCTACACATTCAACTTGCTGTGGAGTCAGGAAAATTTAAAACAAAAGCTTTGCTTATTCAATTTCCACCCTATCCATCATTGGAGAGATGAAAATGCAAAAGACATGGATGTCTGGTTCCGATGTTACTACCTTATAAGTAAGCAAAGGTAAATGTAAACTAAATCAATGCTAGTAGACACATACAATGTATAGGAGTGACTAACATCGATGAACCTGGGAAGTGTCTTTTGCAATACAGCAAAACATTTCTTCCTCTCAGTTGAAACTTCCCACTCCCTTTCTATTGTATCACCCCCTTTATGTCCGCTTCCTGTCGATTTTTCTCCGCCTTCCTAAATTCTGTTACGATCTCGGTAAAGACCACAGGATTCTCCTTTTCAGGTGACTAAGCGCTGACGCTGGCACAGAATCGGTGAACTTCTATGACATCAAAATTGGCGCCGGTCCCAGAGCAATTCAGGAACTGTTAACGGGCTAGCACTGGCGCCACGTTGAACACAATCGATTCCAATGAAAAATGGTGTGTGATTCACTGGGTCCGTGATTGACACTCGAGGGGCTGACAAGCTGCATATTCACCCTCCACTTCCCACACACGCCCATCGCAGCCAACAAGATGGCACTGGTTGCGGTGGTGATCCGTGCCCGTCCACCCCAACCCCACGGCCCACCTCCTGGTTGCCGCCAGCTACTCGCCCCGGCCCTGGCAGAAGCCCCACAGCCAGTGGCACAACTGTCGGCATTCTATGGCAACGTTGGATACTTTTTGTACCCCCTCTCTTGCCCTCAGTAGCCACGGCACCTGTTTCCTGATTTTTGAAACCACATGTGAACCTTGCCATCGGTAATTCTTCCTGGTGGAGGCGGAGCATCGCGAAGGCCCCAAAACATACCGGGTCAGGCCCGCTAATGATATGTCAAAGGTTTTTAACTGTACCGTGTGGGGTAGAATGCATTGACGCCATTGTCGAATCACCAGAGAATGGCATTCTAGTGGCTGCCCGGCACAGCCACGTTCATGGCCTCATGACCGATTCTCTGCCCAATCGCCTTTCCCGATTTCGGTGTCGGCTGACGGAGAATCCAGACCAATGCTTTTGAAAAGAATTTTGATCCCCCAGTTATTAATTGAAAGAATGATGCCGCAAGATTTAGGCCAGGATTTTCCGGCGTTGGGATTCTCTGTTCCCGCCGGCAGGGCACCCCCGCCCAAGGGGTGGCTTCAATGGGAATCCCATTGACAAGCAGTGGGAATTGGGAATCCCGCCACCTATGTTGCTAACTTTTGGTTGGTTCTTAATTTGGCTCTATTTAATCACGTTTGCTCAAGAGTCGCCAGGTATCTTTCGACACCGCCACAAGGTTCAGAACTGAATACTGATCAATGACTCGATAGAGGAACAATGGCCGTTGCTCGGTTCTGAGGCTGCTGGGTTGATCTGTTTACAGGGTAGCAACTAGGAGCGTCTACCCCATAGCGTGCGTTGACTTGGAACTTACTTGGTCTGCTGTAGCTGCTAGGCTGGTCTCTCACTTCACTGAGAACCAAAGCCAAAGGAGAGCGTTCTCCCTTGGGGGGGTTACCTCTTATACAGCAAAGGGCTTTGCGCTCTTTTGGGCGGGCCTTGAACTTGGCCTCAACTAATTGGGTCTTTCCCAATCATCGGTATCGACTTTCCTCCAATAGAGGGGTGGTTCCCTGACCGCTGGGCGTGTCCTGGTGACTGTCAGTCAGCTTTGTCTTCGCTTCTTCTGGCGCCGGGGAATCTGTCCTAACATTGTGTGTCTAAATGTTTCCCTTTTGTCCCCGGAGATGGCTCATTAGTATGTAAATCGTTTGGTAGTTTCTGTCCTGTCTGAACGTTTAAGGTTCTAATCAACAGACAGAGCTTGTTTCTCAGCATTGTCCAATTAACCCTGCAGTCTTTGCAAGTGTCCATTTTGTAATCGGGACGTGGCCATCCCAGATGGCTACACACCCTCCTTGTGATCCTCAACGCGAAGCGTGAAGGATCACATTACCATGGCGTCTTCATCCTCTGATCTCCAGGACACCCATACTTAGGCTCTACACTGTCCTATCCTATGCAACATAATTTTACCTGAACCATTTAAAATACATTCATTATCAAAAATTCTATGGGGCGCTATGACATTAATACATGCATTACAGAAAAATAAAAAACTGGTACCTCTAACTATTCTCAATAAACTATCCTCATTTAAACAATCCCAAAATACAAACAATCCAAAAATAATCTATACATGTTAAACTGTACAAAATAGCAGCACACAAATTTCTCTGGCCCGGCAGTCAGACACAGAGGTTTACATCTCTTTATTCCATAGAATACATTAAACAAAATGGATGCTCTTTAATCCGTCCCAATGGGTTCGGGGGTCTGGTGAAATCCGAAAATGGGGGGCCTAAACCTGTATACCGGGGTGCGAGAGCGATATGCTCTCTTTCGCCATTTCCTGACTCTAAACGTTTGCACGACACTGCAAAGTATCGCCAGCACTAAGAGTGCTTCAACTACATATGAGAGTGAGTACCAGGTAATAAACTTATCACACCAGGTCGGGGTATTGCTAGCTGTCGCTGGGCTAGTTATCGGGGTTCCGTGTATTACAGGGGTGAGAGTCATTTACGGTTTGTATGGCAGGGGTCAGGGGGGTAGCGTCCGCGCGCAACTGAAGGGATCCCGCTAAGATCCATGTGAACACGAAGGCTGTCTTCATCTTTGTCGGACTTCTTTGTCTTCCTCTGGGGTTCCTGGGTTTCTGGAGTTCTGTGAACCCAAGCATAATTTCTGTTATTATCTTGCTTAAGATCTCGTATGTGTGTCTGTCTGTCCTTTATTGCCAATTTCCCTTTATAATTGGTCACCATCTGTGACTCCCTCATTTTTTTTTTAAAAAACCGAATATTTGGACAAGACATCTAAGGAAATACTGCCGTACTGCGAGCCATCTCGCAGCCTGTGTGATTTACCATACCAGTGTTTGAGGATGTAAATAGCATGGGGAAGCACCTAAAGGTTGCCAAAACCAAACAAAAGAATTTTGAATGTAACGAGCCAAAATGGGGTGTGTATGGGCCGCGGCGGGTAAGAAATGGATGGAATCCCCGGGTAGGACGGTGATCAATGCCGTATGTGCTCTACCCGAGCGTAGCTGACCAGAGGGGGGTCCTCAGGCAGGGTGGGGACCAATGCTGTTTCTCCACTGCCTGAGCAACCGGCAAGAACGGGTAAGAATGTGGTCGTCGTGGGGGGCTGCCTCTCGAATTAGGAGAGCAACTATGAGTCGGGTTCTGTCGACAGACTAGTTCATCTGAACTATTGTCTGGGACAAACTTGTTCCATTAACAAGTTTCTGGGGACAAACATAGTTCCTCTAACAGCCATTGGCCGACAAAGGGGGTGGTGACGTGGGGGCGTGAAAAAACTTTCCGAGTTTACACACAACACTTAACGATAACACTAACGAGCAAACATTCAACAAACACGGTGCAGGTTCCATCAGAAAGGACACCGTATCTCTCCAGCGGTTCCTTTTTCTGCATTATCTGGACACCTCACTGCTCAATAGCGAACAGGGTCGCAAAGGGATTCGTTTGGTGGGAGTCAGACTCTCAGTCATCATCTTCTCCCGGCTGCCAAACTCTTGTCTGTAGTAACCGTGCTAAAGCTGCTTGGGGTGAATTGGGGTCCATCTCATCATTCCTGATGAGCCTGAATGAATTGTCTCGGTGCCAGAATCGTGTGTCGAGGTTGGAGCTACTATGCTTCAATCCGTAATCGTCGGGTGGTGGGTCTGGGTCAGGGGCTTTGATATAAGTGATTTTGAATGGGTCGTTAGAATCATGCTCGGATTCGCTGGGAGTGGGGCCTGGTGCAGGGGCGCAGTCGTAACGTGGTGTGCTGTGGCTGTCGTCATTGTGATCGCCATCATTGTCGCTGTCGCTGCTGGTTGAGGGAAGGGAGAGGCGGAGTCGTGCCTCTGGGGGTGGAGTTGAAGTCGTGTCTGAGGGCGGGCTGGACTGGTTGGGGGAGGGTAGGAATACGTCATTGGTGGGCGGGGCATGATCGTCTGCTGCTGCAAGCAGGATGTGGTGTGTGTGGTTATTCTGTGAGCCGTAAGCCTTGAGTTGGTTTATATGAAACCACGCAGACTTACCATTGGGATAGGTTATTTTGTATACTGAGGGGCTCACTTTGTCGAAATGGAGTACGGTCCGGATATTTGGGGGAGAGGAATGAACTAGGGTTGTATAGGGAAAGCATAACTTGTTGCCCTACTGTAAACTCAGTGGCGTGTACTGTTTTGTCGAAACAGGCCATGCTCTGTTTCTTCCTGGTTCCAAGTCTCACTGCTGCAGCGAGTTGGGCTGCCTTTATGCTCTGTTCTAGTTGTCTGACCGCGTTTTCATGTGTGAGGGCTGTGACTGCGGGGCTGGCCAAATCCAGTCCAAGTAAGTACTCAGTGCCTTTCATGGGGCGTCCGGTCATGAGGGTGTGGGGGGTGTAACCTGTGGATGTAGATACCGTGTTTCTTAAAAACATCAAAGCAAATGGGAGTACTGAATCCCAGGTGCTATTATTTTGCTGAACCAGTTTCCTGAGGGTGGTTTTCAATGTCCTATTCATTCGTTCTACAATACCACTTGACTGGGGGTGGTATGTCATATGGAACTTTTGTGTAATGCCGAAGATCGTGAGGACGTTTTTCATTACACGTCCGGTGAAATGGGAGCCTTGATCGGACTCTATACTGCGTGGGAGGCCCCATCTTGTAAAGATGTGTGTTAATATTTTAGCCGTCGTCTTGGCCGTATTAGTTCTTGACGGAAATGCTTCCACCCATTTTGTGAAGGTGTCTATGACCACCAACACATACTTGGAACCATTTCTGCACAGGGGTAGGGGTCCTATATAATCTATCTGGAGATTTGTCCAGGGTCCATTAACGGGGCGGGTATGGCTAAGTTGAGCCTTTTTAGCATATCTGTCCGGATTGTTCTGTGCACAGATTAAACAATTCTCTACTTAGTGTGTGACATCGGTTTTTAAATCAGGCCACCTGCAGAGCGGCTGAGGTGGGCTAGGGTGGGTTCAATTCCTTGGTGTCCACGATTGTCATGGAATTGACAAATGATTTGGCTCCTGTTCTGGCTGGGAACTATATAAATGCCATCCTTTAAAATCACACCGTGATTGCATTTTTAAACTTGTCGTACGGGACCGGGAAGGTTCCCTTTAAAACTTCCCTGAGTTTCTCGTCCTCTTTCTGGGCCTTCGCTAAATCCTGAATGTTGGTCTGTGAGACCTGAACTGCGGGAACTGGGGTGCTTTCGGGAGGGTTCCAGAAATAACCATGCCTGGAGCCTGCCTTCGCTAGGGCGTCTGCTTTAACGTTTCCAGGGGGGGAAGAACGGTGATGACTGCGAACCTTAATTATGCCGTATTTCCTATCCTTCGCTGTCTCTAAGATATGGCGGAGTAATGGGGCTGAGGGTAGGGGTTACCGTCCGCGGAAACAAATCCTCTTGCTTCCCAGAGTGGTAGGAACTCTGTCAAACTATTGCAGACATACAAGCTGTCTGAATAAATGTCTGCGGGGGTCGGGAACGAGTCTGGGTGGTCTACAATATACGCAATTGCTGCCAGCTCTGCTGCCTGCGAGCCTAAGTGGCCTGGCAACTTCAAGGAAATTTCATCTAGGGCGCGTCCCTGCGCGTCCTCCACATATATACCGCAACCGGTAATTCTCTCTCCGTTTAACACTGTGGATGAGCCATCCACATAAATCCTTAGGGGTGCGCACGTGTCTGTGGGCTGGGGTCTCTGCGGTGTACTACCTGTTTTCCTGGGGGGTGTTTTGGAAATAAATGGGCCCGTGTTGTGTTTCGTGGTGATGATCTCACATTCGTGAGGGGTGCCTGCATATTGCAAATTATCGGCAAGGAATGTGTGGGTTTTGGTTCTCTTTACCGTGATGTCCCGTCCCTGCAAAAGAAGGGTCCAACGGGCTGGTCGAATTTGGCTGACTGTGCCATCTTTAAGTCGGCTGTCTAACAATGGCTGTGTCGGTGTGTGTTCTGTGAGGATGGTGATGGGGTTGAGTCCTGTAATGTATGCAAAGTATTGTACTGCCCAAAAAACTGCGAGCAGGTGCCTTTCACAGGCAGAAAATCCTTGCTCTACGGGGTCTAACATGCGTGAGGCGTATGTTACGGGGCGTAACTGGTCGTGGCGTTCCTGGATAAAGCACGGCCGAAAGGGTTCGGTCGGTGCTTGCTACCTCGATAACGTACGGGGAATGTGGCTCTGGGACCTGTAGTGCGGGGGCTGTGCTGAGTGCTCTTTTTAAAGCACCCACGGCATCTGTATGCTGTGGAAGCCATTCCCAAGGTGCCTGCTTCTTCAGAAGTTCGGAAAAGGTCGCTGCTTTAGTGGCGAAACCGTCAATATGGTTTCGGCAGTAACCAACTAGTCCTAAAAATGACCGGAGGGCTGAGACATTATGGGGAAGGGGCAATTTGACGATCGAGTCAATTTTTCTGTGCTCGATCTCGCGTTTATCATGAGTGATCACTGTTCCCAAGTAAATCACTTTGTCTTTCAGAATCTGGGCCTTCTTGGGGTTGACATTACATCCAATTTCTTTTAGGAGTGCTAAGAGCTCGGCGAGAAGCGAAATGTGCTCTCCCTTTGTGTCTGTCTGTAGTAACAAGTCGTCTACATACTGGACCAGACAATCGGGGCGGGAAAATTTTGCTAATCTATTTGCCAGCTGTCGGTGGAAAATGGAGGGGGAGTTCTGGAAGCCTTGTGGAAGGCATGTCCACGTGTATTGTTGCCCTTGGAATGTAAAGGCGAATTTGTACTGGAACGCTTTAGCCAATGGAATGGACCCAAAGCCATTACTAATGTCCAAAACCGGAAAAAAATTTGGAGTCCCTGTTTGAGCATGGTCTCAGGACTCGTGGCTACGGTGGGGGCTGCTGCTGGGGTTACTTTATTCAGTTCCCGGTAATCAATGGGCAGTCGCCATGATCCATCCGATTTCCTGACGTGCCAAATCGGTGAGTTGTTTGTGGAGGCTACTGATCTGAGTACGCCTTGATCCAACAAACTCTCTATTACTTTGGAGATTTCTCCCTCTGCTTCCTGGGGAAATCCGTACTGCTTCTGGGGTTTAGGGTCAGGACCTGTAATGTTCACAAAGCCAGCCAAACTGCCACAGTCGTGCTTGTGCTGTGCAAATGCAAATGCTGCTTTATGTTCCTGCAGGACTGCCCTAACCTGTTTTTCTGCACTAATGGCTCGAGGGTCGAACCAGAAGTCTCCTACTGAGCTAATCCTATTTACATATTCTCCTACTGTGAGCGTGGCGGGGGCCTGTGCTGCCTTTGCCATTTTCCAAACACACTTGTTCACTGGGTCGAAAGACAGGTTATGGGAGCTCATGAAGTCAATCCCAAGGATATGTTCTGCTGTCTGGGGCAGATCAACTAAAACTACGGGGTGCTTGGTTGCGATGTTCCCTATCTGTATTGCTATAGGAGCTGTGATGTGTCCCTGTTGTAAATGGCCTGTAAAGCCGCTGAGTGTAATGGTGTCTGTTGTGGGCCACGTGTCTCGCTGGAACATTGTGGAGGAATTGAGAGTGGCGCGGGACCCTCCTGTGTCCCAAAGAAATTCCATGGGTTGTCCCCGAACTTTGCCTGCTACTACCGGTCTACCGGTCTTGTCCCAAAGGGTGTCGCAGACCCAAGTTGGGGAGCCCGAACACCGTCAGTCGGTGCCATTCATGTCTGCATTCTCTGAACGGGCGCTAACGCTATGGATCGGCTTTGCCCTATTCTTGTTTAGGGTGGCTGTCTGTTGGTTTCTCTGCTGCTTCTGGGGCGCGTTGCACTCTTGTGCAAAGTGTCCTAGCTGTCCACAATTATAACATTCTTGAGGTTTTGGCTGGGGTTGGCTGTTCCTACCCTCATTTACCCATGCGGGGTTCTGGTGAGCCTTAACTGGGTTCATTTCTGCCTGCTCTTCATCAGGTGTTATAAATGCGGTTTTGCCTGCAATTGATTGCTCCCAAGCGCAGGACAATCTCTTCAAAACCCATTTTTCATTGTGGGCCTCATCTGAGGCGTCATAATTTGCGTCCTGCTTCTGTGGCATGGGAGACTAGAATTCGGGTCCATTTGGCCATATTATCTGGGGACAAATTGACACGGGCTAATTCTCCAAAAACTGCGGTAAAGTGAATCCACAAACGTCCAGCAAATGCTGTGGGGTGCTCTGTCTTCTTTTGTCTACACTTATTTAGGCCTTCTACGGGGTCTCCTCTGTTAAAGCCGATCGCATCAAGGATTGCTGTGTGCATGTCTTGGAGTGTGCCTCCTCCTACATTCTGTGGGTCGGGAAGGGCTGCTACGACTGAAGGGTCGAGGCTTAAAACTGTGAGCTTCACTTGCTCCTTTTCGCACATGGTTGCCTGTTGTCTGACTTTTGCAAAAAATTGGTGGGGGTCTGAAGTGGGAAGGAACGGTGTAATTTTCCGCACGCGTCCCGTAATTGGGTCACGGTTAACGGGGTTGTGTAAAGGAAGTCTGCTTCTCCTTCTCCTGCGGTCCTGCGGTGTGTGGTCACAGGATTCATGGGGGTGTGTTCTGCCTGTTCGGTTGGGGGTTTCCTTTTCTGGGGTTTTTCCTGCGTACATGTCCCATGTACGTATCTATGGGCAGTCTCGTTCAACTCCTGCCAATCGGGGCCGTTTTCGTGATCTAATTGGGGTCCGAATGTACTCTGAAAGCCATGTTGCACGGACAGCAGAGATTGCAATTCTGCAATTTGCTTCCGGCACTTTGCATGGTCTACGGAGCTCTGCCTTTGTTCCGTTGTGGAAGTATGGAGCGCTCGTAGGGCTGCTTTTAAATCATTGCACTGCTTCTGCAATTTCTCAACTTGCTGTTCTGTTTCTTGCCTTACCAAGACCGCACGTTGCGTGTCCTGGTAGGCCTTATCGTATTGTAGCTGAAAGCTGTTCAAATGCGCGAGACAAGACTGGTGTGCCCACTTGACATCATCCATCTCTCTGTCCCTTGCTGCTAACTGCTCTTTCAGATCTCGATTCTCTTTCTCTACCTCACTCACGTCTCCCTCACTGGTTCTGTCTCTCTGCTCTATCTCTCGACGGAGCGTCCTAACGACCTCCTCTGTGCCTCGCAATTGTGCCAAACAGGACACGATTGCCATTGGTTTGCGAGCTTTTCCCAAGCTCTTCTTGTGGATCTCTGACAGGTTCTCCCACCAAGTATGTCCTATACTCCCGGGTCCTGTTTCCTCATTATCACAGAATTCACTCCAAAGGGGCCATCCTTTCCCTTTGAGATATTTTCTGATCTCTTCTTCCCAAACAGGACACTGTCCTACTCTACTGGTCGCTGTGACCTCGAATTCCTGGGGGTTCATAAGGCGTTCCATTGCCTTCATTGCCATTCTCTCTACTAGGATCTCTAACAAATTTGTTACGGGGGTGATAAAGCGGTGATGTAAACACGGGTATGGCTTACGCTAATTTCCGGCCTACAAAACTCACTACAGTTTTTTGCAACAAAATCTCTCAGGTTTACCTTATATCCCTGTTAGTACGCATGCATTAACACACTTCCGAATCTCAGAGGCTTGATCAGTGCTGTTTTGACGCTTGTGGTTTTTCTTTCTGTTCCCAATTGGATTCTCAATTCAAATCTTGGGTTCTCTCGGAGTGGTTAGGCCACTTCTAAGTCAAGTCCCGTCAGATGTCGCCAGTAAATGTTGCTAACTTTTGGTTGGTTCTTAATTTGGCTCTATTTAATCACGTTTGCTCAAGAGTCGCCAGGTATCTTTCGACACCGCCACAAGGTTCAGAACCGAATACTGATCAATGACTCGATACACTAGTTAGTAAGTTCAAAAGCAATGCTCATTTATTTACACACAGTCAAATCTACTCATGCATAAACTCTGCAAATTAAACTACCATTATTACTAAGGCCTATACTTAGCTTCGGGCACCCACTCAGTCAGAGGAACAATGGCCGTTGCTCGGTTCTGAGGCTGCTGGGTTGAGCTGTTTACAGGGTAGCAACTAGGAACATCTATCTCGTAGCGTGCGTTGACTTGGAACTTACTTGGTTTGCTGTATCTGCTAGGCTGGTCTCTCTCTTCGCTGAGAGCCAAAGCCACAGGAGAGCATTCTCCCTTGGGGGGTTACCTCTTATACTGCAAAGGGCTTCGCGCTCTTTTGGGCAGGCCTTGAACTTGGCCTCAACTAATTGGGTCTTTCCCAATCAGCGGTATCGATTTTCCTGCGTACATGTCCCATAGAGTACAGTAAATAGAGGGCTGGTTCCCTGATCACTGGGCGTGTCCTGGTGACTGTCAGTCAGCTTTGTCTTAGCTTCTTCTGGCGCCGGGGAGTCTGTCCTAACATTGTGTGTCTAAGTGCTTCCCTTTTGTCCCCGGAGATGGCTCATTTGTATGTAAATCGTTTGGTAGTTTCTGTCCAGTCTGAGCGTTTAAGGTTCTAATCAACGGACAGAGCTTGCACCTGCTTGTTTCTTAGCATTGTCCAATTTTCCCTGCAGTCTTTGCAAGTGTCCATTTTGTAATCGGGACATGGCCATCCCAGATGACTACACCTAAGCATGGTGTGCCACTGAGAAACACACGGCTGGGGGACCAGAGAATCCAGCCCCCGGTCTTCACCAAGAAGTTGAGAGGGGTATCCTATTGTTTAGGTTCCAATACTTTCCACTATGACCTTGTTAAATAAACATTGGCCACCCGTAGATTTGGAAGTACTCTTGGTCTGTTTACAAGCTTCTCAAACCAGTTTCCGTTTATTACATTTAAAAAGTCCAGTTCCCAAACTAAAAGTTATGCCCTTAAAACAGAGGAATCAAAATGAGATATTCCTAGCAGTTCCAAGTATACCATCCTACATGCTGCTCCTTCTCATTGTCTTCAAATCAAAACTCATCACATTGTGTTCGATTGCACAAAGAGATTCTGTTAAAGTTGGCCCTGTATTTCTTTTCGTCCCTCTCCCTGCAGAGAAGTGTTTGACTTCCTCTTAGCGGCTGGTCACAGTGACATGACTGAAATCAAGAACTCACCATGTGGGCAATCATTCCATAATGCTTCTGAGAACCACCCTCAACAAAACCATCAGTTGGCTTTTGTCACAGACATGAGCACTGCTCTGGTCTATTATGTATCGCTGCACATTCAGTCTGCCCACAACCTGCTTAGTATTGAAGATGTGTGCGAATGGAATTATAAACAACACTTCACAGTCGCGCCAAAGACAGGCCATGCACTGGAGCTTTGTTCCCTCCATTACTGAGGGAGCTGGGTGAAGGCCCATGTAAGAGAACAAAGGTTGCAAGGGAAAGGAGCAAAGAATTGAGGCAAATGGAGAAGCAGTAAATAGACAAGCCGAGTAATGCATCCTGGGGGAGGGGGGGAGGGGGAGGTGGGGGGGGAGGAGAAGACTGAAGCAGGTAACTGGTGCACAATTTTAGAATCATGTCAGGATAGCCTTTGTTCTCACTAAATGTCGCAAGCTTGTCAGTTAATGCCACAGGTTATTGCTTTGATTTTCTTTTTGTCCATTGACTTTTTCACAACAATCCATCCATACCGGTGTTGCGAAATGAAACACTGGCCCTTTTGAACGTCAAAACACATCAGCTGTAAAAAGACAGAACTGTCAATAATTTTGCCTCAAACTGGAAACTCAGGAGTGTTTGAGTTAGTGACTCAAAAAGATATTGCTGCTTTATTCCACTCCGCTTAAAGAGAAACAATGGGGGCGATTCTCCAAAATGGAGACAAAGTGTTTGCAATGTCGTGAACGCCGTTGCGTTTCACGATGGCGTGAAACGGGCACGGGGACAACCGATTCTGTCCCCCACAGGGGGCCAGCACTGCGCCGTGCATGGCCTGTCTTTGGCGCGACTGTGAAGTGTTGTTTATAATTCCATTCGCACACATCTTCAATACGAAGCAGGTTGTGGGCAGACTGAATGTGCAGCGATACATAATAAACCAGAGCAGTGCTCATGTCTGTGACAAAGGTTCACGCCGCTCCAGCCTCCCTTCCCGGCGCCAAATGGACGCCGCGCCAACCAGCGCCTGCGCAGGGGACTTCTTCAGTGTGCCGGCCCCGACGCAACATGGCGTGGGGATTCAGAGGCCGACCGCGCAACAAAGTGAGCCCGGGGGGGAGGAGAGGCCGGCCCGCCGATCGGTGGGCCACGATCGTGGGCCAGACCCCATCGGAGGCCCCCCACCGGTGAAGGGGCGCTTTTCCCCGCCCCACAGGCCGCCCCCCCAACCCTCGCGCAGAGTTCCCGCCGGCAGGGACCGGGGTGAACGGCGCCGGCGCGACTCTGTCGTATCCACGCGGCTGCCCGGCCCATTCGGGCCGAAGAATCGGTGGCCCCGCCGATTCCAGCGCCCCGCGGCCGGCGCCACGTCAAACGCACAAATGGCGGTGATTCTCCGCACCTCGGAGAATCGCGCACCGGTGTCAGGGCGCGGTTGCGGCGATTCTCCGGCTTGGCGCTGGGCTCGGAGAATTGCCCCCAATCTTCCAGGGGGAAGGACCTCTCCTTGACCAGATCAATTCTTTGAAAGAAACAGGCCATCCTGGAGCATCACATGATGTGACAGTAGGCAACAGAGACCGAAAAAGTGCCAGCTTCAGTTCTCAAGTCTGTTCAGAGTCAGTAGCTAGCAGCTTAGGACAATAGTGGAGATGCAATTGTTGTCTCAATGTGGCTGGGGAAGGAAAGGGAAGTGTGTAGGTTTGCCATCTGTCAAATGATCAAAATGTCAGGCTCAGTTGAAATGTTCTTCCCCTCATCTTCCTTCCCCCCACTCCACACACGCTTCCTGACACATGCTAGAAAAGATCCCATGAGTTAATACCATGTGGTCAAGGTATGGTTGGATTATAGAAGTATAGCGAAAGAGGACCCACCAACATCGGGTGGGAGGGAAACATTTGTGACCTGATGCAGACTAATCAATTTTATCCACAACCTTAGCTCTGAATTGTTCCAAGGAATGATTGATCATCTTTTAGACCGTTCGACTCTATTTAATAACAGCAGTAATTTCCTGGAGTTTTATGCAGATTCATAGCTTTGTTATCTTGCTAATTATGTTAGCTAATTATACCCAATTATTACTGTTTATGTTATTTGCTTGGTAGAATATATACTCTGACCAAAACATCCCACAAAATACACAGTTTGAAGACTCGCCCCTGGATGCGTTGGTTGTCAACTTCCAAAATTCTGCAGATTCTGGAACAGTCCCGGCAGGTTGGAAGGTGACAAATGTAACCCCGCTATTTAAAAAAGGAGGGAAGAAGAAAATGGTGAATTATAGACCAGTTCGCTTAACATCAGGAGTAGGGAAACTGCTAGAGACTATTATAATGAGTGTGATAACAGGACACTTAGAAAACAGCAACGCGATTAAACAATGTCAACTTGGATTTATGAAAGAGAAATCATATTTGGCAAACAGACTGGAGTTTTTTGAGGAGGGAACTGGTAGAATAGATCAGGGAGAACCAATGGATGTGGTGTATTTGTATTTTGAGAAAGCTTTCAATAAAGCCCCACATAAAAGGTTAGTGTGCAGAATTAAAGCACATGAGATAGGGGTAATATAATGGCATGGATTGAGAATTAGTTAGCAGATAGGAAACAGAGATTCGGAAGGAATCGGTCTTTTTCAAAGTGGCAGGCGGTGACTAGAGGGGGTCACATAAGGATCAGTGCTTGGGTCCCAGCTATTCATAATATACATCAATAATTTGGATGAGGGAACCAAATGTAATATTTCAAGTTTGTTGATGACACAAATTACCCAATTCTTTTTTTCCAATTAAGGGGCAATTTAGAATGGCCAATTTACCTACCCTGCACATCTTTTTGGATTGTGGGGGTGAGACCCACAAAAACATGGGGGCACGGTAGCACAGTAGTTAACAGGGACCCGGGTTGGATTTACGGCTTGGGTCAGTGTCTGTGCGGAGTCTGCACGTTCTCCCCGTGTCTGCGTGGGTTTCCTCCGCGTGCTCCGGTTTCCTCTCACAAGTCCCGAAAGACGTGTTTGGTAGGTGAAATGGACATTCTGAATTCTCCCTCCAGTGTACCCAAACAGGCGCCTGAGTGTGGCAACTAAGGGATTTTCACAGCAACTTCATTGCAATGTTAATGCAAGACTACTTGTGACACTAATAAAGATTATCATTATAGAATGTACAAACTCCACACGGATTGTAACCCGGGGCCGGAATTTAACCTGGGTCTTTGGTGCTGTGAGGCAGCAGTGCTAACCACTGCGCCACCTTGCTGTCTTAAGCTTCAAGGTGATTCAACAGGTTAGTAAGTGTGAAAATACATGGCAGATATAATGTGGATAAGTTATTTAAATGGTGATTGATTGGGAAATGTTGATGCACAAAGGGACCTGGGTATCCTTGTACAATAGTCACTGAAAGCAAGCATGCATGTACAGCATGCAGTTAGGAAAGCAAATGGTTGGCCTTCATTGCCAGGGGACGTGAGTACAGGAGTAATGATGTCTCACTGCAGCTGCAAAAGGCCTTGGTGAGACCACACACGGAGTATGGTGTGCTGTTTTGATCTCCTCATCTAAGAAAACATATATTAGTCACAGAGGCAATGCAGCAAAGGTTCACCAGACTGATTCTTGGGATGGCAGAATTGTCATTTGAGGAGAGATTGGGTCGACTGGGCCTGTATGCACTGGAATTAAATAAATTAGAAGAATGAGAGGGGATCTCATTGAAACGTATAAATTTCTGTTGGGGCTGGACAGACTGGATGCAGTATGTTATGACTGTATTTCTTTTACAAAGCTTTCTTATTATACAACTTTTGTGAGGGGCACAAAGAATCCAGCATGAGTTTGTAAAGTCAAACAGAAAGTAACTTTATTTACCACAATATGTACAATGTACCAGCAGTTTACTACTGGTTCCCTCTCCAGCCGGCTCTATTTAGACAGCTGCTCTGTTAATTATTGCCACCCCCCCCCCCCCCCCACTCCCCCACCCCTCCCATTGGGGGATCACATATTCCTCAAGGGATCATGGGATAACCAATTGTCCCGAGCCAATAGATTATAACAACAACCTACTGTCATTACAGGGTTCGCTGGTTCTACATAATGTATATATATACATTGGGTCAATGGGCATGGAAGGGCAGAGCTTGGCAGAAGGGGAATTAGGGGCCTGGATGGGGCATGGCGAGTGTTTGGAGGGTGAATGTGTGAGCGGGATGAAGGAAGGTGTTTTTATTTTACCTCGGACAAAATCCCACGGCACCAAGGTGCGGCCTTTAAACAGCCCGCCTCTGCACCTTGCAGCCCTAAACCTCTCCCTGGGTCGGCAGATCCAACTCCAGTCCACCCCCAACTCATGTGGGAGAGCAAAGAGTTATAACTGCCAGACTGGCAGCAGAAATGGCAGATGATTTTGAGTTCAAAAAGTAAAGTCTGGTTTTCAGCATTCATTTCAATCTGTGAAGGATAGAAACTTGGGAAATGAGAAATTCACAGTTGGTCAAGGTATTAAGGAGAGTTTACCTCAGGTTAAAAAGGAAACCTATGATAGTGGTACAGAGATAAAGAAACTTCAATGTTTTCATTGTAATAAAGTTGGACACATGAAGTCGCAGTGTTGGTGGCTTAAGAAAAGTACTGGGAAGATAGGCTCATTAAAACAAGATAAGCCAGTAAGGTTTATTAATGTGGGAAGAAAAAACATTGTTTCAGTGGGAGAGGTGCAACAAAGTTTACAGCCTGTTCAGATGTTGGCAGATAAGCAGGTGCCAGAACTTTTTAAAATGTTACTCGTACCAGGTGGAATAGGTAAGGAGATTGAAATCTTAAGGGATACAGGATCAAGTCAACCTTTAATGGTGAGAGATAAGGAGATGTGTAGTTTGGAAGGAGTATTGCCAGAAAAGGTGGTAATATGTGGAATTAGTGGTGGGAGAAGTAGTGTTCACTATGTAAGGTAAGGTTAGAGAGTCCGGTGAAAAGTGGCAAAGTGATGGTAGGACTAATTGAAAAATTGATGGTGAATGAAGCAGATATTTTAAGTTCAAGCAAATTGGTTGAATTATAGTAGAAAAATACAGAGATAAAGCAGTTGTATCAGAAAGCATATACCGAAATAGAATCAGAGTGTATACCAGAGTGTTATTAAGTAGAAATAATGCATCAATGAAAAAATGGAGCCCTTTATATATTCAGGCAGATGAGAAATGGATAGATGTTCATCAAGTGGTATTACTGGTGGATTATAGAAAGGATGTTTTGCGGTTCGTGCATGGGGATCATTTGGGAGTAAGGAAAACTCAAGCAAAAATACAAAACCATTTTTATTGCCCTGGACTGCATAAGGATGTAGTGGGATTTTGCCGTATATGTCACACATGCCAGGTAATAGGGAAACCTCACGTGGTAATCAAACCAGCTCCGTTAATACCCATCCCAGCATTTGAGGAACCGTTTACTAGGGTCCTAATTGATTGCACGGAACTCCTGCCTAAAACAAAAAGTGGGAGTCAGTATTGTTGACCATAATGGATATGTCTACTAGATTTCCAGTGGCCTTTCCATTAAGAAACATTACAGCTAAGAGAGTTGTGGAGGAGTTAACCAAATTCTTTTCCTAGATATAGACTACCAAAATAAATTCAATCAGATCAAGGATCCAATTTTAAGTTACGAAAGGAGTTCCAGGATTTTGACCCAATGACAGTGAAGGAACAGCAATATATTTCCAAGTCAAGGTAGTGTGTGATGTGGAAGGGGAACTTCCAGGTGGTGATGTTCCCATGTGTCTGCTGCTCTTGTCCTTGTACATGCTGCTGCCACTTTGCATCAGCATGCAGGCTGTTTTGTCCTGGATGGTGTTGAGCTTCTTGAGTGTTGTTGGAGCTGCACTCATCCAGGCAAGTGAAGAGTATTCCATCACATTCCTGACTTGTGCCTTGTGAATGGTGGGCAGACTTTGGAAGTCAGGAGGTGAGTTACTCTCCACAAAATTCCCAGCCTCTGACTTGCTCTTGTAGCCAAAGCATTTCTATGGCTAGTCCAATTCAGTTTTTGGTCAATGGTAACTCCCCAGGGTGTTAATAATGGGGGATTCAGTGAAGGTAATGCCATTGATTGTCAAGGGGAAATGGTTGGCTTCTCGGTTGTTGGAGATTATCATTGCCTGGCACATATATAGTGTAAATGTTACTTGATACTTAACAGCCCAAAGCTGAACATTGTCCAGGTCTTGCTGCATATTAACACAAACTGTTTCAGTATGGCAAATATAATTCAATCTGGATCAGTGTGAGGTGATGCACTTGGGCAGGAAATTCAAGACAAGGGAATAAATGATGAACTTCAGCACCCTGGAAAGCACCGAGGATCAGAGGGACCTTGGTGTGCACGTACACCAGTCTTTCAAGGTAGCAAGGCAGGTGGATACAGTGGTTAAGAATGTATATGGTATAATTGCTTTTATTAGCAAAGGCATAGAGTTTAAGAGCACGGAGGTTATGCTGGAACTGTATAAAATGTTGGTTAGACCATAACTAGAGTATTGTTTGCAGTTCTGGAATCCACATTATAGGAGGAATGTGATAGCACTGGAAAGGTTGCAGAGGAGATTTTCCAGGATATTGCCTGGGCTGGAGAGCTTTAGTTATGAAGAGAGGTTGGATAGACTGGGGTTGTTTTCCCTGGAGCAAAGGAGTCTGATGGGGGACATGATTGAGACGTATAAAACTTTGAGGGGTATAGATAGAGTAGAGAAAAAGAAATGTTTCCCCTTGGTCAAGATATCAATGACTGGACTTCCTGTAGCGGCGATGCGGAGCTAAGCCGCGCGTTTCGGCAGCTCCCGCGACTACGGACTTTCGGGCTCTCCAGAGGAGCCCCAACGGAGCTGTTTTGATCTAATCCCGTGTGGGAAGGTGCAGTGAGGTCCCCCCGCACAATATATGGCAGAGATCAGCGGTGGAGCGATGAGGAAAGAGGCCCTGGAGCAGAGACCAAAACGAGGGGGAGAAAACAAGATGGCGGAGGGCGGAGAGCGAGCAGCGTGGGGGCCAGACCAGCAGGAGTTCCTCAAGCGATGTGTGGAGGAGCTGAAAAAGGAGGCGCTGGCGCCGATGCTGTTGGCGATCGAGGGGCTGAAGGAGACCCAGAAGACCCAGGCGGTGGATCTTCGTGTGGTGAATGAGAAAGTGAATACCAACGAGGACGAGATCCTGGGCCTGGCGGTAAGAATGGAGGTGCACGAGGCGGTGCACAGGAGGTGGGCCGAGAGAATTGAGGTCCTGGAGAACAGGTCGAGAAGGAACAACCTCCGGATTCTGGGTCTTCCCGAAGGAGTGGAGGGAGCTGATGCCGGGGCGTACGTGAGTACGATGCTCCATTTGCTGATGGGTGCGGAGGCCTCTCCGACCCCCCTGGAGCTGGAAGGAGCTCATCGGGTCCTGGCGAGGAGACCCAAGGCAGATGAGCCACCAAGGGCGATAGTGGCAAGGTTCTACCGCTTCGCGGACAAAGAAAGTGTGCTGAGGTGGGCCAAGAAGGTGCAGAGCAGTAGATGGGAGAACGTGGTGATCCAAGTATACCAGGATTGGAGCGCGGAGGTGGCAAAGAGGAGAGCTGGCTTCAACCGGGCCAAGGCGGTGCTGCATAAAAAAAGAGTCCGGTTCGGCATGCTGCAGCCTGCGTGACTGTGGGTTACTTATCAGGACCAACACCATTATTTTGAAACGTCAGAAGAGGCTTGGACCTTTATTCAGTTGGAAAAACTGGACTCGAACTGAGGAGATGTGGTTGTACAGGGGGTTGTAAATATGGGTAAAGAATATTGCATGGGTGGGATGATGGATGGGGATGTGGGTAGAGTCCTGGTTAAAATTCCAAAAAATTCCTTTTTTCTTTTCTGCAGACAAGATGATGATGATGGGGAATGTGGGCGTCGGTGCTGGAGAGAGGTGAGACTCGGGGATGGGGGAACTGGGATAATGGCCACAATAGGAGCTGCGCCATAGGGGGCGGAGCTGGCTCAGTAAAGCGCGGGCTTTTTCCCGCGCCAAAAGGGGGGGGGGTGGAGGAAGGTAAGGAGGAGGAGAGACTCCCACACGGGGGAGATCAACGGGAAGGCGGGGGAAGCCGGGGTCAGCAGAAGTCAGCTGTCTCACGGAAGTAATATGGGGGGAGCAAAAGAGCTAGATGTGGATCTAGCAGGGGGGAGGGGGGAGGGGGAGGGGGGAGTTTAGGGTTGCTGCTGCACTGTCCGAGGGGGAACTGAAAATGGAAGAGGTGGTCGGTGCGGGGGTCCCCCGCCTGGGGGATTGGAGGGTGCGGGAGGCGCGAGCACGGGACTGGCCTAAGATAGGAGATGGCTAGTCGGCGGGGGGAGGGGGGGCGGGTAGGTGACCCCCCAATCCGGCTGATCGCGTGGAATGTGAGAGGCCTAAATGGGCCGGTTAAGAGGGCCCGAGTGTTCGCGCACCTAAAGGGACTGAAGTCAGACGTTGTCATGCTTCAGGAGACACATCTGAAGGTGGCAGATCAGGTCAGGTTAAGGAAGGGATGGATGGGACAGGTGTTCCATTCGGGGCTGGATGCGAAGAATAGAGGGGTGGCAATACTGGTGGGAAAGGGGGTGTCGTTTGTGGCCAAGAACATAGTAGCGGACAAGGGAGGTCGATACGTGATGGTGAGTGGTAGGTTGCAGGGGACGGAGGTGGTACTGGTGAATGTATATGCCCCGAACTGGGACGATGCTGGATTCATGAAACGGATGTTGGGGTGTATTCCGGACCTGGAGGTAGGGAGTTTGATAATGGGTGGGGATTTTAACACGGTGCTGGACCCAGCATTAGATCGTTCCAGATCTAGGACGGGGAAGAGGCCGGCTGCGGCCAAGGTGCTTAGGGGGTTTATGGATCAGATGGGGGGAGTAGATCCGTGGAGATTTCTTTTTTTTTTTTTTCTTTTCTTTTAAAAAAAAAATAAATTTAGTGTACCCAATTCATTTTTTCCAATTAAGGGGCAATTTAGCGTGGCCAATCCACCTACCCTGCACATATTTAGGTTGTGGGGGTGAAACCCACGCAAACACAGAGAGAATGTGCAAACTCCACACGGACAGAGACCCAGAGCCGGGATCGAACCTGGGACCTCGGCGCCATGAGCTGCATGGCTAACCCACTGCACCACTGTGCTGCCCCTTTCTCCCACGTTCATAAGGCCTACTCCCAGATAGATTTTTTTTTGTTCTGGGCAGGGCATTGATCCCAAAAGTGGAGGGAACGGAGTATTCAGCCACAGCCATTTCAGACCATGCCCCGCACTGGGTGGAGCTGGAGTTGGGGGAGGAGAGGGACCAACGCCCGTTGTGGAGGTTGGATGTGGGACTGCTGGCAGACGAGGAAGTGTGCGGGAGGGTGCGGGGGTGTATTGAAAGGTATCTGGAGGCTAACGACAACGGGGAGGTGCAGGTGGGAGTAGTATGGGAGGCGCTGAAGGCGGTGGTCAGGGGAGAGTTTATCTCCATCAGGGCTCACAGGGTGAAGAGAGAGGGCAGGGAAAGGGAGAGTTTAGTGGGGGAGATTTTAAGGGTGGACAGGAGTTATGCAGAGGCTCCGGATGAGGGACTGCTCAGGGAGAGACGAAGTCTCCAGACGGAGTTCGACCTGTTGACCACAGGAAAGGCAGAGGCACAGTGGAGGAAGGCACAGGGGGCGATATACGAATATGGGGAGAAGGCGAGCTGGATGCTGGCACACCAGCTCCATAAGAGGATGGCAGCGAGGGAAATAGATGGAGTCCAAGATGGCAGGGGAACTACGGTGCGGAGGGCAGGGAAGGTGAATGAGGCTTTTAAGGCCTTTTACGAGGCACTGTATACGTCCCAGCTCCCAGGGGGAAAAGAGGGGATGTGGCGATTCTTGGATCAGTTGAGGTTCCCAAGGGTGGAGGTGCAGGAGGTGGCTGGTTTGGGGGCGCCAATTGGGGTGGAGGAGCTGGTTAAAGGACTGGGGAGCATGCAGGCAGGGAAGGCCCCGGGGCCGGATGTGTTCCCGATGGAGTTCTACAGGAAGTATGTAGACCTGTTAGCCCCGTTGCTGGTAAGGACCTTCAATGAATCAAGGGAGGGGGGGACCCTGCCCCCGACAATGTCGGAGGCGACAATCTCTTTGATCTTGAAGCGGGATAAGGACCCACTGCAATGTGGGTCGTATAGACCGATCTCGCTCCTTAATGCAGACGCTAAGTTGCTGGCAAAAATGTTGGCCATGAGGATTGAGGACTGTGTCCCGGGGGTGATTCATGAGGACCAGAAGGGATTCGTAAAGGGTAGGCAGTTAAAAACCAATGTGCGAAGGCTCCTAAATGTGATAATGATGCCATCGGTGGAGGGAGAAGCGGAGATAGTGACAGCCATGGACGCGGAGAAGGCCTTCGACCGGGTAGAGTGGGAGTATCTCTGGGAAGTGTTGAGGAGGTTTGGGTTCGGGGGAGGGTTTATTAGTTGGGTGAATCTCCTGTATAAAGCCCCTGTGGCGAGTGTGGTCACGAACCGACGGAGGTCGGAGTATTTCCGGCTGTATCGAGGGACGAGGCAGGGGTGCCCCCTGTCCCCTCTGCTGTTCGCATTAGCAATTGAACCTTTGGCCATGGCGTTAAGGGAGTCGGGGAAATGGAAGGGGGTGGTTCGAGGGGGAGAGGAACATCGAGTGTCGCTGTACGCAGACGACCTGTTGCTGTATGTGGTGGATCCAGTGGAGGGGATGGTTGAAGTTATGCAGATCCTCCGGGAGTTTGGAGATTTTTCGGGCTATAAGCTCAATGTGGGAAAGAGTGAGCTCTTTGTGATCAGGGAAGAGGGATAGACGACCTACCGTTGAGGAGGGCGGAAAGGAGCTTTCGATACTTGGGGATTCAGGTAGCTAGGAGCTGGGGGGCATTGCACAAATTTAATTTGTCGCGGTTGGTGGAACAGATGGAGGAGGATTATCAAAGGTGGGACATGTTGCCACTCTCGCTGGCGGGTAGGGTACAGTCGGTTAAAATGGTGGTCCTCCCGAGATTTCTTTTTGTATTCCAATGCCTCCCAATTGTGATCACTAAGGCCTTTTTTAAGAGGGTAAGCAGGAGCATTACGGGATTTGTGTGGGCAAGCAAGACCCCGAGGGTAAGGAGGGGGTTCCTGGAGCGTAGCAGAGACAGAGGAGGGTTGGCGTTGCCGAATTTGGAGGGTTACTATTGGGCAGCCAACGTGGCAATGATCCGTAAGTGGGTGATGGAGGGAGAGGGCGCGGTGTGGAAGAGGTTGGAGGTGGCGTCCTGCAAAGGAACAAGCCTGGGGACGCTGGTGACGGCACCGCTGCCGCTCTCACCGACAAGGTATACCACGAGACCGGTGGTGGCGGCATCGCTAAGGATCTGGGGGCAGTGGAGACGGCATAGGGGTGCGACGGGAGCCTCGGTGTGGTCCCCGATTAGAGACAACCACCGGTTTGTCCCAGGAAGGACGGACGGGGGATTTCAGAGCTGGCATCGGGTAGGGATTAGACGAATGGGGGACCTGTTCATTGACGGGACGTTTGCGAGCTTAGGGGCGCTGGAGGAGAAGTTTGGGCTACCCCCGGGAAACGCCTTCAGGTACATGCAAGTGAGGGCGTTTGTGAGGCGGCAGGTGAGGGAATTTACGCTACTCCTGGCACAGGGGATTCAAGATAGGGTGATTTCGGGCGTATGGGTCGGGGAGGCCAAAGTGTCGGCGATATACCGGGAGATGAAAGAAGAGGGGGAGGCTTTGGTAGAGGAGCTGAAGGGTAAATGGGAGGAGGTGTTGGCGAAGGAGATTGAGGAGGGGCTATGGGCTGACGCCCTAGGCAGGGTAAATTCCTCTTCCTCGTGTGCAAGGCTTAGCCTGATACAATTTAAGGTGGTTCATAGAGCACATATGACGGGCGCGAGGCTGAGCAGGTTCTTTGGGGTGGAGGACAGATGTGGGAGGTGCTCAGGAAGTCCGGCGAACCATGTCCATATGTTTTGGTCATGTCCGGCACTGGAGGGGTTCTGGAGGGGAGTGGCAGGAACAGTATCTAAGGTGGTGAAAGCCCAGGTCAAGCCAAGCTGGGGGCTAGCGCTATTTGGAGTAGTGGACGAGCCGGGAGTGCAGGAGGCGAAAGAGGCCGGTATTCTGGCCTTTGCGTCCCTAGTAGCCCGGCGAAGGATCTTGCTAATGTGGAAGGAGGCGAAGCCCCCCAGCGTGGAGGCCTGGATAAATGATATGGCTGGGTTTATCAAGTTAGAAAGGATAAAGTTTGCTTGAGAGGGTCTGCGCAAGGGTTCTACAGGCGGTGGCAACCGTTCCTAGACCATCTCGCGGAGCGTTAGAGGAAGGTCGGACAGCAGCAACAGTAACCCGGGGGGGGGGGGACAGCAGTTGGGGGGGGGGGGGGGGGGGGAAGGTTTTTTTTTCTGGGGGGCATTTGAACAAGAAAACACATGGTAGGATCTGGAAACTGATATGTACGGGAAGAATCCACTGTAGAAAGTTTTGTATCTTATTGATCTGCCATGTTCATGTTTTGCCACGCGAGTTCTTTTTTCTTTGTTTTGTTACGGGGCGGGGGGTTTGTTTGTAAGGTAGAAAATATTGTTATTGAAAAATTCTTAATAAAAACATATTTAAAAAAAAGATATCAATGACTAGGGGCCATAGATTTAAAGTAAGGGCAGGAGGTTTAGAGAGAATGTGAGGAAAAGCTTGATCACGCAGAGGGTGGTGGGAGTCTGGAACTCACTGCTTGAAAGGATGGTGGAGGCAGACACTCATGACATTTAAGAAGTATTTAGATGTGCACTTGCAATGCCAAGGCATACAAGGCCAAGTGCTGGAAAATGGGGCTAGAATAATTGGGTGGCCGAAGGACCCTTTCTGTGCTGTAGACCTCTATAACTCTGACTATGAGTACAGTAGGAAGTCTTACAACATCACGTTAAAATCCAAGAGGTTTGTTTGGAGTCACTAGCTTTCGGAGCGCAGCTCCTTCATCAGGTGAGTCACTTTAGCCTGGTGTTGTAAGACTTCTTACTGTGCCCACCCCAATCCAACGCCGGCATCTCCACATCATTAGTATCTGAGGAGTCACGAAAGGTGCTGTACATTGTGTAATCACCAGCAAACATCTCCACTTCTGACCTAATGATGGAAGGACGGTCATTAAGGAAGCAGCTGAAGATGGTTGTGCCTAGGACACTACACTGAGGAACTCCCGCAGTGATGCCTTAATTAGATGACTGACACGAAACAACCAGAAGCATCTTCCTTTGTGTTAAGTATGACTCCAAATAGTGGACAGTTTCCCCCCCTGATTCCAGTTTAGCCAGAGCTCCTTGAGGCCACACTCGGTCAAATGCTGCCTTGATGTCAAGTTCACCTCTGGAGTTCTGCTCTTTTATTCATGTTTGAACCAAGGCTATAATTAGATCAGGAGCTGAATGATCCTGGCGGAACCCAAACTGAGTGTCAATGAGCAGGTTATTGCTAAGTAAGTGCCACTTGATGGCACTGTTGATGATCCCTTCCATCACTTTATTGATGATCGAGGGGAGACTGATAGGGTGGTAATTTGTCAGGCTGGATTTGTCCTACTTTTTGTGTACAGGACATACCTGGGCAATTTTCCACATTGCTGGTTAGATGTCAGTGTTGTAGCTGTACTAGAACAGTTTGTCTAGGGACGCAACACGTTCAGGAGCACAAGTCTTCAGTACTATTGCTGGAATATTGTCGGGATCCAAAGCTTTTGCAACATCCAGAACCTTCAGCTGTTTCTTGATATCACATGGAGTGATATTGGCTGAAGGCTGGCATCTGTAATGCTGTGGACCTCCAGAGGAGGCTGATATGGATCATCCACTTTGCACTTCTGGCTAAAGGTTGTTGCAAATACTTCAGCCTTGCCTTTTGCACTGATGTGCTGGGCTCCTCCATCATTGAGAATGGAGATAGATGTTGTTTAACTGCCCACCACCATTCACGACAAAATGTCACAGGAGTGCAGAGCTTAGATCTGATCCATTGATTGTGGGATTGCTTCGCTCTGCCTATCACTTGCTGCTTATGCTATTTGGTATGCAAGTAGTCCTGTGTTGTAGCTACACCAGGTTAGGTATGCCTGGTGCTGCTCCTGGCATGCCCTCCTGCACTCTTCATTGAACCGGAACTGATTACCCAGAATGATGGTAATGCTAGAGTGGGGGATATGCCAGGCCACGAGGTTACAAATTGTGATTGAGTACAATTCAACTGTTGCTAATGACTCACAGCGCCTCACGGATGCCTAACTTTGAGTTGCAAGATGTCTTTGAAATCTATCCCATTTAACAGAGTGGTAGTACGACACAACACAATAGACCGATAGACGGTGAAGATGGGACTTTGTCTCCACAAGGACTGTGTGGTGCTCACTCCTACCAATACTCTCATGGACAGATGCATCTGCAACAGGTAGGAGGACGATGTCAAGTATGTTTTTCCTTCTAGTGGTTCTTTCACCACCTGCACCAGACCCAGCCAAGCAGCTACATCCTTTAGGACACAGCCAGCTTGGTCAAGAGCAGTGTTACCGAGCCACTCTTGGTGGTGGACATTGAAGACCCCCCCCCCCCCCCCCCCCACATCCCCATCCCCAGAGTACCCCAGAATGTCAAGGGATGGTGGTTAGATTCTCTCTTGTTGGAGATTTTTATTGCCGGTCACTTGTGTGCCACAAATACAGTTGCGACTTATCAGCCCAAGCCCAATCCTGACTATTGTCCACCATTTCTTCATAAAATGTATGGACTGCTTCATTAGCTGAGGAATTGAAAATGGTGCTGAACGTTGTGCAATCACCCCCACTTCTGACCCTACAGTGGAGGGAATGTCATTGATGAAGCAGCTTAAGGTGATTAGGCCGAGGACACTACCCCAAGGAACCCCTGCAGCAAAGTCCTGGTCGGAGATGTTACAGAAGTTGGAGAAGAAGTTACAGAATCCCTACAGTGCAGAAGGAGGCCATTCAGCCCAACTTGTCTGCACCAAACCTCCAAAGGAGCACTCTTCCTACATCCCCACCCCAACCCCATAACCCCAACTAATCCTTTTGGACACAACGGGGCAACTTAACACGGCCAATCAACCTGACCTGCACATCTTTGGACTGTGGGAGGAAACCCAAGGAAACCCTCGCAGGCACGGCGAGAATGTGCAAACTCCACACAGTCACCCATGGGCGGAATTGAACCCGGTTTCCTTGTGCTGTGAGGCAGCAGTGCTAACCATTGTGCCCACTGTGCTGCCCTCCAGCAACCATGACCATCTTCCTTTATGCGAGAGAGTCGAGATGTTGTCAGGGCACATGGCTTTTGGGGTGTCCGGTGTTCAACTGTTCCTCGTTATCAGATGGAGGGAATGGAATTGGCTGAAGACTGGCCGGTGCGATGCTGCAGATCTTGGGAGGAGGCCGAGATGAATCATTTCTGGCTGAAGGCTGTTGCAAATGCCTGAGACTGCAAAGGCAGAGAGTAAAATTAGGATCATGATCTCAAGACAACTATTCACCCACTGCCGGCTGTGGAAACCTATAGGACACTACGAAAAATAATGACACAGTTGAAAGCGGATACAATTTACGATGGCGAATGGTTAAGAACAGCCCACGGGTCAAACATCATTTATTTCACGTAGCATACATAATACTTCTTAAGTTCAAAGTGACTGTAAATAGTGTCCGCAGATTACACAGATAATCACAAGACAGGATTTTGATAGATACTGTCAAACGTGAGTGCCCAGTCAATGGTCCCAACACCATGAGAAACCCAAACTCCAGAGAGCCTGCAGCAAAGCCCAGGCAGCTCAGCCATTTACCTTCCTCACTCACATGGCTTGTCTCTTTGAGTTTCTGTGGGCCTGGAGGTTTGGACATGGCTGCTCCAAAAGCAAAATCAGAGAATTGTTAAAGTGCAGAAGGAGGCCATTCAACCAATCATGTCTACACTGTCTCTCCGAATGAACATGATGACTCAGTGCCATTTTCTTCCCCGTGCCCCTGCACATTGTTTCTATTCTATTCATAATCTAATTGCCCTCTTGAATGCCTCGATTGAACTTGCCTCCTCCACACTTCCAGGACGTGCATTCCAGACCCCAAACACTCTCTGTGTGAAAAAGATTTTTCTCACATCACATATGCTTCTTTTACAAATCACTCTAAATCTATGCCCGCTTGTTCACGATCCTTTTATGAGAGGAACAGTTTCTCCCTATCTATTCTGTCCAGCCCCCTCATAGAATCATAAAATCCATAGAATTCCTACAGTGCAGAAGGAGGCCATCCAGTCCATTAAGTCTGCGTCGGCCCTTGAGAAGAGCACCCTACTTAAGCCCACACCTCCACCCTGCTCCCGCAACCCAGTAACCCAACCTAACCTTTGGACTAAGGGGCACAGGTAGAAAGTGCAAACTTCACGCAGACAGTCACCCGAGGCTGGAAATAAACGTGGACCCTGGAGCTGCGAGGCAGCAGTGCTGCCCAAAATGCCGTGATTTTTGACTCCTCTATCAAATCTCCTCTTCGACTTCGTCTTTCCACGTATAACAGTCTCTCTAATCTATCCTCATAACTGAAGTATCTCATCCTTCGAACATTCTTATAAAACTCTTCCGCACTCCCTCCAATGTGTTCACATTCTTCCTATAGTGTGACACCCAGAACTGTACACAATATTTCAGCCGAAGTCTAACTGGTGACTTCTCTACAAGTTCAGCCTAAATTGCTTGCTCTGGTTCTCTATGCCCCCTATCAATAAAGCCCAGGATACTATATGCTTTATTACCTGCTCTCTCCACCTGTCTTGACACCTTCAATGATCTCTGAACACATACACCCAGGTCCCTCTGCTCCTGCACCCTCTTAAGAATATTACCCCTTATTTTATATTATCTGCTCATGTTCTTCCTGCCAAAATGGATCACCTCACACTTCTCCACATTGAACTTCATCTGCCACCTATCTGCCCACTCCACCAACTTGTTTATGCCCTTTTGAAGTTCCACTGCGGATGTTGGAAATCTAAAATGAAAACAGAAAGTGCGGAGAAAGGCTCATCACGCAGCACGTGTGGAGAGAGGAGATTAGGGGGTTAATGTTTCAGGTCTATGGCCCTGTGATTTCTCAAAGATAAATAATTCTTCTGAGCGTGTTATTGCTGGCAAGGCTGGCATCCTGATGAAAGGTCAACAACCTGAAACATGGGGCGGGATTCTGTGAAGTGTTGACGCCGTCAGAAACGTCGTCGCAGCGGGGCGGCGTGGCACGATTCGCGCCAGTCGCGGGGATTCTCTGGCCCGGCCCCGGGCTGAGAGAATCCCGCTCATGACCTCTGTTTCTTTCTGCCCTGATACTGAGTACTCCCCAGCAATGTTGCTCTTAACACTGAGTTGCATGATCTCAGCCTCTCGTGGCTACGAACTGCAGGGAGAGAGAGGGGGATGGGTGGAATCCAGCCGATTCCTCTCGATTGCTATGGTGACAAAGTGACAATGTATGGATCCTGGCTGGGGGTATGATTGAATTAAGCAGTTCTGCATCCCATAAGCTACCGTTGTTCACTGTGTGGACTTACTTGTGAAAAATAGCTGCTTGAATTATAGCAGAAAGCAGCTGGAATAGGTGAAACAATCCCCCAAAGTGAGCCATTGCCTTCAGGAGCTCAGGAAGATTAGACTTGAAGGTACCAACTTTGATTCATAACAGACACCAGAGGGGATTTTTCTTTAAAATCATTCTCTCCTCTTGTAGCTGTTAATTTCTTTTGATGTAAAGGATTACAGATAGAGTTTGAATTTGAAAGTGGGATCTCATGGCTTGGGACCAATGTGATGTTCGAGCCTGAAGGCATGTCAGTTTTTCCATCCCTTTTTTTGTCACAAGAGATTAGAGATGATTCACTCTCCAACTTGTCTAATTCTAAGCATTTATCATTTGCTCATCTCTGCATAAGTAGAAGTGACTGTTGCGTAAATGAAAGATGGAATTGGATGCTTCTGCCCCAGATCATTGCTCGACACGCAGATTCACTGCTCTGAAATGGAAATTTACACAGGTCAGCTCCGGGTTAAAGAGGCTTTTGAAAGGCCTTTGCCAAAACAGCTTTCTTTGTGAACACAGGAGCAAAATAATGCCGAACTCAAAAAAAAAGTTTCCAGGAAGTTGTTCATCTCTCATAGCCAATCTGTCGGCGTGTGCAGTATCATTGGTGTATCACATGGCTATGCACACACACAAGCATGCATACCTAAACACACACACGCACAAACACACACTCAATACACACATCCACACTGATGCACAAACATGAACACCCACTCATACACACTAACGCACACACACATCCATACATGGACACGTGCACATACACACGCACAAGCACACATTGAAACATTGGTGATCATTACTGGTGTATTAATTGAGGAACATTTATATTACTTGGAAATTTGACATACAATAATTTTTACAGACCGGTGTACTGTATCATTTAACTGGGCACGAGGGACTTGGAAGACCTTTATTCGACTATTATAAATCACCGCGAACTGTAAGGAAAGGCCAAGGCAAAGGTTTCATTTGCATCCTCCAGTCTAGGGCTAAGAGCCAGGAACCATGGAAAGGTTTAAAATTTGTAATTCGTTTTTTCTTTTAGATGCTGTAAAGTGGGGGTTATTCTCCGCTCAGTTTCATTCTGACATTGTAAGTCCAAAAATTCGACCTTTCATTTTTGGCTTTGTGGCAATCCTTCCCTGACCGTTCTTTTGCGCGGTGACCTGTGAAGATATGGGACGCACTGCCTGAAAGGCTGGCGGAAGAAGATTCAACGGTAACTTTTCACGAGGGATTTGAATAAATTCCTGAAAGGGAAACAATTTGCAAACTTCCTTTCCTCCGATAACTGCTGTCATCTAAGCACCCATTCTTGATTTAATTCATCTCTTTTGCTCTTTAATTTTGCTGGCTGTGAGTCCTGGCTCAACATGTGTAGTTTTGCTCCCTCCCCACCAAATAAATAGATCCAAATGGCCAGATGTGGCTGTACTTTCAGTTCACTGTGTCACTTAGCAGACATTTTATAGGTTTCCCAGCAAATCAATAAAATACTACAGGTCTTCAATAATGGTCATGGTTAATGATGTGAAAAATTCCCATTTAAGTATCTTTTCAGGTCCCTTGATGCGTAATTAATGTGTTTTGACAAGAAAATAGCCTTAAGTTGTCAATGAGCAAGAAGACTGTGTTGAAAAAATGACACTAAATACATGGCATTATCAGACTTCGATTAAGTAAGAGAGAATATTTGCAAGAGTTTAGAGGACAAGAAGATAGAAAAGAAAATTGAAAATGTTGGGAGTGCGCAGCTGTCCACTTCACACAATGGGGCAGACTTTTAACTCGGGTGTGGGCAAGGGTGTTAATGCCCCAAATGCTGGAGTCAGATCAGAAACTGACCATGATTCCTCCGCTTCCGGGGTTTAAACAAGGCAGACTTGCAAGAGGGCAAGAATGCCCTGTTCAGCTGTGGGATGAGCAATTCCAATATTTGCATCTCTAATTAGCTAAGAACTTAACCGAGCGTTCTCAAGCTGTCTGCAACTTGCCAGGGTTAACCTGGTGCGAATACAGCAGGGAGTACATCATGGGTTAAACTGACAGGCTGGGAAGTTTTTAAGGAGCAGGCATGCGTAGGGAGAGGACAGTGCCTCACAGAACTTCTTTTGAGAATGTGCTCTCGCTGCTTCATTGGTGATTTCCAACGTATTGGAAGTCAGTTCACCTACCTTGAACTGCCCCAGGAGTAGCAGCAGAAACACTGGCTACTTTCCCCTCAGTCACATGCCTCTGTTCAAGACAAAGTAGCTCAAAGACCCTCAATACAAGGTCTGCAGGTCAAGTAGCTCAAGACCCTCAATACAAGGTGCCGATCTGCGCACCCCGGGGTCCCCGCTGCGACTTCTGCGGTCAGCAGAAGCACCCCCGCCAACACTGCCCGGCCCACACTGCCGTTTGTAAAGCCTGCAGTAAAAAGGGCCACTTCGCGGCTGTGTGCCAGGCCCGCGCAGTCGCTACGATCGCGCTCGCTATCGCCCCCTCCACCACGCCAGATGCACAATGGGAGCCGCCATCTTCACCCCCCGGGACCATGTGCGACCAATGGGCGCCGGCACCTTAGCCCGACCCCGCAATGTGTGCACCATGGGTGCCGCCATCTTGTCCCGACCCCGCAATGTGCGCACCATGGGCGCCGCCATCTTGTCCCCCACAGGGTCTCCGGTCACCCCGACATCGGAACCGCACATGCTCGCCACCCGAAGCATCCGATGGCTACCCCAGCTCGCTTCGATGACGCTGGACCAATCTCGCCCGCACAACCTGGCCACCGCGTTGACGACGGTTAAAATCAACGGCCACGCGACCTCGTGCCTGCTGGACTCTGGGAGCACCGAAAGCTTTGTTCACCCAGATACGGTAAGGCACTGCTCCCTCACGGTCCACCCTGCCAATCAAAGGATCTTCCTAGCTTCCGGATCCCACTCCGTCCCGATCCAAGGCTTTTGTACAGTCACCCTCACGGTCCAGGGCATAGAATTTAGTAACTTCCGCCTCTATGTCCTTCCTAATCTCTGCGCTGCACTCCTGTTGGGCCTGGACTTCCAGTGCAACCTCCAGAGCCTCACCCTCAAATTCGGCGGGCCCTTAACTCCCTTACTGTTTGCGGCCTCGCGACCCTCAAGGTCGATCCCCCCTCCCCTTTTGCCAATCTAACTGTGGATTGCAAGCCCGTTGTCACTAGGAGCAGACGATACAGCGCCCAGGACAAGACCTTCATCAGGTCCGAAGTCCAGCGGCTGCTTAAGGAGGGTATTATCGAGGCCAGCAACAGCCCCTGGAGAGCCCAAGTGGTAGTGGTTAAAACTGGGGAGAAACACAGGATTGTCGTGGACTACAGCCAGACCATCAATCGGTACACGCAGCTCGACGCGTACTCCCTCCCACGCATATCTGATATGGTCAATCAGATTGCGCAGTACCGGGTCTTCTCAACAATTGACCTGAAATCCGCCTACCACCAGCTCCCCATCCGGAAGTCGGACCGGCCATACACTGCCTTCGAGGCAGACGGTCGCCTCTACCACTTCCTTAGGGTCCCTTTCGGTGTCACAAATGGGGTCTCGGTCTTCCAAAGAGAGATGGACCGAATGGTCGACCAGTACGGTTTGCGGGCCACCTTTCCGTACTTAGATAATATCACCATCTGCGGCCATGACCAGCAGGAACACGATGCCAACCTCGATAAATTCCTCCGCACTGCCACTCTTCTCAACCTGACCTACAACAAAGAGAAGTGTGTGCTCAGCACAACCCGGTTAGCCATTCTCGGCTATTAAGTCCAAAACGGACATCTCGGGCCCGACCCCGCGCGCATGCGCCCCCTCATGGAACTTCCCCTCCCCCACTGCCCCAAGGCCCTCAAACGCTGCCTGGGGTTCTTTTCCTATTACGCTCAGTGGGTCCCAAACTATGCGGACAAGGCCCGCCCACTCATTCAGTCCACCCAATTCCCTCTTGCGGCCGAGGCACAACATGCTATCGCCCGCATCAAAGCAGACATCGCCAAGGCCGGGATGCGCGCAGTGGACGAGTCACTGCCTTTCCAAGTAGAAAGCGATGCTTCAGACGTCGCCCTTGCCTCCACTCTAAACCAGGCAGGCAGACCCACGGCATTCTTTTCCCCCATCCTTCATGCCTCTGAAATTCGACACTCATCCGTCGAGAAGGAGACCAAAGCTATTGTTGAAGCGGTGCGGCATTGGAGGCATTATCTGGCCGGTAAGAGATGCACTCTCCTTACGGACCAATGGTCTGTAGCCTTCATGTTCAATAACACACAGCGGGGCAAGATCATAAATGATAAAATCTTGCGGTGGAGAATCGAG
Organism: Scyliorhinus torazame; assembly: GCF_047496885.1. NCBI lineage: Eukaryota > Metazoa > Chordata > Chondrichthyes > Carcharhiniformes > Scyliorhinidae > Scyliorhinus > Scyliorhinus torazame. Next base: position 50,559,627 of record NC_092722.1, on the reverse strand, counting down.
CTCTCCACCTATAATTACGAGATCTTGTATCGCCCCGGTAAACTCAAAGAACCCCCAGACGCCCTCTCCCGAGGTACATATGCCAGCGCACAAGTGGACCAACTCCGGGCCCTACACGACATTCTTTGTCACCCGGGGGTCACTCGATTGTACCATCTGGTCAAAGCTCGCAACTTGCCCTACTCCGTCGAGGAAGTAAGGACAGTCACCAGGGACTGCCAGGTCTCTGCGGAGTGCAAGCCGCACTTCTACCGGCCGGACCATGCGCGCCTGGTGAAGGCTTCCCGCCCCTTTGAACGCCTCAACATGGATTTCAAAGTGCCCCTCCCCTCCACCGACCGTAACACGTACATTCTCAGTGTGGTCGATGAGTACTCCAGATTCCCCTTCGCCATCCCATGCCACCGTCTGCCACCGTCAGCAAGGCCCTCAGCACCATCTTCGCTCTGTTCGGTTTCCCCGCCTACATCCACAGTGACAGGGGATCCTCATTCATGAGCGATGAGCTGCATCAGTTCCTGCTCAGCAGGGGTATAGCCTCCAGCAGGACGACCAGCTACAACCCCTGGAGAAACGGGCAAGTAGAACGGGAGAATGGGACGGTTTGGAGGGCCGTCCAGCTGGCCCTACGGTCCAGGAACCTCCCAGCCTCTCGCTGGCAGGAGGTCCTCCCTGACGCTCTGCACTCCATCCGGTCACTATTGTGCACTGCCACTAATAACACACCCCATGAACCTGTTTTTACCTTCCCCAGGAAGTCCACACCCAGGGTGTTGCTCCCGACTTGGCTCGCTGCTCCAGGACCGGTCCTTCTCCGTAGGCACGTCCGACTCCACAAGGCGGACCCCTTGGTGGACAGGGTTCACCTGCTCCACGCCAACCCTCAATATGCCTACGTTGAGTTCCCCGACGGCCGCCAAGATACTGTCTCACTCAGAGACCTGGCACCGTCAGGTTCCACCCCAATGCACCCCCCCCCCCCCACCGCGCCGCTAATATTGCCCCCACCAGAGCACCCCCACCTCCCCTTTTCCGCACAAGAGGACGAAGAGGACTTCGGCACGCTCCCAGAGTTCCCCGATGACTGGCCAGTATCAGCACCGCCACCACCGCCATCCGTGCCACGTCCATCACCGCCAGCACCGACTTCGCCGCCACCGTTACGCCCCTCCCAACGAAGCACCAAAGCACCGGACCGGCTGAATCTTTGACGGACTCCGGACCGTCAACATGGACTTTTCTTTCCCTACCACTGTACATAATTGCACTAATTGTATATAGTTTCACGTCACCCCCGCCGGACGCATTTTTAACAGGGGGTGAATGTGGTGAACCACTGTAATAGGAGATGTAAGGTAGGACCTGCACTACAGGTTCGCCGGTAGCTCCTGTCGGCTGGCTCCGCCCATGGAGAACTGTATTATGACCTCCAGTGCCCTGCCATTTCGCCAGCTGCAGCAGGAGGCCACGCATCTGACTGCAATAAAGCCACAGTTGTACCCAACTTTAGTCTTTGTGCAGTTGATCGTGCATCAGTTGGGGCATCCAAACTCTGGGCTGCATCAAGTCCGCTTCTCACTTTCAATCCATGCGCAAAGTAGCTCCACATCAAACCAAAGTTGCCCCAAACCCACTGTGTGGAGTTTGCACTTTCTCCCCCTGTCTACATGGGTTTCCTCTGGTTGCTCCGGTTCCCTCCCAGAGTCCAAAGATGTGCAGGTTAAGTGGATTGGTCATGCTAAAATTGCCCCTTAGTGTCCTAAAGGTTAGATGTGGTTACGGAGGTATGGGGATAGGGCAGGGGAGTGGGCCTGGGTAGGTCCAGACTCGATGGGCTGAATGTCCTCCTTCCACACTGTAGGGATTCTATCATTTATATCATTTCTAAACCCGAACTGATCCCTTCCACTCCCAGTACAGAGCCACGAAACATGTCCCATTCCAAAAAAAGGCCCTGCCAGTAGAAACAGCCGCGCTGTCAATGGCAATGAAACAGACTCTCGATTCCAGCGGCACTCCTTTCCTCTCTTCTCCTCTCCTCCATGAGAAACCGCAAAAGAAGGAGAAAGGCAGTGACATTATCATGCCAGTCTCATTGTTGCGAAAGACAGATATACGTTTGATGTGTTTGTGTGACATAGCTATTTTAACCGAGGCATTCATCGATTTAAAATGAATGGGTTATTCCCTCAGTTGAAGCAGTGGACAGATGGTGTCCAATGAACGCATGAGCGTGATTTCCCAAGAGAGAATAAGAAAAAAAAAACACGTGTAGGCCGGAGGGTCGGTAGCGCGGGGATCCAGATGTAAGATAATTAAGATAACGAAAAGAACCGAAGGAGAAAAGGAGAAATCCTTTTACACAGCGAGTTGTTATGATCTGGGGTGCACTATATGAAAAGGTGATGGAAGCAGAGTCAATAGAAACTTTCAGAGGAAATATTTGCAGAGCTGTGAGGGAATGTCTGGGACTGTGGGGTTGTCACCTGGACGTCACCTGGAATCAGGATCAATTTGCTGGTGGCTATTGAAAGCAATCTGGAGGATTCTTAAACGTTACTTTAAGCAAATAAATTAACGTATGCAGTAATGCGTACACCGAAGCTCATCATTCACTGTAGGACAGCAGTCTGCTGGCGTACCTGGCAGTCTAAACTGGCACTGACGTGGGTCATGCTCGTGTACTCTGCTCACAAACGTCATTGTCTGTTTTTTCCCACCAAGTAGGTTAAAAGTTAAGCTTTCATGTGTAGTTGTAGAGAAAAGTCTACGTGAGTGAGGGAATGGTGACCTATGTATCTCTGGGTATTTGTTTTCCTGACAGGACGCTCGGAGGACAGCTCGGCATCTGCCCCTGGCCTTGGGGAATTGGTGCACCTGCAGGAAGCAGGCCATGGTTCGGGGATGGAGTCCACACCAGCGACTCACTCTGTCCAGGCACGCGTTCCACATGCTGCAGCATTGTTACCGGGAGCCGGTAACCATCGGGTGGAGGCAGGTTTGCTGCTGGCCAGAGGACAGAACCCAAACGGGCACTTGTGAGTGCCCAGTATGTGTTTTTTAAAATAAATTTAGAGTACCCAATTCATTTTTTTTCAATTAAGGGGCAATTTAGTGTGGCCAATCCACCTACCCTGCACATCTTTGTGTTGTGGGGGCGAAACCCACGCAAACACGGGGAGAATGTGCAAACTCCACACGGACAGTGACCCAGAGCTGGGATCGAACCTGGGACCTTGGCGTCATGAGGCAGCAATGCTAACCACAGCACCACTGTGCTGCCCCGGGTGCCCAGTATGTGTGTGTGTGTGTGTGCACAGGGAATCGTCCTTCAGGATTCCGCGGGTGGGTGTGTTTGTGGAGGGGGCGGAGGAGGGGGGAAAGCGGGGAGACCAGGGTCTGAGCCAGGACAGGGGCAAAGATTCAGCAGTAGCTGCTTTAAAGGGCCATTGCCGGATCGTGGTTCCTGTGGGCGCCCGGGTGTGGCAATGCCCGAACAAGCTATTTCTAAATAAGGATAGTGACTGTTGTAGACCATAAAAGAGTCCGGACCGAGTAGATTAAAGAAAACGTTATTACAAGACAGTAGTATTTACAATATATACCAGTCGGTCTGAACTGCTGGTACCATACCTGGCCGACTTCATACAGAAGTTAACAATAGATGATATAGGATTCCCCGCCCATTTAGTGGGAGAGTTCATATTCGGCGCGACTCATGGGTGTGGTGATATGCCTGTGCACAGTTTTGTATACAGCTATCGATACGATCAATTGGGCCAGGATACCAGGGACATCATCGCTGTCCTTCTTTGAAAGGGGACAATGGGATTTTTTACATGTGTGTGAGGGAGCAGCCAGGACCCTGCTTGAATATTTCATCCAAAGGACTGCACTTGCAACAATGCAGCACTCCCTGAGTACTACACTGGAGTGTAAGTCAGGGTGGGTGGCTTTGAGCCTCCTCTCGCCGCCCATGAGAAACTCAGAACATGCTCAAAATCCAGAATCGAAAAACGCGATCTCTACGGCGTGATTGGGTTTTGGATTCCACCACCCCCCCCACACCGCCCCCCCCCCCCACACACCCTCCTCCACCCCCCTCCGGTGGATGAGTGAGATTGTGCCCTGGGAGCCTGGGTACCTTATTTGAATCCATTACCATGTCATTGCCAAGCACTCGCTCCAAAACTATCCCCTTCACGGAACCGTGACCCAAATTTACATTTACACTGAGTCTGGCCAGGTGTGAGGCAGTTGAGGGGATCCCTTCAGAGGCGCAGGATTGGTGATGGTGGTGGGGGGGGGGGGGGGGGGGGGGGGGGGGGATGGTAGAGGGACATGCCCGGACATTGCCCGGCATAGGTTTGCACTGCCAGGGCACACTGCCAACCTGTGCCAGGAGGCAATGCCAGGGCAGGACCCTCGTGGGAGGCCCATGGCTGGGGGGGTGCATGTATGTGTGGTGGGCGGGGGAACAGCGGAGATTGAGGGGGGGGGAGGGAATCTGCTGAGGGTGACTGTTAGGGTGGGGGTAAGGGATCTGCCAGTGAAGATTGTTGGTGGGGGGAGTGAATCTACTGATGATGACTGTGGGCGGGGAGAGCCCCGAGACCTCCGAGATATAGGCTGGGTGTCGTTCTGCTGCAGCGTTGGTCGGGGCGTCCTTTAAAGCCGGCGCCCAAATCTGTTTGAAGCTGGCTTCCAGCTCTGGCCTTGCCAGAATGACAGTGTTAACTATGCCCACTCACCTCTTATTTCTAAGAGGCTCAAAATCCCATGAGAAATCCTGCCGATAGATTCACTGCATTTTTCTTGGTGGGACAGACACTTTGCTATATTTTGGTACGATTCTGCACCATGTTCTGTGCTTAGGTCTGTAGATCGGGATCTGAATCCACACCGCAATGACTCAAAGGGCAAAGTGCTTAGCCATTGAAGCACAGCAATACTTTGGCTTTAGTGATTGGGCGCCCGTGTTCAGTGGTGTACCACAGGGAATCTGTGCTGGGTCCCCCGTTGTTTGTCATTTATACAAATGACGTAGATGTCTATGTGAAGTGGGTTAGGATCAGTAAGTTTGCGGATGACACAGATTGGCCGGGTGGTTAACAGTGAGGTTGAGTATCTTCCATTACAGGAAGATATAGACGGGATGGTCAAATGGGCAGAAAAGTGGCAGATGGAATTTAACCCTGGAAAGTGTGAGGTGATACGCACTGGAGCGGGCGCAGAGAAGATTCACCAGAATGTTGATTGCGATGGAACATTTAAGTTATGAAGAGAGGTTTGATTTTGGGTTGTTTTCACTGGAGCAGAGAAGATTGAGAGCTGACCTGATCAAGGTATACGAGATTGTAAGGGGCATGGACAGGGTGGATAGGTGCAGTTGTTCTCCTTAGTTGAAGGGTCAGTTATGAAGGGACACAAGTTCAAGGTGAGGGGCAGGAGGTTTAGGGGGGAATTTGAGGAAAAATCTTTTTAACCCAGGGGGTGGTGACGGTCTGGAATGCACTGCCTGGGAGGGTGGTAGAGGTGGATTGCCTTATATCCTTTAAAAAGTACCTGGATGAGCACTTGGCACGCCATAACATTCAAGGCTATGGGCCAAGTGCTGGCAAATGGGATTAGGTGGGCAGGTCAGGCGTTTTACAGGTGTTGGTGCAGACTCGATGGGCCGAAGATCCTCTTCTGCGCTGTATTATTCTGTGATTCTGTGAATTGTCTGATGTGTTGGGTGTTCTGGATCACAAACAGGTCACCAACACTGGAAGTGGCGCAACTCTATTTTATTATAAGGTTAACTATATTAACATACTTGAACTGTGGGTAAATGCAATACCAGCTTTAACTGTTGACCCTTGCCTAGTCCTAACCAGGTGAGGCACTCAGCACATGGTGAATGTCTGTGTTGCAGGCTGTGAGCTCTGTGCTCCGAGCTGGCTGCTCCTAGAATGAGCGGGAACTCTCCTGTCCCCTGTCTTTATAGTGCATGTGCTCTCACTGGTGATTGGCTGAGGTGTTGTGTGTGCTGATTGGTCCCACTGCATGTCCATCAGTGTGTGTGTGTGTGTGTGTGTCTGCACCATAATATACTGGTGTATATTATGACATTGTCCTTAAACATTTTTTGAAGAGCTCAGTCTGCTATAAATCAATTGTTCTGTGACAGGAAACAAGCCTCTTAAATAGCAACACTATTTCCACCCAGGATCTGGCACTGGATTATTAGAACATCTGCCTCACGTGGATACTAATAGTTGTTGGAACAACAGAGGTAGAACAAGCATCTTACTAGTCCTGTCTCCAGTGTGGGAAAAGGGAAGGTTGGCAAGAATTGCTGGTGCCATTTTGGCTGGAATTTTTAATTGTGCCAATAATAACTAGGACACGTCCCACATTCCTCTAGATAAAGATGGCTTTGTGTTCCCGGTGGATATTGTGGTGATATGCCTGTAGATAATATAACACGTACTCAGCAGTTTGACCCCCCACCAGCAGGTGGCATCAGATATAAGTCAGGTGACATCCAGCTGCTAGCAGAAGGTTGTAAGGCATACATGAGGACAGTCGCACATAAGGGTGGTCCCAGGAGAGTCTAATGTAACTCTATGGTAGCTTGCTCGGCATCTGATTGTTACCTTACCACTTGTACATTAATAAATCCTAGTACTGGCTAAGTCACCAGCAGTTCTGTAGATTCATTGCTGGACAAGAACACAACACAACAGATATGACTCCTGGGTTTCAGGAATGTGTTGTATTTAGGCAGCTCAAATGCAGAAAAATAAAATGGGAAAACTAAGAAATAGGCAAAAAGTAATTTGCTTTCTCATTTTTAAAAAATCTTTATAGTTTTCGATCCATTTCAGATTTCCATTAATGGCTCCCCATCAGTATTTACCCTCCCTTTTCTGATTGATGCTCTACCTTGTAATTAAGCGTGACAGATTTAATAGTTTAGGCAATTTGGCATAAACATGATGGTTTGACATTTGCAGTGTAGGGGTGCTAGCGCGTTACAAATTGGTACTTGTAATAGACCCAGGAGTTCCTTGTTTTTTTAGGTTCAAATACGTCATTGTAGTTTAGTCAGAGGCACCTCTCCTCTCACTCAATAATTCACAATGATTCTCAAGAACTTTTTGATACCAAAGGTCACAAAAACGACTTCCGACTTCACAGCACTTTCAATATATCTAACAGTTGTTTCTCCTTCTATTGTTTTTTATCCTTTTTATTTAAATTTTGTGGTGATTTAAATATTTTCCATATTCACCAAGTTAGGTGCACTCGTTTGTTAACCATTTATCATTTGTTTCCCCTTCATAGCTTCCCCATGTTCTTATATCAAAGAGTTATAAATGGGTTAAGTAACAGCACAAATAAATTGGTGGATGAAGTAAAATGCAGTAAAGTTTGAGATTTGGCAGGAAGAAAAGAAAAGCGAAATATTATTTAGGTGGTGAGAGAATACAGAATACAGCTGTCCTCGTATTAGATCACAAAAAGTGAGCAAGCAGGTACAGAAACTAGTTGGGAAGGCAAATGGAATCAAAACAAAATACTGCAGATGCTGGGAATCTGAAATGGGAACAGAAAATACTGGAAAAAACAGCAGGTCTGGCAGAATCTGTGAAGAGGAAAACAGAGTTAACGTTTCAAGCCCAATATGGATGGCATTGCCTGAGAGAAAGATAGCAGAATGTGTGAATAGCAAAATTACATTCAGCACTGTCTGAAAGCAAAAACGTGAACATAAGATACAGACTGGCACTTGAAGAAATAATAATCAAAATGGAGGATAGATTCTTGATTAACATGCGGGTGAAAGGTTATTGGGGGTAGGCCGGAATCTAGGATTGAGGTTCGAATCAGGTCAGCCTACGCCTGGTATATATGAGAGGATTCTGGCGGAGGTCGCCGCCTCGGTTGAGGGGGTGAAAGCCAAGTGGGAGGGGGAGCTGGGACCCGTATTGGAGGATGAGGTGTGGAGTGAAGCCCTTCACTGGGTGAACGCTACGTCCTCGTGTGTGAGGCTGAGCTTGATCCAACTTAAGGTAGTGATTAAGCGCACCTGACCAGAACTAGAATGAGTCGCTTCTTTGCAGGGGTTGAGGACAGATGTGGGCGCTATTCGAGAAGGCCAGGTAACCAGGCACATATGTTTTGGTCCTGTTCCAAATTGGTAGGCTTTTGGGTCTCCTTTTTCAACACCATGTGGGCGATTCTGAACGTAGAGTTGGAACCATGTCTCGTAGTAGTCACATTCGGGGTATCGCACTTGCCGGAGATGTGGATGGGAGCGGGGGCAGATGTTTTTGCCTTTGTTTCGCTGGTTGCTGGGAGGCGAGTCCTGCTGGGATGGAGGTTGGAAAATCTGCCCACAATGGCTCGGTTTGGCTTGCTGACTTAATGGGGTTTCCACACCCAGAGAAGGTGAAATACACCATGAGAAGGTCAATTGAAGGATTCTACTGGAAATGGCGACGGTTTATCGTCTACTTCAAAGAGTTGGTCACTGTTAGCTGCTGGGGTAGGGGGTTACTTGTTCTTACCATGTGGGTGGGCGACTATGCAAATTGTTGGGGGGGTTCTTTTTTATTTTTTTCGTGTGGGAGGTTATGTAATTTAGCTTGTTTCCTTTTACTGTTTTACTGTTGTTGTTTCTATATCTGTACTATATAAACTGAAAAAGGTTAATAAAAATATATTTTTTAAATAATCAGGTCAGCCATGATTTTATTGAATGGTGAATGGACTTGAAGGAAAGGGCCTCACTCAACACCTCATCCTCCAATATAGGTTCCAACTCCTCCTCCCGTGTGGCGTTCACCCCCTTCACCGAGAGAGTGATCGTCTAAGGGCAGCACGGTGACACAGTGGTTAGTACTGCTGCCTCACAACTCCAGGGACCTGGGTTCAATTCCAGCGCGTTTGACTGTCTGTGTGGAGCTTGCACTTTCTTCCCGTGTGTGCGTGGGTTTTGCTCCGGGTGCTCCGGTTTCCTCTCACTGTCCAAAGATGTGCAGGTTAGGTGGTTTGTTCATGCTAAATTGCCCCTTAGTGACCAAAAGGTTAGGTGGAGTTATTGGGTTGCAATGATAGGGTCAGGGCATGGGCCTAGGTAGGAGGTGAGACCCAAGCTGACACGGGGAGAATGTGCAAACTCCACATGGACAGTGACCCGGGACCAGTCGAACCCCGGTCCTCGGCGCCGTGGGGCAACAGGGCTAACTCACTGCGCCACCGTGCCGCCCCACTGTAGAGATTCTATGATTCTATGAAAAAGTGGCCTTCTCCTGCTCCTAATTGGTGTATTAGTATTTGTAAGTGGTTGTGGAAGGTTCTTTCAATGATGTTGTGAGCAGTCATCATTACAACAAGAGGGTTAGAACGCGCACAATTGTGTGCGAAGCTCTGCAGAGATTGAGAAGGTAGGCTTGCATTGACACTCGACCCGACGATGAGCAAGACCCGACTGATTATCTATCAGCTGAACTTCAGACTGCCTTCCTCAATGATGATTTTGATGACATCTTCAATTCTGAGAGATTCAAGACACTTGTTACTTGCTACAACTCTATAAATAATGGCAAAAAACAGCATGACTTATCAGTCTTGAGCAGTTGCATGAATAGGTAAATGAATTGGTGTTATTTATCAGCGCAACCAGCTGGGATCTTCATCATTCAAGTACCGCTCAATGCTGCCTTGGTTCTTCATTTATGATCAAGTCAGCCATGCCAAACATCTTTTAGCATATTCACTTGAGGCATGCAGCTTGAACGAAAGGCATATTGACACCAATTCAGTTATAAGCAGGACAATTTGCTGTCCAGTGACAACAAGAGTATGGCATCTCTCAGACTGCGTGTGATCAAGTTATTGAACAGACGGCTAACCATGGCTGACATTTTGCGGCCATTTCCGCTGACCGTATCTTCCGGTCCTGCTGACGGCGAACACCTGCTATGGGTTGTCCAGTGGTGGTGGTGGTGGGAGGGGGGGGGGGGGGGGGCGGAGTCCTGACACATCGGGGAATCCACAGCGGAAAACCTGCTGACAGGGACGGGACTGGAAAATACAAAGAGGGCCGCCTCTGTCTTCACAATACACACTGCGAAAAATCCCTCTGCAGAACGACAAGGAAAAAGGGCGGGTTTGTCAGGACTTACAGGAAAGTTCCACAGAGATGGATCTTGTCACAGCACGAGAGGAATCTGTGTCGGCTTTCACGATCCTGTCATTAAGATGAAAATGTATACATTCAAAGGCACAGGAAAATATACTGTAACCAAATTATAGGGTAGGAAGATTGCTCTGAAAGCTGATTGAAATTTATTTGTTAGATTATTAGTTCTTGGAGCAGTGAGAAAAGTGGCCATTGGTGGGACACTGGTTCATTGAATTCATTACCCTCACGTCTCGCTAATCATGATGGACCCCCTAACCAAGACAAAAAGCGAAGCTCTGTCACTTTCTCATGGCATCAGTCAGCCCACCTTCTTTCATTGATGTGATCCCAAGTGGTACAACATGGGTATAGGACGCTATGGCATTGATTCAAATCATGAAGTCACAACCAACATTTGGGCAGTTCGCTGACCAATTATTGAGAGTTCTCGTATGGCAAGCGAAGATGGATAAGCCAAGAGTGATTTGGATTTATTCCGGACAGATGTGAAGACCAACCACATCAAGAGTGGTGAAAGGGTTGCGAGGTCAGTTGGAGGAATGCAAACCACCAAATTTTTCCCTCCTGATCATAAAATCCCAAAGCAGTGGCCAACATTTCTGTCACGGAATGGCAACAAGGAAAACCTACTCCTGTTCCTCCATCAAAGATCAGTAAGAAGCCTTACAACACCAGGGTAAAGTCCAACAGGTTTGTTTCAAACACTAGCTTTCGGAGCGCTGCTCCTTCCTCAGGTGAAGGAAGGAGCCTGATTCGCCTGAGGAAGGAGCAGCGCTCCGAAAGCTCGTGTTTGAAACAAACCTGTGGGACGTTAACCTGGTGTTGTAAGACCTCTTACTGCGCTCACCCTAGCCCAGCGCCGGCACCTCCACTCCATAAAAGATGGCGCAAGACTGTAAGAGGAATCAATGATGACATAACACACTTTGTTGGACAGGGTCATGAGTGCAATGCTTTTAATAAAGACACGGGGAGTCCACACCAAATAAAATAAAGAAACATAAGTTTTATTTACATATATATATATACTGCCCGGTCGACCCCTACCGGGTTCCTGTTCTAGTTGGTGCCTTACTGGCTGACCTTTTATACAAAGGTTAATAGAGATCCCCAGCCCTAAGGGGGAAGCTCCTACTCCACAAAGACCACAGGGAGGTTAAACGTTACCACCCCGTAGATCCTGTGTGGGCTATTACAATGCTCTTCATCAGAATGACAGCAAATCAGATCTGGAGGTGGAACCAATCCCAACACCGAGGAAGAGGAGGCCTGCACGCAGTTATTGCTTCACAGTACATTTGCAGTCAGTTCCAGTGAACATGTTGTCATAGATAATCCGGACATTGATGTCTTTGCACCATGCTTGGTATTCTGCAAGGGCATTGATGCTGAGCTATACTGGCACTCAGAAAGGAAGCAACGTGTGTACGATTGATGTTCATCGCATCTTTGATCACTTTGATGGAGATGTGTTTGCTTCTGACACTGAGTTTCACTGTTTTTCAAGTGAGGGCTGTGAATGGAATGGGGACGGTGAAAGCAATAAAAGTCCCGAACTCCAGCAAGGAGCACTGTGCGACATTTGTGAAGTAAGGGACCTCACTTCCTGTTTCACAATCGCCATGGCCACCCCCGTGGCGGGTTTTCAGGGGGTGGAGGCGGTTCGCCAATGGCCGCCGGCAGGATCCTCTGGCCCATCGAGGGTCTATGGCATATTGTATGGGTCACCATACAAGTCATGAGACGGGATTCTCCTATCCCGACTCCGGGATGCGATTCTCCGCAGAGCGAGTCGCGCCACGCCACCCCGACTCCGGGACGCGATTCTCCGCAGAGCGGAGAAGCAGCGCCATTGGGGCCGGCATGGTCGGCACGGCGCTGGTCGGGGGCCGCTTTACCCGGCACCCCCCGCGATTCTCCAGCCCAGATGGGCCGAGCGGCCGTTAAAAAAAAAAACGAGTCCCGCCGGCGCCAGTCTAACATGCTCTGAGCCGGCGGGATCTCGGCATTGAAGGGTCCGGGGGCCGCCTGTGAGGGGGAGGGGGTTCCGACCCCGGGGGGGCGGGGGGCCCTCCGATGTGGCCTGGCCCGCGGTCGGGACCCACCGATCGGCGGGCCGGCCTCTCTGCCTCCCGGCCTCCTTTGAATCATAGAATTTACAGTGCAGAAGGAGGCCATTCGGCCCATCGAGTCTGCACCGGCTCTTGGAAACAACACCCCACCCAAGCCCACACCTCCACCCTATTCCCATAACCCTGTAACCCCACCGAACCTTTTTGGACACTGAAGGCAATTTAGCATGACCAATCCACCCAACCCGCACATCTTTGGACTGTAGACTGTGGGAGGAACCCACTCACACACGGGGAGAATGTGCAGACTCCCCACAGAGAGTGACCCAAGCCGGGAATCGAACCTGGAACCCGGGAGCTGTGAAGCAACTGTGCCAACTACTGTGCTATCGTGCTCCTGGCGCTCTGTTTGAATCATCGATTGGCTCCTTTGACTCTGTGCTGGATCTGTGTAAGAGCAAACCAGCTAGTCCCATTCCCCCATCCTTTCCCTGTAGCCCTTTGATGCATGATCAATAACTACTAAAACGAGGTTGTAGTACAACTGAAGGCTTTAATAAGCTAGAAGTATTCCCCAGCAGCTCAGGTACAGAATGAGGGCTGCTGGGATGGCACGAGTTCTTATACCCAGCCTATCGGGGCGGAGCTACCATACTCTACAGCCAATGGAAAAACCCCTAGGTTTAACCAATGGTACTTCAGCCTCTCAGGTACCGTAATACCTGATAATACACATTCACCCCCTGTTAAAAAAGAGTCCGGCGGGGGTGGTGGTCAGCAACTACAAAATGTAACAACATGGTATAATCAGTTATGGAGGTACCGTGATACCTCCTTACAGTGTTTAGTGATTATTTACAAGTATGGCAGACATGTACACTCAGTGTTTAATATTTACAGATCAGTTAAAATGTTGCAATCAGTCGGTCGGGCACCCTAGTCGTCCTCTGTGATCGTCTGAGCCTCAGTGGTGCTTCCGGTGGGGGCTCGGGCGTCTGCGACTCCGGGAGCGTGGCTTCGGCCTCCATGGCAGCTTCGTCACCCCTAGATGGCGCTGGTGGGAAACACGGCTGACCCAGGAAGAGGGCGCCTGTAGGAGGCGTCGGTGGGTGGGGGGGCCTCGGTAGGGGCGGCGGGAGGACTGATCCTCCTGTAAGGTGCTGCGGTGGAGTGGGGGGTGGGATTGGTGGCTGGGATGTACGTGGGGTTCCGGTGGGTGCCAGGTCCCGTAGGGAGATCGTATCTTGTCGGCCGTCAGGGAACGCCACGTAGGGATATTGGGGGTTAGCGTGTAGCAGATGGACTCTCTCGACCAACGGGTCAGACTTGTGCACCCGCACGTGTTTTCGGAGCAGGATGGGTCCGGGTGTTGCCAGCCAAATCAGGAGCGAGGTCCCGGAGGTAGACTTCCTGGGAAAGTCAAGGAGACGTTCGTGAGGTGTCTGATTGGTGGTTGTACAAGGCAGTGACCGGATGGTGTGGAGGGCCTCCGGGAGGCCTTCTTGCCAGCGGGAGACTGGGAGGTTCCTGGACCGTAGGGCCAGTAGGACGCTCTTCCAGACCGTTCCGTTCTCCCTCTCTACCTGTACGTTTCCCCGGGGGTTGTAACTGGTCGTCCTGTTCGAGGCAATGCCCTTGCTGAGCAGGAATTGACGCAGTTCATCATTCATAAAGGAGGACCCCCTATCACTGTGTATGTAAGCGGGGAAACCGATCAGTGCAAAGATACTATGGAGGGCCTTGATGACGGTGGTTGCGGTCATGTCGGGGCAGGGGATGGCGAATGGGAACCGGGAGTACTCGTCAATCACGTTCAGGAAATACGTGTTGCGGTCGGTGGAGGGGAGGGGGCCTTTGAAGTCCATGCTGAGGCGTTCAAAGGGACGGGAAGCCTTAATCTGGTGCGCCCTCTCTGGCCGGTAGAAGTGCGGTTTGCACTCCGCGCAGATTTGGCAGTCCCTGGTGACTATCCTGACCTCCTCGATGGAGTAGGGCAGGTTGCGGGTCTTAACAAAATGGAAAAAGCGAGTGACCCCCGGGTGGCAGAGGTCCTCGTGGAGGGCTTGGATGCAGTCCACTTGTGCGGTGGCACATGTGTCGCGGGACAGGGCGTCAGGAGGCTCGTTTAGCTTCCCGGGACGATACAAGATCTCGTAGGTGGAGAGTTCGATCCTCCACCTCAAGATCTTGTCGTTTTTTTATCTTGCCCCGCTGTGCATTATCGAACATGAACGCCACCGACCGTTGGTCAGTGAGGAGAGTGAATCTCCTGCCGGCCAAGTAATGCCTCCAATGTTGCACAGCTTCTACTATGGCCTGGGCCTCCTTCTTGACTGAGGAGTGGCGAATCTCGGAAGCACGGAGGGTACGGGAGAAGAAGGCCACGGGTCTGCCCACTTGGTTGAGGGTGGCCGCCAGAGCTACGTCGGACGCATCGCTCTCGACCTGGAAGGGGAGGGACTCGTCGATGGCGTGCATCGTGGCCTTTGCAATGTCTGCTTTGATGCGGCTGAAGGCCTGGCGGGCCTCTATTGACAGGGGGAAAGTTGAGGATTGGATCAGGGGACGGGCTTTGTCTGCATAGTTGGGGACCCACTGGGCGTAGTAACTGAAAAACCCTAGGCAGCGCTTAAGGGCCTTGCGGCAGTGTGGGAGGGGGAACTCCATAAGGGGGCGCATGCGTTCAGGGTCAGGGCCTATAACTCCATTTCGCACTACGTAGCCTAGGATGGCTAGGCGGTCGGTGCTAAACACGCATTTGTCCTTATTGTATGTTAGGTTCAGGATTTTAGCGGTCTGGAGAAATTTTCGGAGGTTGGTGTCGTAATCCTGCTGGTCGTGGCCGCAGATGATCATAGATCATAGAATTTACAGTGCAGAAGGAGGTCATTCGGCCCATCGAGTCTGCACCGGCTCTTGGAAAGAGCACCCTACCCAAGGCCAACACCGCCACCCTATCCCCATAACCCAGTAACCCCACCCAACACTAAGGACAATTTTGGACACTAAGGGCAATTTACCTAACCTGCACATCTTTGGACTGTGGGAGGAAACCGGAGCACCCGGAGGAAACCCACGCACACACGGGGAGGATGTGCAGACTCCGCACAGACAGTGACCCAAGCCAGAATCGAACCTGGGACCCTGGAGCTGTGAAGCAATTGTGCTATCCACAAGGCTACCGTGCTGCCCACTAATGATGACATTATCGAGATACGGGAACGTTGCCCGTAAACCGTACCGGTCGATCATACGGTCCATCTCGCGTTGGAAGACCGAGACCCCGTTAGTGACACCAAAGGGAACCCTAAAGAAGTGATAGAGCCGTCCATCTGCCTCGAAAGCAGTGTATTTGTGGTCACTAGTGCGGATAGGGAGCTAGTGGTAGGCGGACTTGAGATCCACCGTGGAGACGACCTTATAACGCGCGATGCTGTTTACCAGGTCGGATATGCGGGGTAGAGGGTACGCGTCCAGCTGCGTAAACCTGTTGATGGTCTGACTGTAGTCGATGACCATCCTATGCTTCTCCCCGGTCTTTACCACCACTACTTGAGCTCTCCAGGGGCTGTTACTGGCTTCAATGACCCCTTCCCTCAGCAGCCTTTGGACCTCTGACCTAATAAAGATCCGGTCCTGGGCACTGTACCGTCTGCTCCTGGTGGCAACGGGTTTGCAATCCGGGGTGAGGTTCGCAAACAGGGAAGGCGGGTCGACCTTAAGGGTCGCGAGGCTGCAGACAGTAAGGGGGAATATAGGGCCGCCGAATTGGAAGGTCAGACTTTGCAGGTTACACTGAAAATCTAAACCCAGGAGTGTAGCCGCGCAGAGGTGGGGAAGGACATAGAGGCGGAAATTTTTGAATTCTCTTCCCTGGACTGTGAGGTTTCTAGACAGAACCCCTTTATCTCCACTGAGTGGGAACTGGAGGCCAGTGAATTCTTTGATTAACAGGGTGGATAAGGAGGGAACAGCGCCTTACCGTATCGGGGTGTATAAAGCTCTCCGTGCTCCCAGAGTCGATCAGGCAGGACTTCTCGCGGCTGTTGATGAAGACAGCCATCGTTGCTGTTGAGAGTGTTCGAGGTCGAGTTTGGTCCAGAGTCACCGAGGCCAGACGCAGTAGTTGTGGATTTTGTTCAGGCAGTGCATGGTCGGCTGAGCTGGGGTCCTGGGGCCCCATCCAAGATGGCGTTTCCCATTGGTCGCACATGGTGGCCGGGGGTGCACAAAATGGCGGCGCCCATCCTTCCAGCGTGGTGTCCGAGGGACAAGATGGCGGCGCCCGGGGTCCGCACGTGGCCCTTGGATATGGGGGTGGTGGCGAGAAGTTCGCTGTGGCGGTCCAGAGTCGCCGCTAGAGACCGTGGCCACCGCTCGTGCCTGGCAGACCCCCACGAAATGGCCCTTTTTGCCGCATCCCTTGCAGATGGATGTGCGGGCCGGGCAGCGTTGGCGGGGGTGCTTTGCCTGCCCACAAAAGAAACAGCGGGGCCCATCGGGGTTGGCAGGCCGCCTTACAGCGCAAGCTTGCGGGGAAATGGGGAAGGTCTCTGGGTCGGCCGCTGCGGGATTCCACGCTGCCCAGGGGGCCGCCGCGCGGTCGGGCACGTAGGCTCGTGCATTCCTGGAGGCCACATCCATGGACCCTGCTAGGGCCTGTGCCTCCCTAAGTCCCAGGGTGTCTTTTTCTAAAATACGCTGGCGGATTAGTGAAGAACTCATACCTGCTACAAAGGCAGCAATTGAACTAGGACTAGGAGTTCCGTGTGCTCGCTCGCCGAAACTTGCGGGCAGCCACAGCTTCTGCCCAGCACCAGTAGCGCGCGGTAGAATTCCTCCAACGATTCCCCGGGGGTTTGTCGTCTTGTTGTCAGCAGGTGACGAGCGTAGACTTGGTTTACTGGGCGAATATTGTGTCCTTTTAAAAGTTCAATTGCTGCATCAAAGTCTTCCACCTCCTCGATGAGGGTGTAGATCTCTGGGCTTACCCTTGAGTGCAGGACGTGCGGTTTCTGCTCCCCCGAGGGTGTGCCTTCAGCCAACTCCAGGTAGCCTTTAAAACATGCCAGCCAGTGCTTAAAGATCACTGCTGAGTTCTCCGCGTGGGGACTGAGTTGCAGACACTCTGGCTTGATTTGGAGGTCCATCCTTTCCACTTAAATCTAGCTTATTAAATTGATGCACGATCAATAACTACTAAAACGAGGTTGTAGTGCAACTGAAGGCTTTAATAAGCTAGAAGTATTCCCCAGCAGCTCAGGTACAGAATGAGGGCTGCTTTGACGGCACGAGTTCTTATACCCCGCCTATTGGGGCGGAGTTACCATACTCTACAGCCAATGGTAAAACCCCTAGGTTTAACCAATGGTACTTCAGCCTCTCAGGTACCGTAATACCTGATAATACCACATCCTTCAACTTCAGGTGCTTATCGAAATCCTTTTCGAAAACCACAATTGAATCTGCCTCCACCTCACTCTCAGGCAGTAAATTCCAGACCCTAAACACTCACAGCATAAAAACCATTTTCCTTATGCCACCTTTTGTTCTCCGCCAAACATCTCTCTTGAATTTATAATCATAGAATTCCTACAGGGCAAATAGAGGCCATTCGGCCCATCAAATCTGCACTGACCCTCTGAAAGAGCACCTTACCTAGGCCTTCTGTGCCGGCGCCTGTACTCCTGCGCCATGTTGGGTCGGGGCCGGAGCGGACAAGGGAGACACCGTGCATGCGCGTAAATCGCGTCGGTGGGACTGCGCATGGTTTGCGCCGGAAAGACTGCGCATGCGCGCGTCCCCTGGTGCCCATTCCATGGCTGGATCGCTCCAGCGCCCTGCTGGCCCCCTGTAGGGGCCAGAATTGCTGATCCTGGGGCCATGTTGACGCCGTCGAGAAACGCGATGGCATTTCCAACGGCGCCAACACTTAGCCTCAGGATAAGAGAATGCCACCCATGGTTTCAGCACAGGAGGTGGTCATTTGGCCCATTAGG
This sequence comes from Scyliorhinus torazame, assembly GCF_047496885.1. Lineage (NCBI taxonomy): Eukaryota > Metazoa > Chordata > Chondrichthyes > Carcharhiniformes > Scyliorhinidae > Scyliorhinus > Scyliorhinus torazame. The sequence continues at coordinate 50,541,358 of NC_092722.1, read as the reverse complement.
ACCCTGCCAGCCCTCTGTACAGCAATCCAGTTACTTATACTCCCCTGCTCTGGTCCTGTAGCCCTGCACGTTTATTTCCTTCAAATTCCTATCCAGCTCCCTTTGGAAATCGGCGATCACCTCTGCTTCAATCACCATTGCAGACAAGCAATCCCCACTCTAACTCTCTAACTCGAACTCATCTCTAACACTTTCCAGCTCTGATGAAAGTTTAGCAACCTGAAACATTGACTCAGCTTCTCTCTCCATATATGTTGCTTTAACTCATGAGTGTTTGCAGGATTTTCTGTTTATATTTCACATTTCCAGCATTCGGAAGAATTTGGCAATATTTAACCCAGAAACACTGATGGAAGTTTAAAAATAAATAAATTTGGAGTACCCAATTAATTTTTTCCAATTAAGGGGCAATTTCGCGTGGCCAATCCACCTAACCGGCACACCTTTGGGGGTTGTGGGAGTGAAACCCACACAAACACGGGGAGAATGAGCAAACTGCACACGGACAGTGACCCAGAGCTGGATCAAACCTGGGCCCTCGGTGCCGTGAGGCAGCAGGGCTAACCCACTGCGCCACCGTGCTGCCCCTACTGATGGCCGTCTTAACAACCCCATGAACACCCTGGTATTTTTTAAACTTTTCCAATTACGGGACAATTTAGTGTTGCCAATCCACCTACCCTGCACAGGACCAGTTTAGCTCAGTGGGCTAGACAGCTGGTTTGTAATGCAGAACAAAGCCAGCAGCACGGGTTCAATTCCCGTACCAGCTTACCCGAACAGGCGCTGGAATGTGGCACATAACATGTGACAATAAAATATTATAATTATCTTTGGGTTGTGTGGGGGTGAGACCCATGCAGGCACAGGAGAATGTGCAAACTCCACGCAGACAGTGACCTGGGGCCGGGATCGAACCTGTGTCCACGGCGCCGTGAGGCAGCAATGCTAATCCCTGCTCCACCGTGCAGCCCCTGTTTCAGACATGTGAACTCACCACAAGTTAGGGAACAAGCCTTGTGCAGAACTGGCCTGTATATTTCCATTCCATGCTGAATAATGTATCTATCAACTGAAACAGGGGGGATCGCGTGTCATTTTTTTTTCAGTAATGACGAAGCTTACAAAATAACCCGATTGTTTGCTGTCACATTTCCGTTCCAACTTTCACTGTAAGTAAGGACCATCCTTCAGCTCCTGTCGCCAGTGAAGGGAGATTGATAGCATGGAAAGGAGTTCAGGAAAAGTGAACCGATGGGGTAAATGATAGCAGATGGAAACTAATAGAAATGCATTTACACCAATACTCAGGAGAATTGACTGCTGTTCATTAGCAAAAGTGAAGAGGGAATGTATGTGGCAGTTGGAAAAGCGACAGAGGAAAGAAATGGACGTGCCTGAATTTCAAACTAGTATCTATTTATTTCCCATTTACTATCAGGTTTTTATGTAGCCTAATTTTTTCTGGAACTAAATCGATGTTACCAGAGCTCTCCCTGTGTTAATTTGCATCCACATTTTGGCTGTAGCTCCAGACTTGAGCATTCACTGTTTCCACTTTTGCTCTTTCTTTTTGTTGCACTATCAATTCCGACGAGACGAGAGTAGAGAGTAATCGAGGCTTTATTAGGCAGAGATGTGGAGCCTCCTGCAGCTGCTGCCGAAATGGCTGCAGCTCGGTGAGCACACACATTTATACTCCGCCTACTGGGCGGAGCCAGCAGGCAGGGATCTACCCCCGTTCCTGTAGTACAGGAGCCTTACTGTATTACATCTCGTATGTGGTATATACAACAGTGGTGACTACCTGTTAAAAAAGAGTCCAGCGGGGGGGGGGGGGAAATTATTTACTTGCATTTTAAGGTTAACATTTTGGGGAAAGTTCACAAATTCAGCCGATCGGGTGCCTTGGTCCTCCATTGTGAGCGCCGCAGTCCCGGTGGCGATGCAGGCGTCGGCTCGGTCGCCGGTGACTCCGGGAGCATGTAGACCTCATCTTCATCCCCGGGTGGGACCAAGGGGAGGACGGATTATCCTGGAGCGGAGGCTGTGGTGAGGTGCACTGGGGGGAGGAAGGGTGGCGGCGGGGCAGAGGGGTGGGGGGTTGGGGACCCAGCTGGTGCCAGGTCCCTGAGGGAGACTGTGTCTTGGCGGCCGTCGGGGTACGCCCGCGTACTGTGGGTTTGCATGGAGTAGCAGTACCCTCTCGACCAACGGGTCCGACTTGTGGAGCCGCACGTGCTTGCGGAGGAGAACGGGTCCTGGAGCTGCCAGCCACGTTGGGAGCAAAACCCCGGAGGTGGACCTCCTAGCGAAGGCAAAGAGACGTTCATGGGTGTTGCATTAGTCGCCGTGCAAAGTAGCCATCGGATGGAGTGAAGGGCGTCGGCGAGGACCTCCTGCCAGCGGGAGGCCGGGAGAGTTTTGGGCCGTAGGGCCAGCTGGACGGCCTTCCAGACCATCCCATTCTCCCGCTTCACCTGCCCGTTTCACCAGGGGTTGTAGCTGGTCGTCCTGCTCGAGGCAATACCCTTGCTGAGCAGGTACTGACACAGCTCATCGCTCATAAATGAGGATCCCCGGTCACTATGGATGTAGGTGGGGAAACCGAACAGGGCGAAGGTGGTGTTGAGGGCTTTGATGACGGTGGCAGATGTCATATCGGGGCATGGGATGGCGAAGGGGAATCTGGAGTATTCGTCGACCACGTTAAGGAAGTACGTGTTTCGGTTAGTGGAGGGGAGGGGCCCTTTGAAATCCACGCTGAGGCATTCAAAGGGCCGTGAGGCCTTCACTAGATGCGCGCGGTCTGGCCGGTAGAAGTGCGGCTTGCACTCCGCACAGACCTGGCAGTCTCTGCTGATAGCCCTGACCTCCTCAATGGAGTCGGGCAGATTGCGGGCCTTTATGAAGTGAAGGAACCGGGTGAGCCCTGGGTGACAGAGAGCGTCGTGTAGGGTCCGGAGTCGGTCCACTTGTGCGCTGGCACATGTACCTCGGGATAGGGCATCGGGGGGCTCGTTGAGCTTACCGGGGCGGTACAAAATCTCGTAATTGTAGGTGGAGAGCTCAATCCTCCACCTCAAGATTTTATCATTTTTGATCTTGCCCCGATGTGAGTTATTGAACATGAAGGCAACCGACCATTGGTCAGTGAGGAGAGAGAATCTCCTGCCGGCCAGGTAAGGCCTCCAATGCCGCACAGCTTCTACGATGGCTTGGGCCTCCTTCTCGATGGAGGAGTTCCGAATTTCGGAGGCATGGAGGGTGCGTGAAAAGAATGCCACGGGCCTGCCTGCCTGGTTGAGGGTGGCGGCCAGAGCGACGTCTGATGCATCGCTCTCAACTTGGAAGGGGAGCGTCTCGCCAACCGCGTGCATCGCGGCTTTGGCGATATTGGCCTTGATATGGTTGAAGGCCTGGTGAGCCTCGGCCGTCAGGGGGAAAACGATGGAGTGAATGAGTGGGTGGGCCTTGTCCGCATAGTTAGGGACCCACTGGGTTAGAATGAGAAGAACCCCAGGCATCGTTTGAGGGCCTTGGGGCAGTGGGGGAGGGGGAGTTCCATGAGGGGACGCATGCGATCAGGGTCAGGCCCTAGAACTCCATTTTGCACCACATAGCCGAGGATGGCTAAGCGGTTGGTGCTGAACATGCACTTCTCCTTGTACGTTAGGTTGAGGAGTTTGGCGGTGTGGAGGAATTTGGAAAGGTTAGCGTCGTGGTCCTGCTGGTCGTGGCCGCAGATGGTGATGTTATACAGGTACGGGAAGGTGGCCCACAGTCCGTACCGGTCAACCATTCAGTCCATCTCCCGTTGGAAGACCGAGACACCAAAGGGAACTCTAAGGAAGTGGTAAAGGCGGCTGTCCGCTTCAAACACGTTGTACGGTGGGTCCACCTTGCAAATGGGGAGCTGGTGGTAGGCAGATTTCAGGTCCACTGTCAAGAATACCCGGTACTGTGCAATCTGATTGACCATATCAGATATGTGTGGGAGTGGGTATGCGTCGAGCTGCGTGTACCGATTGATGGTCTGACTATAGTCAACGACTATCCTGTTTTTCGCCCCAGTTTTCACAACTACCACTTGAGCTCTCCAGGAGCTGTTGCTGGCCTCAATGACCCCTTCCCGCAGTAGCCGCTGGACCTCCGACCTGATGAAGGTCCTGTCCTGGGCACTGTACCATCTGCTCCTGGTGGCGACGGGTTTGCAATCTGGGGTGAGGTTTGCAAACAGAGAAGGCGGGTCAACCTTAAGGGTCGTGAGACCGCATACAGTAAGGGGCGGTAGGGGCGAATTTCAGGGTTAGCCTCTGGAGGTTGCACTGGAAGTCCAGGCCGAGTAGCAAGGCAGTGCAGGGATCGGGGAGGACATAGAGCCGGATGCTGCTGAACTCTACGCCCTGGATGGTGAGGGTGGCGGTGCAGTTCCCCCGGATCTGCACGGAGTGGGTTCCGGAGGCCAGGGAGATTCTCTGGTTAATGAGGTGTACCACGAGGGAGCAGCGCCGAATCGTATCGGGGTGGATGAAGCTCTCTGTTCTCCCGGAGTCAAGAAGGCATGATGTCTTGTGCCCATCGACCTTTACCTTCATCGGCGCGGTTGCAAGGTTGTGCGGCCGGGACTGGTCGATCGTGATGGAGGCGAGCTGTAGCTGGTGTTGGAAGGCCCCTGGCTGGTCCGCAGGCGATGAGTGGCCTGATGAGGTGCCCGACGAGCAGGGGTCCTGAGGATGGCGGCGCCCAAGGGGCGCACGTGGCGGGCAGCGTTAAATATGGTGGCGCCCACGGGCCGCACAAGGACTGATGGGGGGAAGATGGCAGCATGTATCCTGAGGCAAGCAAGATGGCGGCGCCCACGGGTCACACATGGGGGGTGCAGGAACAATGGACCTGGTTACAGCGGCGATCGAGTGGGCCTGGCACACAGCAGCGAAATGTCCATTCTTCCCGCAGGCCTTGCAGAGTGCGCTCCGCGCTGGGCAGCGCTGCCGGGGGTGCTTTGCCTGTCCACAGAAGTGGCACTTGGGTCCCCCGGGGTTGGTTGGCTGGGGGCGGTCGCTGGTGGGGTCCACGATGGGGTGTTCGCTGGTGGGGTCCACAATATCCAGGAGGGGGGCGCCATGCGGTCGGGGGGTACGCTTGTACATTCCGGGAGGCGACCGTGAGTGAGATCGCGAGTTTCGTGGTCACCGCGAGGTCGAGGGTAGCCCCTTCTAAGAGGCGCTGGCAGATGTACGCCGACCCTATGCCCGTAACGAAAGCGTCCCTAATTCGGAGTTCGGAATGTTCAACGGCCGAAACGGCCTGGCAATCACAGTCACTCACCAGGGCGTTCAGGCCACGCCAGAAATCTTCCACAGACTCACCGGGGAGTTGATGCCGCGTGGACAGGAGGTGCCAGGCGTAGAGCTTGTTGGTCTGCTGAGTGTAGTTCTCTTTCAGTAGTGCCATGGCCTCAGCATAGGTAGGCACGTCCCGGATGAGGGGAAAGTTATTGGAGCTCAACCGCGCGTACAGGATCTGGGGCTTCTGTGCCTCTGAGGGTGGTTCTGTCGCAGATCCAACGTATGCTTCAAAGCAAGTTAGCCAATGTGCGAAGGCCGACTTGGAGTTGTCTGCTTGAGGGTGCAGCTGCAGGCGATCCGGCTTGATGCGGAGATCCATCGTTGTAAAATCTCTGTGTAATAAATTGATGCACTATCAATTACGACAAGACGAGAATAGAGAGTAATCGAGGCTTTATTAAGCAGAGATGTGTAGCCTCCTGCAGCTGCTGCCGAAGTGGCTGCAGCTCGGTGAGCACACACATTTATACTCCGCTTACTGGGTGGAGCCAGCAGGCAAGGATCTACCCCCGTACCTGTAGTACAGGAGACTTACCATATTACATCTCGTATGTGATATATACAACAGTGGTGACTACCACACTTTTTTAAACTTCTTTTCTCCCAAGACTCTCTTCAGTTCCCATGCTTCCTTTCGCTTCTCCACTGTCAGGTAACTCTGCCCTCTTGGTTCCATATCCCAGCCTCTCAGTCCTCCACAATCCTTCCTGCTCATTTGCTGCTGTCCCAGGCTTGACTCCCCGATGGATAAGCCAACAGGTTCTCTCCCTCCGTGTGTATCTTTCCCTCTGTTATATCTGTGGGTTGTTATAGTTATTGTTTGCAATGTCTCTTTAAGAGCCAAGTCACGTGACAGGCCGTGACATCATTGGCTACTTCGCGGGCTTTTGCTCTTAGTCTAGTACCAGCCTTTGTACAGTGACCATCGATCTAATTATTGCATTCAACACAGCGGCATGTGCAATCCTATCCTTTTATGCTGTTAATACAAAGATACAACACTCTCTACATCTTCTGATAGGCTCATGGAGCCACTCAGTGCTCACTGACTGTGAACAGCAATCCCCAATTGTCCCATCCAAATGGATTGTCCACCTTCCAACCCAGTGCGCCTGCCAGGGGCTAATCTTGCCAAACCCCTTCCTGTCTGACTCTTTCCTCCCACTGCTGACCCCGTGGAATGTGCCAGCTGGCCGGCTCTCCCCACCCCTCTGTGCATCCAGCCCCATAAATCTCTTGGATATCTCATATCTTTGTTCCTTGAGCATCCCCTTTGAACATCGCTGATGTGAGCCGATCCACCATTGATGATTGTGCCTTCAGGTGTCCAGGCCCTTACCCCTGGTGTACCCTCCTTACACCCCTCTGCCTGTCTACCTCGCTTTTGTCCTTTACCACACACCTCTTTGATCAAACCTTTGGTTATCTCACCTAATATCTCCTTATGTGTCCAGTGACATAATAAGCTGGATTCTCCGTCGGCGGGATCCTCCGCTTCGCCGGCAGCGCACTCACGCCCGCGGATTTCCCGACGGTGTGAGGGTGCCCACAATGGGAAGCCACATTGGCCGTCTGCCGGGACGGAGGATCCCGCTGCTGGCGATGGCGTGCCGCACCAGAAAACGGCGCAGCGGGACGGAGAATCCCGTTCATTCTGTTTTTTAATACTTCTGTAAAACATCTTGGGATGTTTTATTATGTTAAAGACAATGGATGGGATTCTCCATTGAAGAGACTAAGGGCTGGATTCTCCGATTGCTGACGCCGAAATCACAATTGGCGATTGGTCGGAGAATCCCTATTGGCAGCGAAATCAGGGGCAGTGCTGTTTTCGGATGCTGCGCCCCCTTCAAAACAGCGTTATCAGCGTCAACAAGCCACAAGCTGTTGGGACGTCACCTGAAGGCCCTCCCCTGATGCTCCGCCCCCGATGGGCCGACTTTTCTCCACGCTAACCCCCAGTACGACTGGATCACTTGTGGTCTGAGGCTTCGTCAACCTCGCGTGGCGGCCCTGGACTGTGTCCAGCGCCGGCACAGCCTGGGGGGGGGGGGGGGGAGCCGTTCCGCTGGCCGGGAGGGGCTTCGCCGGGGGCTGGGGTGACTGGTGGGGGGGGGGGGTCCGGGGGTTGCGAGGGGGTGTTACACTATCTGGCAGGCCTGGTGCGCGCACGGCCGGAGCCATGTTGTCCGGCGCAACCACTGCAGGCCGCCATTGTGCACATGCGCGGCCACAGACTGGGCAATTCCCCGTCCGCATCTATAGTGCTACGCCCCCACCGGGCGGAGCATCAGTGTGGGGGCAGCGCCAACTTTTTCATCGTAATACTGCGCACATGCTCCGGGCATAGCCTCAAAATCGGAGAATCCAGCCCGAAGTGCTGACGCCAGGACTGAATCGGTAGACGTCCGGGACCTGGAGCAATCCATTATCCATTAATGAGCGAGCACCGACGCCACATGGAACTTAATCGATTCCAATGAAAAACAGTGTCGGATTCGCGGGGTCGGGATTGCTATTCGTGAGGGTGGCAAGCTGCAGCCGCATATTAGCACTCGATTCCCCACACACATTGATGCACGATCAATTAGACTCGAAGACGAGGTTGTATCATAACTGAAGGCTTTAATAGACTAGATCTGTTCCCCAGCAGCTTCGGTACAGAATGAGGGCTGCTGGGACGGCACCTGTTCTAATACCCCACCTGTCAGGGCGGAGCCACATACCAAACAGCCAATGGTAAGCTGCTAGGCTTACCCAATGGTCTACAGCCTCTCGGGTACCGCAATACCTGATACTACCACATTCACCCCCTGTTAAAAAAGAGTCCGGCGGGGGGGGGGCGTGGCCAGTGGTTACAATTGCATTGAACATGGTATGATCAGATATGGGGGTACCGTCAGTATTTACAAGTGTGGGAGATATATATATAGTCAGTGTTCATGTACAGTTACAGTTACAGTGTAGCAATCAGTCGGTCGGGTGGCCTGGTCATCCTCCTGGATCGTCTGAGCCTCTGTGGTGGTTCTGGTGGGGGTCCGGGCGTCAGCGACTCCGGGAGCGTGGCTTCGTCGTCCATGGCAGCTTCGTCACCCCTAGGTGGCGCTGGTGGGGCAAATGGTTGACACGAGAGGGGGGCGCCTGTAGGGGGCGTCGGTGGGTGGGATGGCTTAAGTAGGAGCGGCGGGAGGACCGACCCCCCTAGTGAGGTGCTGTGGGGGTGGAGGGGTGGGGGCAATGGTTTGGGTGCGCGTAGGGTTCCGGCGGGCGCCAGGTCCCGGAGGGAGACTGTATCTTGCCGGCCGTCAGGGAACGCCACGTAGGCGTACTGGGGGTTAGCGTGCAGCAGGTGGACCCTCTCAACCAATGGGTCCGACTTGTGCGCCCGCACGTGCTTCCGAAGCAGGATGGGTCCGGGTGTCGCTAGACAGGTTGGGAGCGAGGTCCCGGAGGAGGATTTCCTGGGGAAGACAAGGAGACGTTCATGAGGTGTCTGATTGGTAGTTGTACAGAGCAGCGACCGAATGCCGTGGAGGGTCTCCGGGAGGACTTCCTGTCAGCGGGAGACTGGGAGATTCCTGGACCGTAGGGCCAGTAGGACGGTCTTCCAGACCGTTCCGTTCTCCCTCTCTACCTGCCCGTTTCCCCAGGGGTTGTAACTGGTCGTCCTGCTTGAGGCGATGCCCTTGCTGACCAGGAATTGACGCAGTTCGTCGCTCATAAAGGAGGACCCCCCTATCACTGTGTATGTACGCAGGGAACCCGAACAGTGTAAAGATACCCTGGAGGGCCTTGATGACTGTGGTAGTGGTCATGTCGGGGCAGGGGATGGCGAACGGGAACCGGGAGTACTCGTCAATCATGTTCAGGAAGTACGTGTTGTGGTCGGTGGAGGGGAGGGGCCCTTTGAAGTCCATACTGAGGCGTTCAAAGGGACGGGAAGCCTTTATCAGGTGCGCCCTCTCTGGCCGGTAGAAGTGCGGCTTGCACTCCGCGCAGATTTGGCAGTCCCTGGTGACTGTCCTGACCTCCTCGATGGAGTAGGGCAGGTTGCGGGCCTTAATGAAGTGGAAAAAGCGAGTGACCCCCGGGTGGCAGAGGTCCTCGTGGAGGGCTCGGAGGCGGTCCACTTGTGCGGTGGCACATGTGCCGCGGGACAGGGCATCAGGAGGCTCGTTTAGCTTCCCGGGACGGTACAAGATCTCGTAGCTGTAGGTGGAGAGTTCGATCCTCCACCGCAAGATCTTGTCGTTTTTTATCTTGCCCCGCTGTGCATTATCAAACATGAACACTACCGACCATTGGTCAGTGAGGAGAGTGAATCTCCTGCCGGCCAGGTAATGCCTCCAGTGTCGCACAGCTTCTACTATGGCTTGAGCCTCCTTTTCGACCGAGGAATGGCGAATTTCTGAAGCATGGAGGGTATGGGAGAAGAAGGCCACGTGTCTGCCCGCTTGGTTGAGGGTGGCGGCCAGAGCTACGTTGGACACATCGCTCTCGACCTAGAAGGGGAGGGACTCATCAATGGTGCGCATCGTGGCCTTTGCAATGTCTGCTTTGATGCGGCTGAAGGCCTGGCGGGCCTCCGTCGACAGGGGGAAGGTTGTGGACTGGATTAGGGGTCGGGCTTTGTCTCCGTAGTTGGGGACCCACTGTGCGTAATAGCTGAAAAACCCGAGGCAGCACTTCAGGGCCTTGGGGCAGTGGGGAAGGGGGAACTCCAAAAGGGGGCGCATGCGTTCAGGGTCGGGGCCTATAACTCCATTTCGCACTACGTAGCCGAGAATGGCTAGGCGGTCAGTGCTAAATACGCATTTATCCGTATTATACGTTAAGTTAAGGACTTTCGCGGTCTGGAGAAATTTTCGGAGGTTGGTGTCGTGGTCCTGCTGGTCATGGCCGCGGATGGTGACATTATCAAGATACGGGAACGTTGCGCGTAAGCCGTACCGGTCAACCATTCGGTCCATCTCGTGTTGGAAGACCGAGACCCCATTAGTGACACCAAAGGGAACCCTTAAAAATTGGTAGAGCCGCCCATCTGCTTCAAAGGCAGTGTACTTGCGGTCACTAGTGCGGAGGGGTAGCTGATGGTAGGCGGACTTGAGATCCACCGTGGAGAAGACCTTGTATTGCGCGATCCTGTTTACCAGGTCGGATATGCGGGGGAGAGGGTACGCGTCCAGTTGCGTAAACCTGTTGATGGTCTGACTGCAGTCAATGACCATCCTATGTTTCTCCCCGGTCTTTACCACCACTACTTGAGCTCTCCAGGGACTGTTGCTAGCTTCAATGACTCCTTCCCTCAGTAGCCTTTGGACCTCTGACCTGATGAAGGTCCGGTCCTGGGCACTGTACCGTCTGCTCCTGGTGGCGGCGGGTTTGCAATCCGGGGCGAGGTTCGCAAACAGGGAAGGCGGGTCGACCTTAAGGGTCGCGAGGCCGCAGACAGTAAGGGGGGCTATAGGGCCGCCAAATTTAAAAGTGAGGCTTTGAAAGTTACATTGGAAGTCCAACTCCAGGAGGGTAGCCGCGCAGAGCTGCGGCAGGACATAAAGGTGGAAATTGTTGAATTTCCTGCCTTGGACAGTGAGGTTTGCTCGGCAGAACCCCTTTATCTCCACCGAGTGTGACCCGGAGGCCAGGGAGATTCTTTGGTTTACAGGGTGGGTAACAAGTGAACAGCGCCTTACCGTGTCGGGGTGTATAAAGCTCTCCGTGCTCCCAGAGTCGATCAGGCATGACGTCTCGTGGCCGTTGATGAAGATCGTCCTCGTTGCTGTTGCGAGTGTCCGAGGTCAATTTTGGTCCAGCGTCACCAAGGCCAGATGGAGCAGTTGTGGGCTGTGATCGGGCAGCATGTAGTCAGCTGTGCTGGGGGCCTAGGGCCCCATCCAAGATGGCGTCTCCCATGGATCGCACATGGTGGTCGGGGATGTACAAAATGGCGGCGGGGATGGACAAAATGGAGGCGCCCATCCGTCCAGCGTGGCGTCCGAGGGGCAAGATGGCCGCGGCCATGGGTCGGGCGTGGTCATTCCAACCAACAAAATGGCAGCACGGAGAGCAGCTCCCCAGTTTGTGGACACAGAGCTGGAGACAGTGCTGGACCCCATGAAGGAGAGGTGGGCCACCCTGTTCCCTGGGGTGGGAAGGAGGTTGCCATCCGCCGCCGTACACCAGGCCTGGGTGCAGGTGGCAGAGGCCGTGAGCTTTGTGGGCCCCACCGCCAGGATCGGCCAGCAGTGCCGGAAAAAGCTACACCTCCTCCTGAGGGTGAGTCGGCAGCACCGTGCCCCTGGCACCAACCCCTCACCCAAACATCCTACACCCCCACCCCTCCTGGAGGGCGACCAAACCCCAGTCGGAAGGCGACCAAACCCCACCCGGCGACAGAGGGAAAGAAGACTGGAGGGCGCCCGCCGGACCTACAGCCCCTCAGTGCCACAGAGCGGTGGGCACTGGACATGGTTGGTGGGCCCGGAGAGAGGGCAGTCACCGAGGCGGAGGTCAACTTCGGGTGTCGGAGGTTAAATATGTATGTTAGTTCTATCGTTCAATAAAACCGTGTTGGATCTTCTCCAGTGTTAGATGTCTGTTTCTCGCATCGCTGCATCAAGTGCAGTCTACACCGAACCGACCTGCCTAACACATCACCCCCACCAACATCCCCTCACGAACCCCACACCTCCCCCTCATCACCTCCTCACCACCCCCCACACCACCCCAACGCAGAATCCAATCATGTGTCATGTCTTGTGTGTTATAGGATCACCGAGATAATGCAGGCCATTCTGGTGTCCCCTATCCCCGACTGCAACCCCATGCAGATTCCAGCGATGAGGAGGCTATGAACAGTGACGCCAGCCCCCAGATGCCAGCCCGAGACACCCTGGAGCACAATCCGGGGATGACACTGACTTCCCGTCACAGCTGTCTCCACCCTCCACCATCCCAGAGACTCTCACCTGGGTTGGGCACTTTAGTGAAGAGGCTCTTGGGACACCATCGCACCAGAAGCATGCTGTAGTACAGCAGGTGGCGATAGGAATTCCCAAGGGGGCGGACAGTCGGAGGGTGACCCCAGAGACTAGCTGCCGCCCAGATGGGTCTCGGGCTTCTGGAGGGGACTGTCCCATGGAGATGCAGACTCAGAGCCAGGGACTACATGAAGGGGTGTCAGCAATCATCCAGAGCCTGCAGTTGCAGTTGGAGGAGTCCAACTGCCTGCAGGGGCAGGAGGCAGTGCCACACAGGCCAACACTGTACGGGTGGCACCCACGATGGAGGCCTTGAGGGCGAATGTATCGGCGATGGGTCAAGATATCCAAGGCCTGGGGCACTCTGTGTGGGTAGTGGTTGAGGCACAGGGCAGGGCTGCCCTGCCACAGGAAGCTCTGTGCCAGGGCCACCTGGACATTGCAACGGCGCTCCAGAAACTTGCCCAGTCACAATGGGTTGTAGCTGAGGGCATTGTCACCATTGCCCAGTTGCTGGCTGACCTGAGCCAGTCCCAGAGGGAGGTGGCACAGTCTCAGAGGGAGGTGGCCCAGTCCCTGTGCTCCATGGCCGCGAGCATGGAGACCCTGGTCGAGATGGGAGTGGGCCTCCAGGATTGGCAGTGCCAGGTGACGGGGGAGCCTCAGGGGATAGCTCCGCTCGTACCCCCGTCCCACGGAGTAGTCAGGGGCCATCGGGGTCCCCGAGAGAGGAGGAGATGATGGAGCTTGTCAGTGCCTCATACGCCCCCTGTCCTTAGCGCATCTGATGGGCGGCAGGCAGAACAGGGTGGCATAACGCCACATGGGACACCCGAACAACTGCTGGGCCCATCCAGGCCCTGTCACTCAAAAGGACGGCAGCCGAAGGGGACCCATGTCGCAGGGTGGGATTCACAGCAGGCCGCCTCCATTCCTGATGTACCACGTGGGGATCCAACTTGATGTGGCATTAGGGCCTGTAAGGCCAGAAAAGTAGACACCAGTTAAGTTGGAACGGCTGCGGGACACAAGATAGGGCTCAAACCGTTATAGTGATGTTCACATGTTATTCGCAAAATAAACACCTGTTCACAAAAGTTCCAACCTGTCTTGGTGCTCGGTCAAATGTTGTGAGGGATGGGCTAGGCTGGGCTGACTGCAGAGGGGGACCTGGGCGGGTGGGAAGGGTGGTGGTGAACAGGGTGGATGGACGTTTGAGGTGGCCACGGGCCTTGGCCCCCAGGTCAGATCCCGTACATCACCACTGTCCCCTCCCCCTCCCTCCCCACCCCCCACACTCAGTTCCCATCTCCACCATCCAAGGGTTCGGTGGGACCGTGTGATGGGCCAGCTTGCATGCAGGGCTCACCCAAGTGGACGGTGGAAAAAGCTACTGTGGGCAGGAGTCAGATGTTGTCAAATGAAGTGGAGCACCAGAGCTCATCACAGAGGGGGTCATCATCATCCACCATCCCATGTTACTGGCAACGCAGTGGCCGCACCTGCAGGTAAGGATGACAGAGGAGGTTTCGGTGGAGAGGGGGGAGGGGTGCGTGGCTGTGGGGCAGTGGTGTGGGACGGGTGGACATGGGAGAGGGTAGTTGAATAGGGGTGGGGGGGAGTGGTGTGGGGGGTGGGACGGGATGTTTGTGCCATCAGCCAGGCCCTCTAGTACCTGGAGGCAATTAGAGTGTCCCATGCGTGCTGGCCCTGGCGCATACATTGTGTGGCTTCCTGTGCCAGCCCGGGGCTCCATGCCCTGCTCAGCCTGACTCTCCTCCGCAAACTCCTAGTCGGACGAGGCCTGGAGTTCAATCCCTTCCTCCAGCACTTTGCCCCTCTGCTGTGTGATGTTGTGGAGGATGCAGCAGGCCGCCACTATGTGGGAGACTCTCCTAGCGCTATATTGGAGGATCCCTCCAGAGCGGTCCAGGCAACTGAACAAATCTTCAGGATGCCGAAGCATGCCCCCGGTCACGGCATGGGCGTCATTGTAACGGGTCTCCATATCGGTCTGTGGCCTCCGGATAGGTGTCATCAGCCACAATCGCAATGGATAACTTCTATTGCCCAGGAGCCAACCCCTCATCCAGGAGAGCGCCCTGAAGGTATCAGATACCGTCGAGTGTGCCAGGATGAAGGCGCCATGCACACTGCCCAGGTATCGGCCGCAGGAGTACATGATGCACATCTCGTGATCACACACCAGCTGCACGTTCATCGAGTGGATCCCTTTTCGGTTTGTGAAGACCGACCTATCATGGGTCGGTGCCTGAAGGGGACATGCAGCCCGTCGATCACTCCCTGCACCTGGGGCATCCCGGCGAATGTGGCGAACCCTGCTGCCCAGGCATCTTGGTGGGCTAGGTCCATATTCAAGCTAATGTATTGCGCTGACTGGGCCGCCATGATGTCCAGATGCACCTGTGCACCGAGTTCTGTGAGACAGTTCCCCACTCGACACCTGGAAGGACCCCGTTGTGTAAAGGTACAGCTGACCGTCACCTTGACGGCCACCGGGAGCAGGTGTCCTCCCCATAACCCCACGGTTCCCAGTGTGCCATGATATGTAGCCCGGTCTCCCTGCTCAGCCAGAGGCATTGGCGACATGCCCGGTCCAGCAGGTCCTCAAATGGCAGGCACTCCCGGTCCCCATGAGGCCTGCTGCAGGGTCTCCTTCCCACCTCCTCTTTGGCCAGTTCAGCAGCCGGCTCTCCATCCTCACCAGGTAGGTCCTATTCCTCTGGGGCCAGGCTCCGTCACTGCAGGGTCCTCCCTGAGCAGCTCCTGCTCATTCTGCCTCAGTCCATCCCACAGGGCTGCAGCGGCCAGGATGAAGGCCACCATTCCTGGCTGGATTCCAAACTCCACTGTCTGCAGGGGTTGAAAGGCAGACATGTGTTCATGATGCGTACCCCGTGGCCAACCAGGTCCAATGAGCTACACGGTGGCCCCAGCCTGCACTGCAGCCCCTGCCTTCACATGCCACCCCTTCCTCCACCATGCCCACACCCAGCACCGGATTCACCCCGGCACTCTGCCCTCCGCACTGCACCCCAGCCCTGTCGGTGCCCGGCAGCAGGGGTACCGGTGGCTGACCCTACCCGTGCCGGTGGTATGTTCCATGGCTCTTGTCCGGCGCCCTCCTGTCGGGGCATCCTCCTTGGGTGGGCCGCATGATGCCCCGCTGGCTGGTGGCGCCTGGTTGTGGGGGGGTGGCGTGGGGTTGGTGGGGTGGAGAGGTGGGGTGGGGGCACCCATATGGCTGGCTTTGCTCTGCGCAATGACGGGTAGCGGTGGGCGGTCAGTGGGCAGGAAAATGGCTGCCTTGAAGGCAATGGCAGCGGCAGTCTGTGCCTGGACATTCCATTCCTGGTGGGTACCCCCATCCCCTGGCCCATCCCCTCGTCGCACCCCGTCACCACCCGCGACACCCCCCCTGGCCCTGGCAGACTCACCCCCGGGCTGGCAGCCCCCGCTCGTGCCTCTGGGAATATGTCTTTCTCCTCTCTCTCCCTCAGCAGCAACGGCACCTGTTTCCCGATTTTTAAAACCACAAATGAAACCTGCCGTCGGTAATTCCGCCTGGCAGAGGCAGAGCATTGCAAAGGCCCCGGAAAATTCCGGCTCAGGCCTGTTAATGATATGCCAATGGCGTCTGCAGTATGCTTGGAGTAAAATGCATTGATGCGGTTGTCGAGGCGCCGGAGCGTGGCATTCTGCCGGGCGCTCGGCGCCGGACAAGATTTTTACATCACAATAGATTCTCCGACCAATCGCGTTTCGCGATTCCGGCGTCGCTGGATGGAGAATCCCACCCAATATATAAATATAATTTGCGTTGATGTATATTGTAAAATCTGAATAGCTTTTGTTCAGGGAACATTTTCTTTCTCCTTCAAGGGTAAAGGTTGTGAAATTACCTGTTGTTACATGCAGTCAGTGTGCCCTATTTATGTACATCGAAGAACCCTAGAGGTCACTCAGTGACACCCTTGTTCTACAAATGGACATTACTCTGCAATTAAGATTCCATTAGCAAACACTAAAGACTGTCATTAACTGCATGAGGCATTGAGAGACCTTTGTCCATGCAGCATCGGTACAGCATTAAGGAAGTGAGTCATTCCACTGAATGTGCCTGCACGTTTTAAAGTTAATTCATTTCATTTCTACCCATTTACGTTCATCCTGAACTTTAGTTCATCCCTTCCACCCTCTTTCTTTTCAACTGAAAAATGGGTCACCGACTGTGATCAGCTCAGCAATTGTTCCGCCCTGTGAGGAAGAATCTGCATACCTCTCGGTGCTTCCAAGCCTCTGGCCACGATAGAGAGCATTTTGTGCGATCAGCCATGGAACAAACTCACCTTTTATGGGATTGAACATTGGCACATTTCCCCTAAATTCACCCGATTGCAAAATCATTATTAACTTGGGAAAAAATACATAGACACCTGAAAAACAAAAAGTCAAACTGTGGGGTAATAGCGTACGTTTTTCGATATGACGTGCCCCTCAACCTTCAACCTAATGGTGTTAACGTCAGCCACACATTATCTGCAAGAGAGGGAAAAAGATGAGCACAACAAGTTCATGCATTTGAGTAGGGCAAAGAGCGATGTCTACTAAATCGCCAACTGGCCAGTTTAATGTAATGTGACCAATATTGTCAATTACCTTAAATTCATTCAGGAATTATTGATTTTGTACTTCTATTTTAACACAGCAATTCGGAGGTTAAAAGGAAAAGAGAGAGAGACATCGGTTGACTCTCCTGGTGAATCGAACTCATGAAATCAAATCATGAGACAAAAATCAGTAAATGGTTCTGAAATTGGGAGAATTGGCGACACGGGCCACCTTATGTTGTAAATAGCTAGTTAATGAGAACCTTTTCCATCTGCTCTACTCTAAGTGACTTGTTAACAAAATGATGAGTGTTGGCACTGCTTTGCACCAGTTGTAGGTTAATAATTATTTCAGACATAACCAAGCCTGACAATCATCACTTTGTGCCAACTAAGAAAGTACCAAACTATTTTCATTTGTTCCATAATTTTCCTCCTGTGGGTACATAGCTGAGTCTAAATGACCCAGTCACGCTGAGTCATTGCGAGCGGCGATGTATCAGCTTGTTGTACCTTTATTCCAAAATAGTTCACCCAAAATGTTTTTCTGCAGGAAGTTGCATCACATTATCATTCAAAGCCACGAGTGTCAATCGGCTTGATGAAGGTGAACCGCTCCAAATCAGAGTCCAACACTCACAACCCTAGAGATATGTTCCTGACCTGTCGATCCTCGAAATACCGAGTGAAATACGGACGACAGACCCTGACATGTACAGAGACACAGTGTACATGTACACTGACATGTACAGAGTGAGGGAGCCCAGCTTCACATTGTAGCAGGCTCAGCAATGGATTTGCCAGTGGATCTTTAATGTAAGTCGCCACTGTATTTGCATCTGACCTCTGAGTTTCTTGCTAATGTTTTTTTTATTCATTCAGGGACTGTGGGTGCCATTGACTGGATCATTGACTTGTTGCCATCCCTACGTGACATCAAGAAATGGCTGAAGCCACTAGATACCGCAAAGGCTAAGGACCCTGATAATGTTCCGACAATAGTACTGAAGACTTGTGCTCCTGAACTTGCTCCTAGCCAAGCTGTTCCAGTACAGCTACTGCACTGGCATCTACCCAGTAATGTGGAAAATAACCAGGTATGTCCTGTACACAAAAAACAGGACAAATTCAACCGGAGCCAATTACTAACCTATCAGCCTACTCTCAATCATCAGTGAAAGGATGGAAGCTATCATCAACAGTGCTATCAAGTGGCACTTAACTATAACCTGCTCATTGACGCTCAGTTTGGGTTCCACCAGGGTCACTCAGCTCCTGACCTCATTACAACCTTGGTTCAAACATGGACAAAAGAGCTGGTGCTGGATTCTCCGCACCCCGACGCTGAAATCGCGTTTGGCGACGGGGCGGAGAATTTGTTTTCTCGCACAAAATCGAGACCGGCGCCAGTTCCACTATTCTCCAGCCCCCCCGGAAAGCGGCATACTCGGGGAGTACGTCCCGCCGAGTATCCACCGCTTCAGGCCATTGCCTGAGGCCCGGCCCGCTATTCTTCATCCCCGACCGGCCGAATGCCCGACGGCGCTGTTCTAATCTGGTCCTGCCGTTCGGGAACCTGGAGTGGCGGCTGCAGACTCAGCCTGCGGCTGCCGCAGTCGGGGGAGGGTCGATCGGAGGGCAGAGGGTGCCTTATTCGGGACTGGGGGCTACGTATGCAGGCAGTCTGGGGCGGGCAAGCGGCTGTTGCGGGGCACTATTTCAGCAGTCCAAGTCTGCGGGCTGAGTCCGCCATGGAGCATGGCATGGGAGCTGGAGGCCGCCGCAGTGTGCATGCGCGGCCTCCGACCCGGATGTGTGGGGGGCCGTATCGGCAGCTGGAGTTGCGAGCTCCACAACAGCTGCCTGCTAGCCCCTGCAAGGCTGTGAATCTGTGGCTTTTTGATGCCAGTTTTCTTGACGTAAATGACCACAGTTTTCACGACCGTGTGGGGACATAGTCCCAAAAATGGAGAATCCAGTCCTGAACTCCAGAAGTGAGGTAAGAATGACTGGCCTTGGAATCAAGGCAGCATTTGACCGAGTATGGCATCAAGGAGCCCTGGAGTCAATGGGAATCAGGGGGGAAATTCTCCATTGATTGGAATCATACCTAGCACAAAGGAAGGAGGGTGTGGTTGTAGGAGGTCAGCCATCCCAGTCCCGGGACATCACTGCAGGAGTTCCTCAAAGTAGTGTCCCAGGCCCAACCATCTTCAGCTGCTTCATAAATCACCTTACTTCCAACATAAGGTCAGCTGTGGGGATGTTCACTGACGATTGCACAATGTTCTCACCATTCAAGGCTCTCAGACACAGAAGCAATCCACATGCAAATGCAGTAAGACCTGGACAATATCCAGGCTTAAGCTGACAAGTGGCAAGTAACATTCATGCCACGCAAGTGCCAGGCTATTGTCATAATATACACATCAGTATATGATGGTGCAGAGACACACACTGACTGACACACTGCAAGACCAATCAACACACACAACACAGCAGCCAATCACCAGTTAGGGCACGGTCACTATAAAGACAGAGGGCACTAGTTTTCCCACTCATTCGGGTGCAGCCTCTGAGACAGACAGAGCCCGCAGTCAGCAGCACAAACATCCACCATGTGCTAGCAGTATAGGCTGGTCAGGTTAGGCATAGGTCTTCAGTCAATCTAACAAAGTGTCGACCCACAGTGCAAGTATGTTTAACAGCTCTTAGTTAAATAAAATAGAGTTGTACTATTACAAGTGTTGGTCGCCTGTCTATGTTACTGCTAAGGTAAACGCAGTCTCCACAGATCCAGAGTACCCAACACACCAGCTATCATCTCCAATAAGAGAGAACCTTATGGCCAGGCACCCAGCAGCGAGGTGAGGTTGTCGAGATGACATGTGAGGCAGGACAGAACTGGAAGGGGGGCAAAATTGGGACAAGGGGCAAAGCTGGGATGGGGAAGGTGGGGATGGGGAAAGCAAAATACTACAGGTGCTAGAAACCTGGACTTAAAAAGAAAATGCTGGAAATTTGGGCATCTGCAGAGAGAGAAGCAGAGTTAATGGCAGTATTTAATGCCGGTGACGGGGACTGACCCATGGGTTGGAGAGTCAGCAAGAACCCTGCGTCACTTGCTTTAGGGAAAAGCGGCTCAGTGAAGTGCCTCTAAATGGACATCGGTGATCCTTCTCTGTGATCAAAGATCTGGGTGCAGAAATCCTGCCCCCTGACAGCTGCCAACCAATCAGAGGCTGGCAGCTGTGCATTGAAGGCAACAGCAACTAGGGAGCAGTGGTATCTGCCAGCAGTGCTTCCGCCAAAGGCCCAGGGCTGCGCAGGGACCCGGGCCACAGGTGAGTGAGGGCAGGATGGGGGTTGCAGGGAATGGGGGAAATAGGGGGAGGGGTGGTCATCAACAATGGCAAGGGGGTAGTTCTGAGAAGATCCCCGTTCCGATTGCCAGGCCCCTCGATCAAAGGCACAATGCCTTTGAATGGGAGACCATCCCCCCAAGCACACACCCACCTCCACAACCACCCCACCACCACCACCCTCTCCCGCACCCCTGCCGACGGTTGAATATCCACATTTAATCAGTGCAGAGGCAGGAAGGAGGCAGGATTTCTCTCGGCCACTCTCCCTCCCAATTAAATTCCTCCCACCTCCAATCTCACTTGGTGGGGGGTGTTAAATTGCGCCTAATGTTTCAGGTGGATGACCTATGATCAGAGCACAGTTACTCCAGATGTTCTGGCCAATATTTATCCATCGATCGACATCACTAAAAATAGATTACCTTATGAATATTGCGTTGTTGTTTGTGGGAGCTTGCTGTGTACAAATTGGTTCTTGCGTTTCATGTGCTATTTCGACACTTCAAAAGTACTTCATTGGCAGTGAGGCACATCCTGAGCTGGTGAAAGACACTGGCTACGGGATTCTCCGGCCGTTCGCTGGTTCTGCGGGTTTCCCAGCAGCGTGGGGTGGTTTCAGTGGGAATTCCCATTGACAGCGGGGGGAGCAGAGAATCCCGTCGGTGGCAAATGTTGCGCCGCTCCAGCCACCGAGAAACACGGGGTTGGGATGCCGGAGAATCCCGCCCGCTGTGTGACTGCAAGTCATTTTTATTTTTGCCCGAAGCCCATTCATTGTCCTTCTCTCTCTGACCTACTGCGCATCTGCTCTGTTCTATCCTCTGGTGTCAGAACCTTGGATGTTTCAATCCCACCCGGAACATGTTCCCTAAGTGTTTCCCTTTGCCCTCCCTCCCCACCTTTCAATAGCTCCCTGTTCCACTGCAATTGACCCAAACTCCCTTCAATTTATGTCCATTTTGTTCATCTATAACCAGGTTTTAAACATGTTTTATAAATGCAAGTTGTTGTTTTCATTGTTGTTTTATTGTCTTTCTCTCCTACTGAGTGGCTCGCAGGTGGGAGGGGGGAGGTCTGAGGTGCTGGCCTTGACCCTGCGCCCGCTTCTCTCAATAACTAGAAGACACGATTTAGAGGAACACATTGCTCTTTTATTTCCCCAGTAACCCGGGATGATTGTGTCTTATTAACCTCCTGTGAATCATGTGGCAGTATTATTCCACCTTCCCGAAATCACAATGGCCTCTCACAGTTCCTGTGAATCCAGCTCTGTTTTTAAACTCTCACCGGCATTGTTTCCATTCTAAACAGCCCACTGTATACGTATCATAAAAAATTATAGATGTGGCAAAGTGAGTGATTAGACTGTAATTTAATCGAGACATTCAAGTGACGACTGCGAACCTTTTGGCCTGGCTCGGATGGCTTATGATGTCATCCAAATGCCTCAATTAGATTATAACCTTGTTGTTCCCTCTCAACCATCCATTATTCTGTATATTTTACATTTTTAAATCAGAGTGGATGATAATTATGTTACACCAGGCAGATATATGGAACAGATAAACTTCTAAATCCAGGTCCATGTCTACAGCTTTCAAATGAAATCCATTTATTGCTCTCTGCTTCCCTGTGGTCTGCA
The DNA here is from genome assembly GCF_047496885.1 of Scyliorhinus torazame. Lineage (NCBI taxonomy): Eukaryota > Metazoa > Chordata > Chondrichthyes > Carcharhiniformes > Scyliorhinidae > Scyliorhinus > Scyliorhinus torazame. Next base: position 50,519,389 of record NC_092722.1, on the reverse strand, counting down.
AGTTTTATAAATATGATTTCTTTGTTTGCTGGTGGTATATTTAGAGTGTCCAATTGGACTGAGGATTCCCTGTTGTTCAGCTTCGCTCAGTGCAGTGTAGTGTGGCTCTGTTGACATTACATCTGGCCTCCCAGCTGTGCTCCTAACTTCGAGCTCAGCCATGCACCCCGACTATTCCACAGCAACGATAACACTTTTCACAACTCTCTCGGGCCCTTTAAGTGACCAAATCGACATTTCCCAGGGGTCCCTCCTTCCCCTCTTTCAGCTTCTCCCTTCCAAAGGTCAATAAAACAAATGAAAGGTCAGCAAACTGAAGCGTTAATGCTGTTTTTCTCGCCATAGATGCTGCCAGGACCTGCTGGGTATTTGCAGCCTTTTCTGTTTTCATGCGATAAAATAGATGATCCGTTCATTGTCTAATTGGGTTTTGTGGGAGTTTGACGTGTGCAAATTGGCTACTGCATCTCCTGCATTACAACAGTGACCACACGTCGAAAGTACTTTTGTAAAGTGCTTTCGGGATGTTCTCCTCTTGCGGTAGGTGCCATATAAATGCAAGCCCTTCTTTCTTCCTTTTGACTTGACCGGATAAAGGAGGGTTCGTTCGTACTTCACCCGAGGAGGCATGCTCCACTTGCGCACCTCGTCGGTGAGTGAGTGCGCCGAATTAACTGAGACAACAGCAAAGCCTAAGCAGAGGGCCGGAGATGCCCCTTCTGATCTCAAGTGGCCCCCGCCAGGAAGTGTCGTGTGCAGGTTTTGCCTGAGAGGACGGGATCAGGCCCCCCCTTGCAAATCCCCGCGCAGCGGAATGGCCATTCAAGTCCTCACCGTACTGGACTCACACTGGGCTGCAGGTGAAGTGTGGAAGGGTGCACAGCATTTGTCTAATTGTACCCCACTTGGACTCAGCGCTTTGAGACAAAAAGAAAATTGACAGGATTATTTTTCAGAAAGAAGAAATCAAATTGTAATCAAACACTGGAAATTCAATGAAAAGGAAACAAAGTAATGGAAGTATGAACGTAATGGTTCATTCCCTGGAGTCTGCCAGTATTTATTTTGATCCTGAGGAAACACGAGCAGAGTAATTAATGTTGCTGGGCTAGAGGTTCAGACTGATGATCGGGAGACCTGCCCTCTGGCAGCTGGGGAATTTGAATTCAGCTCATAAATAAATCTGTAATAAAAAGCTAGTGTCAGTATTGGTGACAATGAAACTACTGGATTGTCACACACACAAAAAACAACCAGTTCATTAATGTCCTTTGGGGATAGACATCTGCCCTCATTACCTGATCTCGTAACTCTAGACCCATTGTGATGTGGCTGATTCTTAACTGGCTCGTCAAGACACTCAATGAAGGGCAATTAGAGATGGGCAATAAATGCTGGACTTGTCAGTGATGCTCACACCCCATGAATGAATTTCAAAAACCCTGTACAGATTGATGTCTAAAGCTTCTAATCAACCATTGTTCAAGCTACATTTACATGGGTGTTTGTAACGTTCAGATTCCAAGATTTCTATCCTATCCAGGTAGTTAAATACTAAATCCAGCTCCTTTACCTCAGGCACAGGATCATATACATGACTGGAGGATAGCAATCTGTGGCAAATGATTAAATGAATCAAAACAGAAAATGCTGGGGAAACTCAAAATAATGAATAAAATAACTCCCACAAACTGAATGCCTGGGAGAGCCCCAGCTCTCATACATACACCCTTGATATTACAATGAGGTGTCTTAGAATCTTAGAATCCTTACAGTGCAGAATGAAGCCATTCAGCCCATCGAGTCTGCACCTATCCCCCTAACCCCGTAACCCTACATAACCTGCACATTGCTGGACACTAAGGGGCAATTTAGCATGGCCAATCCACCTAACCTGCACATTGCTGGACATTAATGGGCAATTTAGCATGGCCAATCCATCTAACCTGCATATCTTTGGACTGCGGGAGGAAACCGGAGGAAACCCACGCAGCCAGGGAGAATGTACAAACTCCACACAGTCGCCCATGGCCGGAATCTAACCTGGCGCTGTGAGGCAGCAGCTTTTGAATAGCCAATATTTAACCCTGAATCAACAATATAAAAATCAGATTATCTGGTCATTATCGCGTTGCATTTTGTGAGAGTTTACTATGTGCAAATTGGTTCTTGTGATTCCTGCATTACAATGGGAACTACAGGCGGGAGTCTCCAGTCTCCCAGCCACGTATTCCTCGGGGGGGGGGGGGGGCATTCGCTGATGGTGGGATTCTCTCTTCCCGCCGCTTGTCAATGGGATTTCCCATTGAAGCCACCCTACGCTGCCGGAAAATCCATGATGGGGCTCTGCTGCCAGCGGGAAAAGAGAATCCTAACAGCCGAAGAATTGTGGCCTATATTTCCGAAAGCACTTTATTGACTGTAAAACAATTGTCCAGTGGCCATGAAGAACACCATAGAAATGCAAGTCTTTCTCTTTATTCTGCGCACGACCCAATGCCGCACCATCATGTTATCTCCTCAGAGAGCCAGCAAAAAAATTAATTTTTAAGAATCTAGGACAATTCTGTGGTGAGAAATATCTCGGAAATTCTTCACGAACCCCTGAAGGTGATTTACAGAAGATCGCAGTGACCATGACGCACACAGCCGGTGTCCCAGCTACCTTAACAATAACAAAGATTTATTCGCTACAGCGGGAATTCCTAAAACTTCTTTTCGAACTTTTGCAGTGAGACACTACCTCTTACAAAGTGTCGGCAAGTGTCTGCGTAAAGAAAACTTACTGACTTTTAAACTTTTCCCTGCACAGTATGTAAGCATACCCCTTCATTCCCCCCAGCATGCTTAGTTCAAATAGCTTATCCACTCATGCGCAATGTAGCCTATTAACCTCTTTAGCTTTTGATTATATCAATGCAAAACCTAAAATTGTACTCGAGTGAAAAGGCCCAGTTATCTTTGCCTATTACCTCTGTCTAAGGGCCAGTAAACTAGGGAGGGTTACCATGGGCCATCTTTGAAACACTTTCAGGACTTCCACCACATGGAACGTCCAAAAATGAAAACAGTGGCGTACTGCGTATGTGGCCTAACTAAAGTCTTGTACGAGGGTGCACTCATTCTTTCAGCTTTATACTGAATGGTCCTCGCGAGACATCCTAATACTCTACCTGTTGTTGCAATATCGTCACATCACTTCTCATGCACCATTTGCAAACATTAAACCAGGCTTATATTCACAGCAGTAATGACAGCTTTGTCCACTCAGGTCACACTCCAATTCTTGCCTCCCCAGCTTGCTAAAATACCCAAGGAGATGATGGAAATTGAAACTCCATTAAATCTCCCAGACCATCCTAGCATCAGTGCACTTCACAGCATCAAGACAGCAAGAAGTACATCAAAACTGCATTATCTGTTTACTGGTACGAGTTTTTAGTAGATTGATTCCATGTCTATGCAGGGATGGATAAAGCACGCTATAATTTGGGGTGCCACAGGTACTAGAATACACATTGTTACATTCCCTGACCAAGACCCCAAATCTTGTTGCAGCTGCGGGCAAGTCCCCAACTTTGTTACGATCTGGTTAGGGACCAGCAGCCTTTTTTTCATGAAATTAAGTTTGAGATCCCAGGTATTGACTAAGAGAATAAAACCACAAGGTTCCTTGGTTTCTAAAACAGACAGAAGAAATTGCACTGTACTTGAGTTACCAAAGCAAACAGTCCTAGGCCCAGCCATCTTCAATTGCTTCATAAATTAACTTCCTTCCATCATAAGCTCAGGTGTGGAGATGTTCACTGATGACTGCACAATGTTTGGCACCATTAGTGATTCCAGATACTGAAGCAGTCCATGTCCAAATGCAGCAAGACTTGGATAATATACAGGCTTGACAAGTGACAAGTGACAAGTACCATTTGTGCCACACAAGTGCCAGACAATGACTGTCTCCAACAAAAGAGAATCTAACCATCACCCCTTGACATTCAATTGCGTTACCATCACTGAATCAACATCCTAGGGGTTACCATTGACCAGAAACTGAAATGGACCAGCCATATAAATACTGTGGCTACAAGAGCAAGGCAGAGTCTATGAATCCTGTACCAAGTAACTTACCGTCTGACTCCCCAAAGATTGTCCACCATCTACAAGGCACAAGTCAGGAGTGTCATGGAATACTCTCCACTTGCCTGGAAAAGCACAGTTCCAACACCACTCAAGAAGCTTGACACCATCCAGGGCAAAGGAGACTGCTTGGCACTCCATCCACAAACATTCAATCCCTCCACTACCGATGAACAGTGTCAACAGTGTGTACCATCTACAAGATGAACTGCAGGAACTCATAAGGCTCCTTAGGCAGCATCTTCCAAACCCACTACCACTACCATTTAGAATTACAAGGGCAGCAAACACATGGGAACACTACCACCTGGAGGTTCCACTCCAAGTCATTCACCATCCTGGCTTGGAAATATATCACTGTTACTTCATTGTCGTTGGAACTTCCTCTAACAGCACTTCGGAGACTGCAGCAGTTCAAGAAGGCTGCTCACCAACACATTATCAAGGGCAATTAGGGATGGGCAATAAATGTTGGCCAAGCCAGCGAAGCCCACATCACATGAATGAATAATAAAAAAAAAGTCAAAATGATCCATCGTATACTCCAACCTCCAGAATTTATATGAGGTAAATATGAGTCAACAGAGTGTGGTCACACACATCACAAACCACACATTAATATCAGACACAACCAAGTCACGTCCCTTGAATCTTCTCAACAATCCACTGAGACATCAATGATTCACAAAAACATTATTTAGAACTCTGGGCGCGATTCTCCACTCCCGCGCCAAAGTGCCCACGCCGTCGTGAACGCTGTCGAGGTTCACGACGGCGCGAAACGGCCCCGGTCCCGACCGATTCAGGGCCCGAAAATGGGCTAGGATCTGGTCCCCGAGAAGCTCGGGGGGGCGTGTCGCGAAGGCCGCGTCGTCACTGCGCGACGCCCGAATGACGCGGCGCTACGTCATAAATGGCGCGATCCGCGCAGAGAGGACCCGGAGGAGAAGAGAGGAGATGGCTGAGCCCCGAAGAGCCTCACCAAGGTTCCGGGACACGGACCTGGACACCCTGGTGGATGAGGTCGAACAGAGAAGGGACACCCTCTGCCCAAGACGTGGGCATCGCCAGCCATCCAGCGCGGTGAGGCGCGGCTGGCGGGAGGTGGGCACCGCAGTCAGTGCTGTGGGGCAGACCCCCCCGGACGGGGAGCAGTGTCGCAAGAAGCTGCAAGACCTCACCCAGGCTGCCAGGGTAAGTGCCATGAGGGTGCCCCCAGGCCACACCCCCCCCCCCCCCCCCCCGGCACGGGGTGGGGGGGAAGTGGGGTGGGGGGGAGGTCAGGGGGGGTTGGGAGTGTTGGGGGGGATTGGGGCATCAGGGGCGGTGTTGGGGGGGGGGTCAGAGGGGGTTGGGGGGGTCACGGTGCCCAACTATCTACTCGACCCAGCAACAATGTAGTCTATATCTGCATGCCCAGACGGTACCCGGGTTCCTGGATGTAATTGACCCACCCGGACAACCGATGCATGTGGACAACCAGGGATTGAATAACAGGATGAGGGCCATCTTCCAGGACCTGCACACGCAGTTGGAGGAGTCTATCCACGTCCAGGAGCAGGGACTGGTGCCGCTCATCGCAGCCACCCAGGCCGACACCGCACGGGTGGCGTCCGCGGTGGAGGCAATGGGTGAAAGAGTTTCGGCCATGGGTCAGGTTCTGCAAGGTGTTGGGCTTCACGTGCACGCGTCATCCATGGCCCAGGAGAGGGCTGCCATCTCATAGGTAGCCATCTCACAGAGCCAACAGGACATTGCCGCCGCTCTCCGGGCCCTGGCCGAGTCTCACCATGCCATGGCCCGGTCCCAGCAGGCGATGGCACAGTCCCAGCAGTCAGTCGCGGAGAGCATAGACCGCCTGGCGCACATGGTGGATGGCGTAGCGCACTCACAGGTCGGGATCGCACAGTCCTTGGCAGGAATGTGGCACTCCTGGGCTCCGTCTCGGCGAACATTCGGACCGTGGTCGATACCGTTGCAGGCCTCCAGGAATAGCAGCGCCAGGTGTCGGTGGTTCGACAGGGCATGTCTCCGAGCGCATCTCCGTCCCACAGTGAGGCCCGGGGGCCACCGGGCTCCCCGAGGGAGGAGGAGGTTCTGGGGCCCGTCCCGGTAGCTCCATCAAGGGACGTCCCGGTACACTGGGCATCCCCCCGTTCCATCCCTGGTGCATCTGGTGGGCAGCGGGCAGGACAGGGTGGCACCATGCCATCCAGCATGACCGCCGAGCAGCCTGGCCCATCGAAGCAGGGCCGCCCCAGAAAACGTGTGCCGACGGGGAGCCATGTCGCAGGGCGTGATTCTCAGCAGTCCGCCTCCACTCCTGCTGTACCATCTGGGAACACACCTAGACGTAGTGGTGCGGCCCGTAAGGCAAAGACGTTAGGCACGTAAGAAGTTGGCACGGGTGCAGGGCACAGTCTCGTTGTCGTGGGTAGGGCACCTATGTTAATCACATGACATAGGGGGGGCTGGTGGGTGCTATGTGGTGCCCGTGTGCAGGACTGACGGTGCAAGTGGCAGTGTTCAGCGAATCCCACGCCCACAGTGCATGAACCGTGCAGCCACCAACGCGTCGCGTGCCCGCTGTCCCCGGCGGTGCCGTCGCACAGCCTCCTGGACGTAACGAGCAGCCGGGCAGTGTCTGTGTCCTGCGCCCCTCCCCCCACCCTGATGCGCGCCATCATCCTCATCCTCCGTATCCTCCTCTTCCCCATCCCCCTCGTTTGCGTTGGCTCTGGTGCAGTCGGGTCCTCCCTCCGACTCCTCCACCAGGGCATCTCCCCTCTGCATGGCAATGTTGTGCAGCGCACAGCAGACCACAACCATGCGACCGACCCTGTCGGGTTGGTACTGCAGGGCCCCTCCTGATCGGTCCAGGCATCTGAATCGCATCTTCAGCAGGCTGAAGCACCGCTCCACCACACCCCTGGTTGCTGCATGTGCCTCGTTGTATAGGCTCTCCGCGTTGGTGTGAGGCCTCCGTATTGGCGTCAGCAGCCATGACCTCAATGGATAGCCCTTGTCGCCCAGCAACCAGCCCCTCAGCGGGGGGGGGGGGGCATCCATCAAACATTGCGGGGATGAACGACTGTGCCAGAATGTAGGTGTCATGCACACTGCCGGGTACTTTGCACACACGTGCATGATCTTCATGTGGGGGTCGTACACCACCTGACTGTTCATGGAGTATGCGCCCTTTCTGTTCATGAAAACAACTCTGTTGTCTGCAGGTGGGCGCATGGGGACGTGCACACCATCGATGACACCCTGGACCATCAGTATCCCGGCCACCTTGGCGAATCCACGTGCCCGTGCTTCCTGCTGTGCTCGGTCCTCGGGGAATTGAATGTACTTGTCCGCGATGGCGTACAGGGCGTCGATGACGGCCCTGATGCTCCTGTGGACCGGTGCCTGTGATATCCCGGATAGGTCCCCGCTCGGCGCCTGGAAGGAACCGGTCGCATAAAAGTGGTGCGAGGTGCGCCACGAGCTGGCATATATGTGCGACCGTCTCCCTGCTGAACCGTAGTCTCCTCCTGCATGTGATGTCCATTAGGGCCTCGAACGACATTCTGTCACGGTACACCCTCAGCCTTGCTGGACGCCTGTGGCGCCCTGGTACCAACATCAGTGGATCCTCCTGCTCCTCCTCCTCCTCCTCCTGCTCCCCCCCCAAGCACTTCCTGTCCATTCCTCGCCGTCTGGTGGTCAATGTTCCCCTCGGCATTCCCCTGTACATCCAGGTCCTGAGCGCCTGCGGCCTGCACGGTGACGACGGGCCACTCCGTGGCCATCCCCTCTGCTGCACCGGCAACCGCTGCATCTGCAGCCACTGTGGGCCGTCCGACTCTACGCTGCCGGATGGCAAACTCCAGAGCTGCAGCTCCAACCACGGCAGTGAACGTCGCTGTCTGGTTGGCATACATGGTGACCTGCAGGAGGGTGGTGGGGGGCAGAGAAACAACATGTTACACGGAGGTTCTTCCACACCTCGCCAGCCGGGCTGCATGGGATCCCTGTGTGCCCCGGTGGCCTGGTCGCACTGCAGACACGCAGCCAGCCTAACACCTGGTCACTGTCTGCGCCCAACGGTCACTTCACACCGTACTGCTCACCAGTGTGCCACTCGCCTGTACCCATCAGCCACACGACAACCTGCGGCCGTGTCCTCGTCACCGTCCTGCCATATCAGGGCGGCTGACATGTGGCATCCGCGGAGGGACGATACCATCCACGCTCTCCCCCACCCCCCTCCCACCGGCACACTCTCCCTCATCCCCCCTCCCACCTGCACACTCTCCCTCATCCCCCCTCCCACCTGCACACTCTCCCTCATCCCCCCTCCCACCTGCACACTCTCCCTCACACCCCCCTCCCACCTGCACACTCTCCCTCATCCCCCCTCCCACCTGCACACTCTCCCTCATCCCCCCCCTCCCACCTGCACACTCTCCCTCATCCCCCCTCCCACCTGCACACTCTCCCTCATCCCCCCCCTCCCACCTGCACACTCTCCCTCATCCCCCCTCCCACCTGCACACTCTCCCTCATCCCCCCTCCCACCTGCACACTCTCCCTCATCCCCCCTCCCACCTGCACACTCTCCCTCATCCCCCCTCCCACCTGCACACTCTCCCTCATTCCCCCCTCCCACCTGCACACTCTCCCTCATCCCCCCTCCCACCTGCACACTCTCCCTCATCCCCCCTCCCACCTGCACACTCTCCTTCCCCCCCCCTCCCACCTGCACACTCTCCCTCATCCCCCCCTCCCACCTGCACACTCTCCCTCATTCACCCTCCCACCTGCACACTCTCCCTCATCCCCCCCTCCCACCTGCACACTCTCCCTCATCCCCCCCTCCCACCTGCACACTCTCCCTCATCCCCCCCCTCCCACCTGCACACTCTCCCTCATTCACCCTCCCACCTGCACACTCTCCCTCACACCCCCCTCCCACCTGCACACTCTCCCTCATCCCCCCCTCCCACCTGCACACTCTCCCTCATCCCCCCCCTCCCACCTGCACACTCTCCCTCACACCCCCCTCCCACCTGCACACTCTCCCACACACCCCCTTTGGCCGCAGCCTTCTCGGGTAAGCCGACCCGGTCTCCAGGAGCTGCGGAACAGTCCGCTCACCTCCTCCCTGCTCAGCATCAGCCAGCACGACTGGCTGACGACTTTAAAAAGCAGGTGTGAACGGCGACGGCGTGAACTGGGCTCACGCCGTCAGGACTTCGGCCCATCCGGGCCTGAGGATAGCAGGGGTGCCGGAGAATCGCCATTTTGGGTGTCTCGGGCGATTCTCCGGCCTGCGCAGCGCGGAACTCGACCGGGCCGTTCTAGCCACTTGGGAGAATCGCGGGAGGGCGTCGGGGGAAAATTTGGCGGCCCAGGCGATTCTCCCAACCGGCGCGGGAGCGGAGAATCGCGCCCTGTCTTTCTCCTGAGGAACTCCAGTTTCCCTCTTTCAAAGAGTTGGTCTGATCCCCAGCTGACAGTAGTTTTACTCGACCCGAGTTCTCGGGGTGCAATCTTAACTTCAAAAGGCACACCATTCCAGATTTCTTTCAAATCTCCTTCCAGATCCTGCCTTGATCTTTTCCAGCTTAACTGACCTATCGAGACTGCGTGCCACCCGCCCCCCCCCCACCCTCCCCCCACCCCGCGCCAACGTGATGCTCAGGCTACTCTCCAAGGAGTAAACATAGGTACGGTCCCTTCTTTGAACCCAGACTGCCTTTGGCAGCACAACCAATGGCAGAACCTCAGATACATGGAGCTGACTCTCCCTCTCCATCTGCCTCCCACTCAGTGTTCACTGACCCTGGAGCTGCCCTGTCACCCGTGATAACTTCCTTCAGGGTTCAGCCCCCAAGTAACAACTTGGGTCATTCTGAATCCGAAATGTTTCAATCTCCTGTCAACCAATTGTCGCCCTCACAGGTGCTAACTTACAAAAACACGCACAAAGAGAAAATTCAAAATGATATTTATTTCATCACAACTTTCAACGCAAGGTACAATGGCCGTGATTCACCCTAAAAATGTCAGATCTGATTGGGGCACGGTTGGTGGGGTGTTTCTCAGAGGCTACAGTGCTGAGATTGACGTCACCATTCAATGGAATTTAGCCATATTTTGGAGGCCTCGGGGAGTTTTTCCCCATCGAGACCCCACTTCAAGAGGTTTCCTGCACTGGGGAGCTGAGCTCACGAGCAGGAACTGCTCCTCACAGATCAGGACACCATTTTGAACAGCTGCCCCGATCTCTACACCCCAATTTTCGTGACCCCCCCTTCACCCCTGTAACCTTTCCTCGTCCCCCCCTTTCATGGGCATGGCCCCCCCCCCCCCCAAACCCTGACTGTTAGAAGTGCCAACTTGGCACCCGGGCACCTCGGCACTGCCAGCCTGGCATACTGGCAGTACTCCTGGCACCCTGGCAGTGCAACTGGACATCATGGCAGTGCCAGATTGACACAGGTACCAGGGGACTGCCAGCGTACTACCCTACCATTTCCCCGACCAGCTAGGAGGCTCTAATGGCCTGCAAGACCCCCCAGGGTGCCATCACGCCTGGTCCACGATTATGGCAAACAGTGCCAAACGGCTGAGGTTGAGGCCTCACAGGCATGGCCATTGACTCCTAGGCATTTAAACATCATGAGCGTGTTGCAGATCGCACCAGGTGAGTGAGTCAGGTGACTCACGATTGATCCACTGTGAAGCCCCATTTAGGCCTCTCCTGGGATTCAACCGATGCGCCTGGCTCTGCGGCGGGTGCAACACGTTCACGGAATTACGCCCTTTGTTTCTGTGAGCAACACCACCTGCAGCCGGTACATCCCAACCAGTAAGTCCCAACCAGTGTAAATAATAATGATAATCTTTATTAGTGTCACAAGTAGGCTTACATTAACACTGCAATATTCCAACTAGAAATTCACAGTGACACATTGTGAGGGCTGATTTTCCTAATTTGTGCTGCTGACTTATTCTCATAGACCAATCCTACATGCCAAGAACTCACAAACTTACTGCTATAATTTTATATCCATTTGCTCTATCAGTTTGAGTACCCTGCCATCAACGTCCAAAGGACTATTGTGGCCAAGAAGCTGAACTGGATCATCTCAATGACAGGAGAAGGACAGAGTCTAAGCATTCAGAAATGAGTAGCCCACCTTCTGAACCTTGAACGCCTCTCCGCCAGCACAAAGTTCAATTCACACGTGTGATAAAACGCGTACCACACACCTGAATAAATGCAGTGGCAGCAACGCTCGAGAAGCTGGATATAGTCCAGTGCAGCACGGTTCACTTGCTCAGTGGGCCCTGCCACTGGACTCAATATCCATCAGCTCGCACTGCAATTGTGGGACGTACCATCCGCAGGCTGCACTGCAGTGACTCAGCAAGGTTCCTGCAACAGCCCTTCTCACCCCTGTGACCACTTTCACCAAGGAGGGCGGGAATAGCAATCCCACTCACCCTGCACCATGAATTGGAGATTTCCACAGTACACTGTGACCAAAGGGCCAATATCAGGGAGATTCCTATCTAAAAAACCCTATTCCATCAAGTGATTCAGGAAGAAAGCCTACACCAGCTGTCCAGGGAAAGCGAGGACTGACAAACAATGCAACCGTGCCGAAACATTGCCCATGTCTTGAAAGCAAAGAAAAAATTTACACAGCTGGTGAAGAATTGCCCCCTGTGGTGGGAACTCAGAAACAAATTTATCTTCTATCATTTTGCCTTTCTCATATTCCTGTCACACAATAACCCACTCCCCTGGCTCGTGTTAGTGGTACGTGATGAATGTAGGAATTTCAGATATATTCTATTATATGTATTTGGTACAGTAAGGGTTAAAAGCCTGGGTTAGTGTGTGACTGCTGCAGTCATGTTTTTAAAGTATCCTGGTCTGAAATGTTGAGAGACAGGGGCGCATTTACACCATCGTAAAAAAGCTTGGGCAAATGGAATGTTCTTTGGATTAAGGAAATTCCCTGTGGAGTTAATTAGATATAATTCTAATCTTTATTATTGTCACAAGTAGGCTTACATTAACACTGCAATGATGTTACTGTGAAAAGCCCCTAGTCGCCACACTCCGGCACCTGTTTGGGTACACGGAGGGAGAATTCAGAATGTCCAATTCACCTAACAGCACGTCTTTCGGGACTTGTGGGAGGAAACCAGAACGCCCGGAGGAAACCCACACAGGCACGGGGAGAACGTGCAGACTCCTCACAGACAGTGACCCAAGTCAGGAATCGAACATGGGGCCCTGGCACTGTGAAGCAACAGTGTTAACCACTATGCTACCATGCCAGCTTGGTAAGATGATGTCACTGCTGGGTGGAGCTATGGTATCAGGAATTTTGTAAGGAAAGCAGGTCAGTGCAATTCTAGCTGAAGCTGTAGCCACAAGTCAAGCAGTTTGCTCTCTGACAAATGTCTTCAGACAGAAGAGCCGCGTGGTTGGAAAGGTGAACAAACCAGCTGAAACAGCTTCTGAAGAAATACAGCCAGTGTTTCTGCATGGGTCTGACAGGAGTCACATCTTTTCTTTAAAACAGTGTCATTGGAGATCCCTCTTTCTCAAAGAACATCTCTGTGAAGCAGGTATTCCTAAATGCTAATTTCTTTGTGATATCACTCCTCGAGCAAGATAGCCTTTCTTCACACTCTTACAAAATTAAAATAAAATATTGGGGTTTCTGTCCAGTATCCCCGCCATTTTTGGAGTCTGATCTGGGATTGTAATAGATGACGCCACTCAGCATCCAAATGCACAAAGGAAGCCCGAGGTGCCATTGCTTTCTAATCAATCTGTTCTCTGAACTGTCTGGGTCAGTGCTTGGCCCAAGTGTGCACTGATGTTCAATGACTGAGATCAGATGCCAAAATTAAACACTGTATTTAAGTCAAGTCATGCAAATTGAAGAAGTTGGGGGTCAGAGATGCTCTGTAGGTGAGATGCTTATGGGTTAACTTTCAGGTTGTTCCCTCATAATAACCAGCTTATTAACTTGAGTCAGCAAACACTATATGCTTCACATCCTTTGTAACAGAGAGTTACTGGTAATTTTGTTCTTGTGTGCAGCCACGTTTCTCAATATTAGGCATCATTAAAGTTTAAGTGGCCATGTGTGCACATTAATAACACAAAACAAGGCCAATGCAGTGTATTCCTTGAGTGTCATCCCTTTAAGTAATGTTTGCCAATCTATCATAGTCAACTCGTGCCTCATGTCAGCGTAGTTTCCTTTAATAAGATTCAGGACCCTGGTCTCAGAATCAACTACTTCACTCTCCCCTTGATGAAAAGATTCTATCATATTATGGTCGCTCATCCCCAAGGGGTCTTGCACAACTAAATTGCCAATGATTCCGTTCTCATTACACAGTGCCCAGTCTAAGATGGCCTGCTCTCTAGTTGGTTCCTCAATGTATTGGTCCAGAAAGTTAGTTTCTCAGCCCATCACTTTTCTTATTCCCCTTTCTGTCTTTTATTTTTGTCCTTGTTTCCTCCTCCTCTGACTCCTTGCATAAGTTCCCATCCCCCTTCCATTTTAGTTTAAACCCTCCCCAAACACTCCAGAAAATACTCCCCCCTTGGACATCAGTCCCGGTCCTGGCCAGGTGTAACCTGTTCAGTTTGTACTGGTCCCACCTCCCCCAGAACCAGTTCCAATGCCTCCGGAATCTGAAACCTTTCCCCTCACACCATCTCTTCAACCACGTATTAGAACATAGAACATAGAACATTACAGCGCAGTACAGGCCCTTCGGCCCTCGATGTTGCGCCGACCTGTGAAACCACTCTAAAGCCCATCCACACTATTCCCTTATCGTCCATATGTCTATCCAATGACCATTTGAATGCCCTTAGTGTTGGCGGGTCCACTACTGTTGCAGGCAGGGCATTCCACGCCCTTACTACTCTCTGAGTAAAGAACCTTCCTCTGACATCTGTCCCATATCTATCGCCCCTCAATTTAAAGTTATGTCCCCTCGTGCTAGACATCACCATCCGAGGAAAAAGGCTATCACTATCCACCCTATCCAATCTTCTGATCATCTTGTATGACTCAATTAAGTCTTCAACCAATGTATCCTGCTATTTCTACTCTGACTAGAACGTGGCACTGGTAATAATCCTGAGATCAGGTCCGACATCTCAACTTTCTTCCTAACCCCCTATGTTCTGCTTTTAGGATCCCCTTTTTTACCTATGTCTTTGATACCGATGTATTCCATGACCACTGGCTGTTCACCCTCCCCCTCCAGAATGTCCTGTAACCACTCCGAGACATCCTTGACCCCAACACCAGGGAGACAACATACAATCCTGGAGTCTCGTTTGTGGCCTCAGACACAATTGAATCTCCTATAACTATTGCATTCCCACACTTTTTACTCCTCCCCTCTGCAGCAGGACCAACCGTGGTGCATTGAATTTAGCTATCCCATGAAAGACCATTCCCCTCAACAGTATCCAAAGTGGTATATCTGCATTGTAGGGGAATGGCTACAGGATATTCCTGCACTGCCTGCCTTTCTCTCTTGTTATGCCTGGTGGTCACCTATTCCCTTTCTGCCTGAGGAGTCTGGGTCTGCGGTGTGACCACTTCTCTACACATGCTATCCATGACACTCACCGTCTCGCGGATGCTCCACCGTGTCCTCAGCCGCCACTCCAGCTCCGAAACCGGGGCTTCCAGGGGCTGTAGCTGGAGACACTTCCTGCACACATGCTGATCCCAGACACTGGAAAGTTTCCCGGCTTCCCACATGGAGCAAGAGGAGCAACCAAGGCTTTGAGCATTATAGCCCTTACAGTTTATAAACCACAAAACGTATTTTCAACTATTAGTGATAAAAGTGGTAAAGACTTACCAAATGGAACAGGACCAAGACAGGGGGTGGAATCCCAGAGATTCGAGCCCTCACCTCTAATGAGAAACAAGCTCTGGAAATCACGAGGTTGCCCGAGGAGAGAGCAGTCACCAAAGCGAGGTTGGCCTGTGCCAGTCTGGTGAGGATCCACTGCCACTTCATCCAGATGACCATCAGATAAAATGATCCTTCCATAAGACCATAACACATAGGAGCAGAATCTCCTCACTGAGCAGAAGTCCATTGTCTTGCAGGATCACCATCTGATGAGGAAGTCCGTCACCAAGCTCACCCGCCCCCCCCCCCTCCCATCCCCCTGCCACCCAAGAGAACACCTCGGAGGAGAGCTGGAGGAGACCACTGGTAAGGAGTCACAGCTGTCACCCCCACTTTCCGCCAGTGCAGAGACACAAACCTGGTTGGGCGACATTAGTGGACAGGCATCTGGGGCACAATCTAGTGAGCACCACACAGTTGTTGATGCACATCAGGGGGAGACATGAACATCCAAAGGAGACAGCAGTTTCCCAGGATGCAGCTGGGTCCCAGTCAGATGCCGAGCCTCTGGACAAGGGTCTTTCAGAGCTGATACAGATGATAGGACACAGCTGTGGGATTCAGGAGGGGGTGTCAGCGACATTCGAGCAAGAGCTACATCCTTTGGTGGAATCCCAAATGCTTTATGCATAGGAGATGCCGACAATGCACGGCTCCGAGGTCAATGCTGCTGCAAACCTGGAGCACGACGTCCACGGTTTGAGTGGGAGCGTCCAAGGAATGGCTCAGTCTGTGACGACCATGCCTGAGGGCCTCAAATCTTGTCACAGTTGCTCAGGGATGTGTTCCAGATGCAGGTGGACATTGCCGAGGCACTGCAGAGCTTGGCCCAGTTATTGAGGAACATTGATGAAGGTGTTGACACCATGGTGCAGGCAAAGGGGGGGCCGCCAGGACTGACAGCGCCAGATAATTCAGCGGCCTCTGGAGCTCACTACAGCTGCCCCTCCTTCCCATGGCTGCCGTCTCCAGGCCTACCAGAGGACCGGGCAGAGCACAGTCTTTTGGGCCAATTCATTGGCCACCAGCGAAATCAATCAAACCGAGTCCCAGCAGGTGCAGTTCAGTCTACAACTCCAGTACGAACCAGCACAGACTAGCACAGTGATCTCTCCTGCTGCTGAAATCCTCTGCTGAAATTAATGGCACAGGCCACTTCCCTCAAAGACACATGTCCATTAATCATCCACAAATTAAAAATGTAATGGCAAAAATAAAAGAAAGGAGAAATAGGGGAATGGGCAGGGAATAAACAGAAAGGACCCTTACAAAGGCCTAATTTGCATTCATATCAATCTCATTATCAAGACTGAAGTTGAATTCAGCGGTCTCCCGGGAATTACATAACTCTCCAGCGGGAGGTCACGTGGGTGTCATTTAGTACTCTTTTTCAAAAACGTGAAGCTGGTTCAATGGCCACTGAGGGGAGATGAAAAGGTGAGTAACCCTTGCCATATACCAGCACGCAGCTCAAAGGCACCAAAGATTGTTGCTCCAGTGCTCTGGGGTGGTGGGGTACGCCTCAGGGGGGGTTGGTCTTAGCCTGGGGGCTGAAACGTTCCAGGTTGGGGGTTACCCGTGGGCCAGGGGTATAAGGGGGCTTTGCGTCTGTGAGGCCTTCAAGCCAGCTTTAAATATTGTGGAGATCCATAACAGGGGCAGCCGCAGCTGCTGCCTGTCTGTCCTACCAAACACCTCCAGGACAGAGTCCTGCTCTGGCTTCTATCCTGAAATTCAATGTAACCCCTTTTGATTGTGAACAGCCTCTAGCTTCACAGCTGAAGGCTATTTAACATGAGGAACTAGCCGTGTTAGTTGTGAGAGCACTTCCCAGCTGCAGGTTGTAATTGCTGCTTGCTCCTGCTGGTGGCTGCAAATGCCTGGAGACTGCTGTTGCTGTTTCCTTCATTTTCTGTAGCCAGAAAGAAAGGCAGTTTTTTCTTCGACACCTGGGTCCTGGAACACCGGGTTCAGGGGAACGTACGAGTCTAGAAGGCTATCCGGTTTGAAGCAAGAAGACACTGCGGGAACTGGTGCACGACATTGATCAAAATGGGCCACCTGATGACGCAGTTGACAAGGTGCTTTCTCAGATTGCTGATGCTTTAGTTGCTGGTGTGGTGAGTGCTGCATCTAGCTGGCGTGTAACCTTGGGTTAAAGACGCTGGAACTCAAAGATGTTCAGCTGCACCTTGACCGCCGGTGGAATATGTGGATGCCAGGATTTGGATCTGATGAGACTGTGTGGGAGGGTCTGGACGGAGAATGGCATAGATACGTGGAACAGTAACACATTGATGGACAGATGATTTCTATGACAAAGTTCTGGACATGATTCTCAGGCTTATCCTCCATTTCTGTTGAGGAACCTGTGAGGGGTGATACCGTGTGTTTTGTTTTGGTGAAAATGAGCTGATATGGTTTTGTATTGGTGCCAATACGGAACAGAGATATTTCCTTGTTGTTTAATGGTTAGTGTCATAAGGGGATCAGGGGTTATGTGAAGAAGGCAGGAGAATGGGGATGGGAAAACATCAGACATGATTGAATGGCGGAGCAGACTCGATGGGCCGAGTGGCCTAATTCTGCTCCTATATCTTATGGTCTTATGTGGAATGTTACGTAAGATTTTAGAATCTTTGTTACAGTTGACGATTTAATAAACAAAATATTCTCAACTCTCAAGTGCCTCCTCGAGGGAACAGGTGCCATGTCTCAGAGGATGGTTAGTGCACGGCATGTCCAGCAAACTTTGATGCCTGGACATTGTGCCTGTGCTTTAGGAGCGTCAGCACCATGGAGACAGCTGCCAACAATCAAGCAGCAAAGAGCAGAGGTTCAACATTGAGGATCCTCTCGTGGCCAAAGGCCAAGAGTCTGGATGAATGGAGGGCAGTTGAGTACATCCTGCCTAATGTTCCCGGTAGGGGTCTGGTGTCCAGGGGCTCCTGACCTGGCCAGGGCGAGTGTGCAGAACCAGTTTGCCAGCATAACTGGCTTGCTGGATAGCACTCTGAGCGAAGGTGGGTCAGTCATGGTCAGGGTGGGAGAGGCTTGGGGGATTTGAGGATCCTGGAAGCCCGAATGGATTTTTGTTCTTTTTCCTTCACCAATATCTGCCATATAAAACTATGTTTGCTGTTGTGGCCCCATGGAGGCTACCCTCGTGTTGCTAGTGGCAGCCGAGGCGGGCAGACGCCATAGAAGACAGCAGCAACAATACAGGCTGGAGGAGGCACCCCATGTGCAGAGAGCCACCGCACACCCTGAAGACCCAGCTGCCCATCAGGCTGAGGAGGCAGCCTTAAGGGGAGGCCAGCGACAGCCCATGGCATACAGATGTCGTTCGCTATTCCATGAGCTGATGGACACCATATGCTGCATAAGACTCCATCTCAGCAGAGAGACAATGGCACCCCATGTAGGAGGACACCAGTTCCTGGTACTGCGAAGGTCACCGCAGCTCTCAGTTTCCATGCCATGCGTCATTCTCGGGCTCGAGTGGGCACCTGTGTGGTATATCTCAATCTTCCGCCCACAGGTGCATCCAGGAGGTGACGCATGCTCTGTATTCCCAGGGATCAGGCCACATCACCTTTGAGCTGGACCAGGCCCACCAAGTTACCCGGACTGGAGGATTCGCTGCCATCTCCAGGATGCCCCAGATCCAGGGGGCGATCAATGGCACGCATGTCACCCTGCGAGCACCGGGACATCAGGGAGTGCCCTAAATTAATAGGGAGGGGTACAACTCCCTGAATGTTAAGTTAATATGCGACCACCACCTCAGAAACATGCATGTGTGTGTCTACTATCCCGGGAGCATGCATGACAGCGATATTCTGGGGCACTCAGAGATCTCCGATTACCACCCCAGGATGACGGGTTGGCTCGCAGGGATACCTACTGAAGTCATGACTGATGACACCAGTGCAGAGGCCTGAGACTGAGGCATTGACCCGGTAGAATGAGGCCCACATTGCCACCCGTGTTGTCATTGAACGGGCATTGGGCTGCACAAAATGTGGTTCCAATGCCTGGAACGCTCTGGTGGTGCTTCGCAGCACACCCCCCTCGGAGGGTCTCCCACATTCTGGTGGTCTGCTGTGCCCTCCACAATCTGGCACAGCTGGGGCGATGTGCTAGAGGAGGAAGAGGAGGAGGTGGAGGGACATGCGGCCTCATCTGAGAGGGGAGGATGAGCAGGATGTGGCGGTCCAGGAGGGACTGGAGGATGAGCCCGAGGAGGATTCGGAGGATGCAGCACAGGCAGCGGCGATTGTCCGACATGCCAGGAGGACCAGGGAGGCCCTCATCGTCTCCAGATTCTCCTAGGATGAGGCTGTGTCCGTCAGCGCAAAGCCCTCATTTCCGTCCCTCCCTCCATTTTCCCCTTCCCTCATTTCCCTCCCCCACATTCCCCCGACCCCCATCACATTCCCCCCTCCCCAACCACTCTTCCACGCTCCCAGGGTCTGTTTAACATCACTCCAGGGTGATGGGTCTGTGTCGGCACTGTCAGAGAGTCAGTATACAAGGCAGGAGAGTGATGATAACCCCCTGTGAGGAGAGCTCTGGTACTCCTCAGTATCTGCTAAAGTCTGACTCCTGTCTTTCTGCTGACAGCAGCGTTCACCCCCAACCGCTGAATGGGGTCTGCATCGGGGGCTTTTAATCTTGGACCACTGTGTCCGGAAAGCAGGGGGGTTTGGGGAGTGGAGGGCAACAGAGGGTGGGGGTGAGGGTAGGCTCACCGTGAAGATAATGTGACAGAGGCTTCACATGTGTGGGGTGTTTTAACAGTGAATATTTTACTGTGACAGGTTTCCATTTCCCCTAGCTACAGATAGTGACCCCACCAGTGCCCACTCAGTGCTCCTCACTCTTCCTGATTTTCTGTGGTCCAGTGCTACGTCTTTGTGTGACCCCAGGGTGCACATCAGAGGTGGGGGCCTTTGATGCCCTTGACTCTAGAGACCAGGGACTCTAGTCTGCAAGTTTCCTGCAAGGAAAGTGTACTAAAGAACCACCACCTGAAGCAAAGACTCTTTTCTTTTAACTTGCATTCTTATTATTTTTTCACTGCTTCCCCCTCTGTGTTTGTCTGTCTTGAAAAGGATAGGAAGTGGGAGAACGAAAGGAAAGCAGGTAGCCAAGGTAAAGAAGGAAAGCTGTTAATGCTTCGAGATCTCTTCCTCAGACCAGGGAGGAAGATACTGTTCCCATACCAGCCTCCCCGAACAGGCGCCGGAATGTGGCGACTAGGGGATTTTCATAGTAACTTCATTTGAAGCCTACTTGTGACAATAAGCGATTTTCATTTTCATTTCATACTGAGGGTGGAGGTGAGTTTTGGAAGTCAAGGTGTTACCATTGTAACAAGGTGGGACATGTTCATTCAGCATGTTGGAAGTTGCAGGGAAAGCCCATGAGATTCATTGGATTCCTAAGGAGGTTTCTGAAAAGGGAATAAAAGTGGAGAATATTACAGAGCAGCCTGTAGCTTTTACAGGACTCCATGTCTTGAAGTTTCATTTTTTTATGGGGGCGGTATATAAGGGTCCTTCCTGTTCAGTCCCTGTCTATCCTAGCTAAACTCTCTCCAATAAGCCTGTGGCCTTTGGATTCTTCAAACTACAGAGGCCTGAAGTCAAACCACGAGCTGAAAGCAAAGTTTGATGTGAAGTAAAGTGTCTCTATAGAAAGATAGAGGCCCGAATGTGAAGCTTGAGCTGAAGGCCTAGTTTGGTGAGAAATAAAGTGTCTCTGCAGAAAGCCTGCTGCCTGTGAGTACTCCATTTTCTAAACCACAAGGATCCTGACTGAATGACTCTACAAAAAAGACCATTATCTGCTACAAACCAGAGACTCCAGTTTGTAAGCTTGCTGCGAGGAAAGTGTGCTAAAGAATAACCATCTTTTGACTTTCATCCTTATTATTTTTTCACTCCTTTCCCCTCTGTGTTTGTCTGTCTTGTGTGTGTGTGGGCAAAGGGTGGGGCAATTAAAGTGAGAGTTAGGGGTTAGGTGATAGTTAACCAGTTGCATTTACTGCATTTTTTCAAGATAGTTTTTATTATAAATAAACAGTATTGTGTTTACATTTACAAACCTGGTGACTGTAATTATTGGTCAGCCAAGGGCCAAAGACGGTGTGTATTTTTATAAGAATTATTGGTTAATTCACTTGTGTTGTGAGTCCGAGACGAGTGGGGCTGGAACTGACCGCGCACTCGTCCGCTATCGATTTCTCCCTCTCTCGTACTGCCCACTCTCTCTTGTATTTTTCACCTTCTCTCTCACCAACCTACGTTTGCTGTCTCTAATCATCTCTCTACGTGGTTTTCACTATTTACCTGACACTCCCCCCCCCCCCCCCCCCCCTCCATGCTCAAGGCCCTCAATTCCACAGAACATCAAATCCCCCTTCGGAAAATTGAGTCAGTAAAATGATGGAATCGATTTGATTATCTCGGATCCACTTTATTGCTCTGGCAGGTTGAGCGCTACAACATTACTGGGAGAGAAAATAAATACATACAGGTTGCGGTGAAATCACACAATCATGCTTTTTTTATTTTTCTTGTGCATGACAGAAAATGTTAACCCCCCCCCCAACCTCTACCACCCCCTCACAGACGAATAAAATAAAAAGCAGCTTATGTACAGTGCTAAATCAGTTCCTTTCTTGGCGGCTTTAGTTGGCAGCCTGGTGGCATTGCCTGTCGTCAGCAGGAGGTGAAGGTTTTCCAAAAGAAGTTTTTGCAGGGAGCTTTGCGCTCTCTCTGCGGTAACTGGCTGAAGCGGGACCTCTCCTCCACTTTCATCTCCTCCACATCCTCAGGATCCGGGAAAGTGTTCTCAATCGCGATTTGATTGCTGCTGGAGTCAAGCAGTCCGGATAACAGCTTCAAAATGATCTCTTTCCTTTCTTTGTTCAGCTCCTGAAGGGCAAACACAGGACATGATACATTTGAGTTACCTGTGTGGGAAATTGTGCTCCGGAGCATTGAGCACACAAGAATTTGACGATTCTATTTAAGGTGCCATGGGTGAAGAAAATTACTTTTTTAAAACTTTTTTTTTAACCTGAGGCTTACTTGCCGACTTAGCTCCTCCTAATTAAGAGAAAGAAATAATTTGTACTGGGTTATTTTATCACCCAATGCTGTTCCCAGAGCACAACTTTGTTTTAATGTACGGAATGTGACAACCAACAGGAAGCGCCCACAACCGGAAGTGTAATAATCGTGTTGATCAGGTCGACTTGGGATTTTTTATGCTCACCTGACAGGACAGACAGGGCCTGGGGTTAACATCTTATTGGAAAGACAGCACCTCCAACAGGGTAGTACACCATCACTACTAGAGTGAAGTGTTGGCCTGCATTATCTAGAGTGGAGCTTCTTCTGACTATGATCAGTAAGGGAATCGAGGGTTATGGGGATAAGGCGGGAAAGTGGAATTGAGGATTATATCAGATCAGCCATGATCTCATTGAATGGCGGAGCAGACTCGAAGGGCCGAATGGCCTCCTTCTGCTCCTTTTTAAAAAATTCATTTATGGGATGTGGGCGTCGCTGGCTGGACCAGCATTTATTGCCCATCCCTAGTTGCCCTTCAGAAGGTGGTGGCGAGTTGCCTTCCTACGTCTTATGGGGCGAATTTCTCCCCCAACGGCGCGATGTCCGCCGACTGGCACCAAAAACGGCGCCAATCAGACGGGCATCGCGCCGGCCCAAAGGTGTGGAATGCTCCGCATCTTTGGGGGCCGAGCCCCAACATTGAGGGGCTAGGCCGGCGCCGGAGGGATTTCCGCCCCGCCAGCTGGCGGAAATGGCGTTTGTTGCCCCGCCAGCTGGCGGAAATGGCGTTTGTTTCCCCGCCAGCTGGCGCGCAAATGGGGCGCATGCGCGGGAGCATCAGCGGCCGCCGACAGTTTCCCGCGCATACGCAGTGGGGAGAGTCACTTCCTCCTCCGCCATGGTGGAGACCGTTGCGGAGGCGGAAGGGAAAGAGTGCCCCCACGGCACAGGCCCGCCCGCGGATCGGTGGGCCCCGATCGCGGGCCAGGCCACCGTGGGGGCACCCCCGGGGTCAGATCGCCCCGCGCCCCCCCCAGGACCCCGGAGCCCGCCCACGCCGCCTGGTCCCGCCAGTAAATACCAGCTTTGATTTACGCCGGGACAGGCAATTTCTGGGCTGGACTTCGGCCCATCCGGGCTGGAGAATTGAGCGGGGGGTCCCGCCAACCGACGCGGCCTGATTCCCGCCCCCGCCGAATATCCGGTACCGGAGACTTCGCGGGAGCGGGGGTGGGATTCACGGCGGCCAACGGCCATTCTCCGACCCGGCGGGGGGTCGGAGAATGACGCCCATGGTCTCCGAAATGCGAGTGCTAATTAACAGTGAAAAATCTCACCTTCTTTTCTGATTCTCCTGCCACCCCACCCCTGCATTTTCCCCCTGTCCACCAAATGCAGTGACAGCTCCTGCTGGCGGATAGTTCTTTTTGTCAGCTCCCCCCACTATGCTCCAACAGCTCAAGCCTTGTGAGTGAGGCACAGCAAGCCATGGAGGCCTGATCCTGTGCTTGCCTGATGCCTGCTGCCACCTGCGGGTGTCACAGGATAATGGTCAGGATCTCACCCGCCCTCAGGGTGGAATCTGGAGTAGGGAGTGGCACAATGGACTGAACTTCTCTGCTGTCACATTCTATGATGACTCTGGATAAACTTTGTGTTTTTAAATGACAGCCTACTTTTAAAGTTTTCACAAAGCAGGATTTAAAATTCTGCCTCATTTCTGTTGTTGATTTAATGACTGCATTTGCTATTGTACATATTTATATAACCCGGGGAGATGCAAGTTAAACATTTCACCACGAGCAGGCGCCCAGGGTGATTTCTCATAGCGGAACAGGGGGACAATGGCGCCCGACGTGTAGAGCTGGGTTACACCAAGGATATCACAGATGAGCAGCCACTACCATCCATGGAAAGTCATTTAGTGTTGAGCTCAATAATAGGCACTCTCTCTCTGCCCTGTGCACTTTTAAAAAATAGTTATACACCGTACAGAGTGCTGAAGAGATTTACTCTGTTTTCCTGTGCTCACAGAATAATGTTCTCTTCGGTCACAATGTTGATTGGAGCATGTGGATCAGCTCCATAGCAGCTCCGTGAGGCATTCGCGATTCTTAAAGCAACAGTACCAATATATTGAGCATTATGTTCACTCCAAAATGAGAGGGAGATCATAAAACTCATCAATGGATCATCGGAATTCATCACTGCTGTGGTCCTGAGCCACAGAGAATCACAGTCCAACTTCACACTCAATGTATCAGGATGATCCTATATCCCGGCATGGATTATCACCTTCAGGAATGGAGGAGAGGAAAAGGGAGAGTAATTGTGGACTTGCAGAATACAAGTGCACCAGAGGAAAGTCAAATTTCTAAGCTGTAAAATTCTGCCTCTGAATGGGTTTTAGTCTGAAAGGATGGTCAAGTGCAATGTAGATAATACATTCAATCTTTCATCCATTGGATTATGAACCCAGTTACCTCATTTATTAGGTTAAGAGGGTCGTTTAAGACCTCAGAGAGTGGTCTTCCCTGCACTTCTTCCAGTTACCCCAGGTAAGGATCCCTTGGTCAGGGTTATGAGCCATGGCCAACAGCAGGGTGTGGTGAACGTATTGCTGCTACAATTCACCACTGTATTGTATTATGTTGATGCCCTTGTGGGCTCCGCCTGTGGCTCCGCCCCCCGGGGGAGGTATATAGATCTGCACCCTGTAGGCGGCACTCAGTACAGAGCTGCGCAGGCAGGCACAGATCTAGCTTATTAAAACCACTGTTCACTTCTACTAATCGTCTCGTGTGAATTGATGGTCGCATCACAGGGATCCAACAATTTTGTTGGTGGTGTTGAAAGGGTAACTCAAATAGCCAGAATAGCTGGGATGACGGTGGCTTCCAGGTAAAGGGTCCTTCAGGATAGGAGGACTGGTGCTTCGCTTGAGCACACATGGGGAAGGGGATGGGAAACCTCATGTGTTATTTTACCCTCCCAACTGACTGAATCTGAAAATGGGAAGCTCTTACAAGCAACCGAAGAGGAATAAACAGAGGACCTGCCTTTGGACAGATCATCACTAACCCACCATTTATTACTTATGCACATTGATATTAACCTGCTCAGCAGCAAATACCTTGAGTTGGAATAATAGGGAAAATAATTAAGAACCCATAACCTCCCAAAGTTCCCTCAGCCCTTTCTAAACATGTTTCTATTCACCCATTTATTCATTTAACTGTTTTTCAGCGCATAGCATTAACAAAAGGATCTGATCGTCAGCTACTTAATTAGCTTTCATAATTGTTACAATTACAGCAATTGCACAAGAATATTTCCAGACAAATCCTGCCGCCCAAGCCCTTGATTTCCCCATCCTTCCACCCCATCCTTCACTTGGTGTTGTACACCCTCCCTCCACTGAGGGATTGGATGAGATGCAGCATTATGGGCAGCATGGTGACACAGTGGTTAGCTGCCCTGCAGCGCCAAGGACCCGGGTTCAATTCCAGTCCTGGGTGATTGTCTGCGTGGAGTTTGCATGTTCGCCCCGTGTCTGCGTGGGTTTCCTCCGGGTGCTCCGGTTTCCTCCCACAGTCCAAAGATGTACAGGTTAGGTGGATTGGCCGTACAAAAATTGCCCCTTAGTGTTCAAAGATGTGCAGGTTAGGTGGACTGGCCATTTTAAATTGCCCCCTGACGTCCAAAGGTTAGCTGGGCTTACGGGAATAGGACGGAGTTTGGGCCTGATAGGATGCTCTTTCAGAGGGCCGGTGCAGACTTGATGGGCCAAATGGCCTCCCTCTGCACTGTACGGGTTCTATGATTCATTGCTGCCAGAATTCTAGAGATTGGATCAAGTTGCTCTCATGACCTTTTGACCTTGCCGTAAGTTACTGAGCTGCGAGACATACTGAACCTGCGTAAAACAATGATGTGCTAGAATCTTCTGCTAATGCATCCCAACATATAGTGACTATCAACTCCATCTCAAAATGTAATACATTGTGATAATGGCCATCCTGTTTTGTTAAGGGGCGGATATGGGTGTTGTCAGCTTCACAACGTTTAGCAACTCTCTGTTAAACGGGAAATCCAAGCCAATGCTTTGTTTCCAGAGGTTCGTGGACAGAATCGGCCACAGTTCAAGCACGAAACCACCCACAGCAAATCACGGCTCAGAGACTACAGAATGGGAAACAATTCATCCCTGTGAGGGCGGTGGGTCAGTTCTGTCTGAGAAAGGTGGGAAAATAATTGTTGGGACAGGGTAGGGGGAAGAGCCACCTTGCTCTGTACCTGTGATAGACCTGATCCATGTCTAAAATGAGAAAACCGTTCATTTCTGATCAACGGTTAGATAAACAGAAAACATGGTCAAAAATCAAGCCCAATTCCATATACAAGTCAAGGGAAAAATGGCTTTGCCCTTCATCTTTCTGACATACATTAAATTAGCACCATCTTCAAATGGAAGGGGTGTCCAATGGACTGAGCATTGATGCTATAGCACCGCCTGGCTGGAAATCGGTACCTGATAGGCATTTTATATTTAATCTAGAGACCTATCTTCACGGCTGGAATCCCTCTCTCTCATTATAACCCACAAGGGTCTTACGGGGTGGGAACAATTAACTTCCCCATGAACCTTGCGGAATGCGAGCTCCCCGTTAAGGGTGTGGGGGACCTCTAAACAATATATTGTTCGATGATATATAAAGCTGGCCAGTTTGGCATCGGCAAGGCAGACCCAGTTGGGATTTGCCGTGTGATGTATATAATAGTGATTGTAAATAAACTAAGTTTCTTTGAACTACTCGATGTGGACTCCTTCGTGATCATATAAAACTCGCTCTCTCTTTAACCTTGGGCTAGATTCTCCGCCGTTCGGGATTCTCCATTTTGCCGGCAGCCCGAGGGTATCCCGACGGTATGGGACCTGCCCCACAATGGAAAACCCCATTGACCAGCTGGCGAAACGGAGCATCGCGCCGGCGTGCTGAACCGGAAATCTGGTGCAGCGGGACGGAGAATCCAACCCATTGTCTCTCAGTCTATCCTTACCCAAGTATCCAGCACAAAGTTGTTGCACCTGCCAAGGACCCCCTTCCCTTCAA
This sequence comes from Scyliorhinus torazame, assembly GCF_047496885.1. Classification (NCBI taxonomy): domain Eukaryota; kingdom Metazoa; phylum Chordata; class Chondrichthyes; order Carcharhiniformes; family Scyliorhinidae; genus Scyliorhinus; species Scyliorhinus torazame. The sequence continues at coordinate 50,492,079 of NC_092722.1, read as the reverse complement.
CTCAACAGGGAGGGGGCTCCCACATGCTGTCCTCGGTCATGTATAATTAAACAGAAACCCGCTGAATAATGAGATGGGGGTTAAGTGGGACAGGAGCATCTGTTGGAGAGAGCAGCAAAGGACAAGTTAACACAGAAAACACACAGTAAAATCTCGAGTATCTATTCAAAAGTCCACACTCGCACATATACAGCTCTGCTAACCCAGAGGCGAATTCAGATGGGAGTACACAAAGTGTTCATACAATTACAACACCGACAGTAATTTGTAGTTTGGGGATCATTTTAAGCCACTCAGCACTGAGAAGTGAAGGATGAGGGAATATTTTGGCGTCAGTGAGTGGAGCTAAGCTGACATGACACTAACATTGACCGAGGGGACCTATTAGACTAATAATAATGGGTAGGCATCTTTGAACATTGTGCGCCAGGGAGGTAAGAACACACAGTTTGCATTTTATTGCTTGTCATGGCTTACTTATTACTGTTCCACCTGTCTTGCTCTGTTTTTTGTGTTTCATGTCACTCACTCTCCTAGTTACTGCATGCTACACTTCTATTCAAAGGATTTTGTCTCCTCCGCATTCATCATCGGAATGAAAGGCTTCTTTTCCGGCACCCTAATCTTTTCATTTAGTTTCTCTCTTTGTGTGTTTTTTTAAATATTCTCTGTCCTTTTTCCCTCTCGCTGCGTCTCTTTTTTCACTTTTACGCTGATGCATGTTTATGTCGAATTCTGGGAAACTGGTTGTGCTTCTTTTGAGGTAACCACAAAAACAAAAATGAACAAATTGGGGGAGAAATGAAGAGGCTGCCATTTAAAGGGGTACTGCATCAAAGTGAGCAGAATCGCCAAGGAAACTTAAAGCACCAAAACTAAATGTGATTAAAGGGGTGGGAAGCTGCTTGTGTGAGTAGTGCCGGCATGACTAACTCTGCTTCCCAGGTAGTCCAGAGGCAGACTCATACACTAAAATCTTTGTGCATCCCGGGATAACTATCACAACCCCCCCCCCCCCCCCCCCCCCACCAAGAGACCAGTCATGGATATCAGCCAACTCAAAAAAAAAATTCTCGTACTCTGCTTCTGTCCCTCTCTCACCACCTCTCTGTCATTCTCACTTTCTGGTGTGCATATTTGTCTCATTTATTTTTTCTCTTCAACCTCTGTCAGTTGCTGTCTCTCTATTATTTCCACCTCTGACTCTCTTCCAGAGTCACTCTCATTTTCTACTTCTCTCTCACTTTTTTGTCTGTTCATCCCTCTAGTTATTTTTTTCCCCCTCACCTACACTTCTTGCCCCTTTACTAGATATCTTTCTGCCATCCCCGCCACCTGTTATTTTCTCTCTCTCTCTCATTTTATCCCCAGCCTTTGTCACTGTTACTTTCAGTTCCTCTCACTCTAACCCACACTCATGCCACTTACCTGACTGAAACTTTCTTTTCTTCTCACAGATTTCCTCTTCTCTGAAATCATTCATTGCTCAGGTTTTCTTCCTACCTCCATCCATCCACCCCCTCTCATTTTCTAGCTGCCTTTCCCCCTTCTGTAATTGTCACCCCGATTCATCTACCCCGACTTCTCTCCCACGCCATCTGCCTCTCGCTCCTTGTCTCCTTGCTTTGTCTTGTGTGTTTTTTTTTGTCGTCTCCCTCTCTTTTCCTCGTTCTGTCATTCCCTTCCGGCCGCGTACTCTTTGCAGATTTTCCCCTTGCTTAAGTTTTCACTCACCTGATTTGCCCGCAGACTCAGCCGGTCTTCCAAAGGTGCCGTGGCCCTCACACTGGACACGATGAGCAGCATGGACAGGAGGCTCGCCGTCCCCAGCAGCTGCATGCTGATGCTCTCGGTGTGGCGGAGTTGGAACGAAGCGGAGCCTGGCCGAGATCTTCTCAATGTGCCTCGACCTTGGAGTCTCTGTGTGGCTTTGACAATCTCTAACCCTTTATATAACCCAGCGCAGCCCCAGTCACTGACGCACAGACCAAAGCTTCATTAAACATCAGGGCTCCATCAAAGCCAAACAATTACACTCGGTCCAAGATTAACCCTTAGCTGACCAGGTTTACTTCACAAACACATCGGTCAATACAAGAGTCTTATTGCGTTGAATTTCTGCAATTTTCTGCCTGAAGATAAGAAGCACTGAGGAGAAAGTTTTAAATTCTGAATTAAATTAAATGTTGAATTTCTGTCTCCAGACTTGAGGCAAGAACCTTTGCTTCAGGGACAAATTTAAAATGCTATAATGCAATATTTAACATCGGACATTTCCCAGTCAGAATTTTTTTTGTGCGAACAATTTGTTGGAGAGGTTCAGCACTGAGCAAATGTAAATATCTATCAGGGTATATATGGAATTGAAATATGATTGAACGTTTTTCTTGATGCCATTTGTGGAATATTATTTGATGATTTGAAAAGTCCCAAATCTGATATTGTGTTTTATACTTTAAAAAAAAAACGATGTCAAGTGAATTGGATTCAATGCTTTCAGACCAGAAACACATTCCGTGTTCCTTTACCTGCTTCTCTGGAAATGCTTTATCTTTACTGAGTACAGCTTCGCAGGTGCTGACTACACTCCGGTATTTCTCTCGAGTGCCCACTCTTCATATGCAAGTGTGGACCATTGATGTTAGCAAACTATTCAACTGTGGCTGCATCACAGCCCGATCTTTGTGCCTTATTTGGCATCGGTGTGTAGCAATCAGGAACCCAGACCTTAGTGCATTTTTCCTTCCCTTATTATGGGGGTGCTGAAGCCAATTTTGAGATCAACTCACTTAATACAGACTGGAAATCAAGTGTAACTGGGGTGTATGTAGCACCAGATTGTGCAATTATCCACTGAAGCACCAGCAAAACTGGGCAGGTTGCTTTGGAAAATGATCCCTCAATTTAAATGCCGTTAGTTATTTCCTTGATTCAATTTCCTTGTTCTTTTTTCTGATCTCTGGGATTTCATTCTTTGGAAAATAGGAACACATATAACCCAAAAATAAAACACTGAATTTCATCTGGCTGGCTTGGGTGTTGAGGAACAATCAAATCGCCCAATCTTGTCACGGTATATTTTGCCTCTTGCAGTACGTTACATAGCTACAGGTGAGGTAGGCGTGGCAGGAGCAGGGCTGGCATGGAGGTAAACGTGGGGTGCTGCATGGCCGAGGGGAAGATAATGGTTGGTCATGATGCTCCAGGCATCATGGTGTGGGGCAGGCTTGATGAATTAATTAATCTTTTCCGTGCCTATCAATTTTTAAAAATGTTTCTCTGGAAAATACATTTTATCAAAGCTTTTCGTCTTGCACTCAACAGGACAATCGCAAGAATACCAATGTCAGGGGAAATAACAACCTTATGCTAAATGAGAAGAGAGTGCTGATTGGTTGACAAGTGGACTCTGATTGGTAGAGGCATTTCCATGGAGAATGCACCAGTTGATGATGGCTGACAGTCAACTGCCAAGCATTGTTTGAAACCCGGCAGTTTGACTCAGATTGGTCAAGGCATTGATCCAAGGAATGGACCAGCGAATGGCTAAAATAAGTGATAGGGGCAGGATTAAAGAAAAAAAACGGTAACTATATTGCATCATATCAGATCATGAAATACAATTTATTCCTAATAATTTCAAATTACCGTTGCACATAATTTCAAATAATTAGTCATTTAAAGCAAACAACTTAATTAAAACCTAAACTGTAATTTAAAGAATTGAACAAACAGATAAGTTGAGTTGAGCAACTTGCGTCTGAATACTTGATACACTATTAGTTACCCTCAGCGGTTATATTTACAAATGCAGCAGTCATTCCACATCACTAACAAGCAGCACTGAGATTTTGGAGATGTTAGTTCAATCAGGAATGTTGCTCTGGATACCAACGGGATGGCCTCCGCTGTTTATTGGTGAGGGATCTTCAAAACTCAATTGAATATGAGGGACATTGCTTATCAAAGAATCCAAAGAATAGCATCGCCAAACAGGCAACATTCCCTCAGTCCTGCAGTGAACTATCATTATGCACCCAGTTTTTGCTTCAACAGAGGATAGAGTGTACCAACTGAAATTGGCTTTATTTTATTTCCACTGCCTCCCACGCATCCTGTATCATATAGCTCGATCATTGAACAAAGACGCAGAGCCAAAATGACCAAATCGATGTTGAAATTGTTTCTCATTTTCTCCATCTAAACTGGCACTGGGGATTTGAGCTAGGGAAGTGTTTGGCTTCCCAGCATTAATCTCGCTCAATCCTTTACAAAGCACAAGAGGAAGGGGCCACCAGGTTAGTACTGTCTGTGTTAGACAGATTAAACTTGAAAGTGCGTTTAACATGCTTGACGAATAGTGTTGAAGAAGAGACTAATGTTTCGATAATTTTCTGATTCTTGTTGTTGTTGGGATGGAGCAAGCAGAGAACAGGCATAATTCAGCAAAGCAAATCCGACTGATGTGTCCCTTTGGACACTTCCGATCAGCCAGTTGCCGAGTTGTATTGATTATAGGCTGAGAGCAGGATGATTATTTGCTCTGTTGGTGGCAACTCTTTCTCGATCTGACTAAGAAAATGGTGAAGAGGGTTGAGAGAGGATAAAAGGCACCTTGTGAGCTGGAGATAGCTGCCCTCAGCCTGGGAATAAATATTGGGCGGGATTCTCCGATCTATGACAACGATTTCATAATTGCCGATCGGGCGCTGAATCCCTTTTGACACCGAGATCAGGGGTGGCGCCTGTTTGACGCAGGTGTTGTATGCTCCGCCCACTCCAAAATGGGGTCATCGTGTCAAGCACCGCACGCTATTAGGATGACCTGAACGCGTCACCTGAAGGCCCTACCCCGATGGGCCGAGTTCCCAACCGCGCGATTGATATGTGGTCTCAGTGGTCGGGAACCCAGCGTGGCGGCTGCGGACTGTGTCCAGTGCTGCCACAGTCAGGCGGGAGCCATGTTGCTGGCCGGGGGGTGGGGAGGGGCTTGCGCGAGGGCTGGGGTGACTGGTTGGGGGTGGCCAGGAGGGCACTATCTGGCAGATCGGGTCCGCGCATGGCCGGCGCCATGTTTTACATTGCAGGTCGGGTGGGAGCCGTGCGCATGTGCGGCTACGGACCCATCCATCCTCCTGCGATTAATAGCATGGGAGCCAGGAGTTTAACACGGTGCAGCTGCTAGCCCCTCACCGGTCGCAGGATCGGTGAGCGGGCGCCGCCGATTTTTTTCATGCCACAGATCCTCCGCACTTAGGCTCAGAAACAGAGAATCCAGCCCATTGTCTCAGGAATAAATATGGGCTCAGGACAGGATTTTGCCTCTGGTTGGGAGTGCAGAGCCCTACTCTGCAAACCCAACCAGAGGGAATGTGCCCGGGGAGTTGGTATTTTCATTCTGGGGTGGCGGGGTTCTTTGCAAGTCAGGCTGGGTGGCCCCAGAGGAATGCTTTGGTGCACAGATTCTTCATCAAAGATTTATTCGAAAAACATTGAAACAAAAATCAACCCATCAGCCTCACTCCCTTCATGCCCTCTTAACCCCTTCACACACTCCCCATGCCCTAGCCATACCAACCCATGCCACCTCATGCGTCTATCTACCCCATGGCACCATCATACTCTCCATGCCAATGAATGCCCCTCCTGCCACCCCTTGATCCTATGCCAATCGTGCAGCTTAAATCCAGTAATGATAGCTCCCAGCAACAGCTAGGGTGAAATCGAAAGCAGCACTCCTCGCATGTTTTCAATGATATAAAGGGCAGGAGTTTCAAATGCCTTGACAGCTTGAGAGTTGTTTTTGATACTTTTGACAGTTATAACAGTTCCTCTTGACAGTTGTTTTTGACAGCTCTCCTGGCAGTTCCAATGAATTTGTGTAGATTTTCCACACATCTGTCTATGTGGGTTTCCTCCAGGTGCTCCGGTTTGCTCCCACAGTCCTAAGATGTGCAGGTTAGGTAGATTGGCCATGCTGAATTGCCCCATTGGTGTCCAAGGGTTAGGTGAGGTAACAGGGATAGGGCGGGGGAGTGGGCCTAGGTAGGATCCTCTTTCGAAGGGTCGGTGCAGACCCGATGGGCTGAATGGCCTCCTTCTGCACTGTAGGGATTTTATGATCCTGTGATTACGGTCCACCAAAGTTCAAAAACTCTCACAGGACAGCAAAATGTTGCAGAATCTGGGAATCTGAATTAAACACAGGGAATGCTGAAAATACTCAGCAGGACTGGCAGCATCAGTTGACAGATAAACAGGGTTAACAACTTTTATATTTACAGGGAGGCAAGGAGGGAGGGAGACGCGCAGTCATATCTCATTACCATTTCTTTCTTTTGTTTCCTGCCCGACAACTGGTCAGATTGATGGGTTAGAGTCAGTTCCTGGATTCTGGTGAAATTTCTGGGGTGGAGATAGAGTCCAACAACATGAGAGAATTAGGAAGGGAAGGAAAAATTGTAGTTTGAATTGGGGGCTTAGAGGGGGCGATGTGAGTGCCTGGTATTGGCAAAGGAGGTTGGGGTGGATAATGGGGAACGAGTGTAGGTGTCCTGGTAATTGGCCAATTATTGGGAAACCAGGTGACCAGGGGTTGGAGGTGGATAAGGTCAGTCAAATGTGACAGTGAGGAGAAGCCACAATCAGCAAGAGGGAGGCCATCACATTCCTTGGGTCAGGACTCTTGCTCCCCTTGGCCCACAAGGAGTGCTATAAAATGCTGAAGCTGCCAGATTTCCTGACCCCTGTGAATCCCCACTAGAAGTTGTTCCTTTTAAAAAGGGCTACCAACTGGGAGCCTGTTTTAGGTATGTTAACAAGTGAGCTCTGTTTGGAGAAATGCCCCTGTGCACTGCTGCCTTTGTGTACTGCCACTTGCTGTGGTCATATGACCTCTGAGGTCATCTTGGGTAGAACATGGGATTGAGGCAGAAGCCAGTTTATCCATCTCATAAAACATGGTATCAGTCATGTGCAGCTGGAATCGCGTGAACTTTGATAGCTGTAATAGAGCCACCCACTGTAAGACACAGCAGAGAATAACTAAAACTTCAGTCAGCAACTTTGTACAGGACATTGACTGCTGGGTGAGTCAGTATGGCTTTGAATAGTCCAGAACTAGCTCCTAAGCATGTGAAGGCAGATTTGAAAATGAATTGGAAATTCTTGCAGTTTTAAAGGCAGAACTAGGAAATTGCCACAGAGTTAAACAAGAAGCCTGAACAAACAAGAATAGCGCCTCTAGGGAAAGAGTGCTCCAAGCTGTATTGCACCCTGTACCTCACCGAGGAGCATGGAGGAGCACACTTGTGAAACTATGGCGGTCTTAAATCGTCTACTAAAATGATCTATGCTGCTACCTGTTCAACATCAGAGCTCAGGAGGAGGAGTTGGAATATTAACATAGAAAACATAGAAAATACAGCACAGAACAGGCCCTTCGGCCCACGATGTATTAATCAGCATGTCACTGTACTGAGATGTCTATCTGAATCTTGTGAGTTTGGCCAACTAAAGGATGATCATATCAGAGATAGGATTGTCTTGGTGTTTCATTATAAAGAGTAAAAGTAATCCCATAACGATGATTGCTGAAAAGACATGACATGATGAATCTGATGAATCACTCTCTACGCTAGCAGAGGTCAACACTGTCAAATCTCAAGGCAAAAAATGGTTTGTGACTATCGGAATGATGACTGCAGAAGGAGAGCATCAAGTTAATGTGAAGTGACAGGTATACACCGGTCCTCTGTGCAACAACATGAGCCTTGCAAACCTGGTGTGAAGCTGCTCAAGATGATGACCAGAAAATACAGCCGTCAATGGTAAGGTTGGGGTTATAAAGATGCAACGATTCTCACCTCTAGAGGACAGACCAAACTGACAGCCAAGTACAAGGGAGAGAAAGAAGATCTATAGTTCCAGATGGTAGCCACTAAACAAATGTCTCTCATCCCAGCTCAGACAAGTCAAAAATTGGATTAATAACTCTCCAAGTACCAAAAGAGACTTGCAATGTTTCGCACAGACATTGACTGCTGACCAAACCCTAAAAAAATACAAAGATGTTTACACAGGTCACGGATGGTTTCCTGGTGAAGATCATCCTGAAGTAGGAGAGAGTGTGAGACCAACTCAGGATCTTCTAGGAAGAGCTCAGTGGCCTTTACGTCCAGTCAAGGGGTGTAGGGAAGAACCAGGTAAGGATGGCACCCTGAGGGATATTAGTGAACAGGTGGGTTCTTACGACAATCCACTATGCTACTGTCTCCTCTCAGATTGAAGAACAGTGCCTGCCAATTGTCTTCGCATGTCAGCATTTTAATCAGTACCAATTTGGAAGAGACAAAGTGATGGTAGTGTCTGACCACAAGCCACTTCAAAGCATCTTTCTCAAATTGCTTCTAACTTCTCTGAAGTGCATGCAAAGGAGGTTACTTAATTTGCAGGGAGATTATTTGGAAGTGAAGGACAAGAAAGACGAGCAGACGTACTTGGCTGACGTGTACTCCCTTTGAAGGAAGTTGATGATTTTAGTACGAAGTGTGTGTGGAATCTTCCAGGTTCAACGAGCATGTTCCAGAAGTCATCAACCCAACAGAGACATTGAATCTAACAGTCAAGAATCTTGCTCAGATTAAGCAAACTACACAGTGTGATGCAACTCTCTAAGTTCCACAGGACGTCGTGATAAGAGGATGGCTTGACACCATTCAGGCTGCACTTGTTACTAAAAGTGAGTATTAGGCAGACAAATAGTAAATGATTGCCCAAAATGGCATCTTGTACAAAGGAACAAAAATCATGATCACTAAAGAAACTGGTAAAGAGATGGTGGGATACATGCATGGAAGTGACCAAGGAATCGACTCTAGTCTGAAGAAGGCAAGAGAAGTGCCCTCGTGGTCAAACATGTGCAGTAAAATTGAGGAAAACATGAGCCAGTGCAATGGCTGTGATGAGCATCAAGCTAAGCAAGATCATGACGCATGACATCCCAGAACAGACTAGAAAGGATAGCTTTTACTTCATGTGTGTTAACATTTCTTTTATAAACTAGGCATGTGGTAACTTGCAACTGCAAATGATAGTGCATACAGTGTGTTTATCTTTTTATGAAAGGGGGATGTTTGAAGAAATGTCTTTGTGAACTACTGACCTTTGTGCGCTGTGACTTGCCAAGGTCATGTGACCTCTGAGGTCACCTTGGGTAAAACAAAGGAGTGAGGAAGAAGCCATTTTATCCGCCATTTGCAACGCGCTGCATCTCCGAGTTAGAACACACGCACGACAAACAAACTGCTGTAAAAGTGGTGGCCCCTGCCTAATTTGCAATCAGGGGACACTCTCCCCGATATTGTTTAGTTTTAACTCCTTTCCATCTGCTCTGGGAAGATATCGACTCCGGTGTTTCAGGGCAATGACCTTCCATCAAAACTGTGAAGTAACTCAGTCAAAACTGTCCAACCTGCATTTCCCACCTTAATTCCAGGTTTCCAACCGTCACCATTTTCCGCTTTATATTAGCGGATTACAAGTCAGGAGGAGGGGGAAAAATTGTCAGGAAATAAATGGCGCAAGCTCATTCCCATCCCCCCCAAAAACCTGATATATCAAAAATGTCTTTGAACAGGTGAGGGCAGCGCCGTAAGGTAAATGAAAGTGTGACATTTAAGAGCTCTGAATTACTTCTGTAACCTTTTAACTAGCCCTTTACAAATATGAAAGCGCCTTCTGAAAAACATATCATGCGCTCAGTTTCGGGAATTGATTGCTGACACATCCTATAGCTCTCCAGCTCTAAGCAAACATGAGCTTAAACACAATCATGGTTCCTTGGAAGGGGGGGGGGAGGTCCGGGGAACGGGGCAGCTGGATCAGATTTCATTTTGACATTTTGAGTGACGCAAACTTGTTTCGAAAAAGGAGCATTTGCAAAACTATCAACTTCCCCCTCCTCTGCAGAGAAAAAACATTCAGTGCAGTCATACGATGTGACTCAATCTCTTCCCTCCCTTCAGCACAGAAAGGGACTGAGCTACACATGTTGGCGGTCCGAGTTTGTTCTCTCCGTCCCTCCTCTGCTGAGTTATGGCATTGCCGGCGGGGCAGTGCCAGAAGGCAGTTCCAGGGCACTGCCAGGCATGTCCCTCTCCCTCCTAAGGTCTGTACTTACCTGTGCGTCTCTAATGTGGTCTTTCTGCCTGGTTCACGTTGCCCCGCGCCTATTGTAAACCTTGTTGACGGGACGTTTACATCGGCAAGGGGAGAATTCTCAATGTGGGAGGACGACACAGCGGGGATGCTGCTAATGGAATGGAAATGTGAGATTCCCGACCTTCCTGGGAAGGAACAACGGTCAGGTGGGGGGACAGGAAGAGACCATCGCATCGCCAGACCGCGCTGGCAAGATTCTCGTTTTTGGCCACTTGCTGGATTTGCACCCACCTCGCCATTTCACGGACGCAAACCCCCGGTCAATTCATGAGATTTCACAGATACATAGAAGATAGGAGCAGGAGGAGGCCTTTTGGCCCTTCGAGCCTGCTCCGCCATTCATCACGATCATGGCTGATCATCCAACTCAATAGCTCATGATTGCTATCCAACATCCCCAGGAAAGTGGGATGCAATTCAACATCACCAGGAAAGTGCGCATGGGTAAATGCTCGAGGGGAAGGGCGGCAATGAGCTTTTGCGTGACTGAGTTGGCCGGCAGCATTGTCCAGGCGCACCCCTGGAAAAGCCCCGAGCAACAGTCAACCCTCATATGGCCGACAGGTCTAGGCTGATGCAGTACAGTTCAGCCGCTTTCTGAGCTTGTACTGGTCTGTATTTATCTCTCAGCCAACCCAACTCCAAAAAAACTGTTTAGTCATTATTTCATTGCTATTTCAGGAAGCTTACAACGCACAAATGTGCTGCCATGTTTCCATTCAAACAGTGCCTCCATTTTAAAAGTATTTAATTGGCCATATAGTGCTTTGGGAGTTCTTCAGGTCCTGACAGGCTCGATATAAATTATTTTGTTTCTTTTTGATCACTATGAAGTCAGGAGCTCCATCAGGTTACGGGTGAGAAATCAGACCCAAAATAGGTCCCTGGTGAGGATCTTCATTTCCTCGTGAGATGGTGCAGTTGGACTTGTACATTTGATCTTCAAAATACCAGAATAAAAACAATTATATTTTGTTAGATATTGTGCTTGGAGATTCAGAACATATTACAAATCCAATTTTTGCATTCCAATTTCAACTTGCATCTTCGCATAAAGGTTAGAGTGAGCTGGATTCTCCGGTTTCCCAGCCGCGGGATTCTCGGCAGCGTGCCGTTGAGTTTTTAAATATTAAATTGTGGAGCTGTCTTTAGATCCAAGTCACCTTTCATTCCGCCCATCTCTGTCCCTGTCTCAGATCCTACGTTGCTGAAACCTGCACTCACAAATTTGTTACCTGTGGAAGTGATGATTCAAATGCTCTCCCAGGACCTGCCATCTTGCTTAAGTTTGAGTTCATCTAAGACCCCAGTGCCGGTGTCCTAATGCGCACTAAATCCCAATTGCCCCGTGTTTCCTGCCTTACTGATGCACTATCAATTAGCACAAAGGCGAGAGTATTGGAATAATCGAGGCTTTATTGATGTTGCGCCTCCTGTAGCTGGAACCAGAATGGCTGCAGCACCGGCGAGCACACACATCTATACTCCGCCTACTGGGCGGAGCCAGCAGGCAGGGATTTACCCATGTACCTCTACTATATGGGCAGTGCCATAAGACATGGAATACAACTAGTGGTGACTACCACATTCACCACCTGTTGAAAAAAGAGTCTGGCGGGGGTGGTGGAAAACATTACAAGTTAAGTCTGTCGGGGGCCTTGCCCCTCCTCTGCGATCGCCTCAGTCCCGGTGGTGATGTGGGCGCCGACTTGGTCACCTGTGACTCCAGGATCGTGTTGTCCTCGTCTTCGTCACCCCTGAGTGGAACCAGTGAGAGGGCGGATCCTACTGGGGCGGGGGCTGTGGTGAGGTTCGCTGGAGGGAGGGTGAGTGGCGCAGGGGTGAATGAGGCAACCGGGGGGGGAGGGGGGGGGCGGTGTCAGGTCGGGGGTCGTGGGTAGGGATCCAAGTCCCTGAGGGAGACTGTGTCCTGGCGCTCATCGGGGTGTGCCACGTAGGCATACGGCGGGTTCGCATGTAGGAGGTGGACTTTTTCGACCAAGGGGTCCACACATGCTTCCATGTTGGGAGTGAGACCCCGGAGGTGGACTTCCTGGGGAAGGCAAACACCCATTCGTGAGGGGTCTCATTAGTCGCGGCGCAGAGGAGCGATCGGATGGTGTGGAACGCGTCGGGGAGGACCTCCTGCCAGCGGGAGACCGGAAGAATTTTAGGCCGCAGGGCCAGCAGGACGGCCTTACAGACCATCCCGTTTTCCCTCTCCACCTGCTCGTTTCCCTGGGGGTTGCAGCTGGTCGTCCTGCTCGAGGCAATGCCCATTGCTCATCGCTCATAAAAGAAGATCCCCGATCGCTGTGGATGTAGGTGGGGAAACCGAATAGAGTGAAGATGCTGTGGAGGGCTTTAATTACCATGGCAGAAGTCATATCGGGGCATGGGTTGGTGAAAGCGAACCGGAAGTACTCATCAATCACGTTCAGAAAGTACGTGTTGCGGTCGGTGGAGGGGAGGGGCCCTTTGAAGTCCATGCTGAGGCGCTCAAAGGGGCGGGAGGCCTTCACCAGGTGCGCTCGATCTGGCCGGTAGAAGTGTGGCTTGCACTCTGCGCAGACCTGGCAGTCTCTGGTGACGGTCCTGACCTCCTCAATAGAGTAGGGCAGGTTGCGGGCTTTGATGAAATGGAAGAACTGGGTGACCCCCGGATAGCAGAGGTCATAGTGGCGAGCCCGGAGTCGGTCCACTTGTGCGATGGCACATGTACTGATGCACTATCATTTACGATGAGATGAGAGTAGAGAGTAATCGAGGCTTTATTACACAGAGATGTGTGGCCTCCTACAGCTGCTGCCGAAATGGCTGCAGTTCGGAGAGCACACACATTTATACTCTGCCTACAGGGCGGAGCCAGCAGGCAAGGATCTACCCCCATACCTGTAGTACAGGGGCATTACCGTAATACCCTCGAATGCAGTGCAGTATATACAATATACTACAACAGTGGTGACTACCACATTCACCCCCTGTTAAAAATGAGTCCAGTGGGGGTGGTGGAAAACTATTTACATAGCCAGCAGAGGGCAGTAGTGCGGAGCTACTGATTGGCTGTGGCAAGACGAATTTGCATACCTCCGTTGTGGTCACCCTAACTTGAAGGTGGTTTGCGGAGGAGCTGTTGTCAAGTGACATTTAAACCCGAAACACTTCTTCAGTGTTTCCCTCCCTACCCCCTCCTCTAACCAAAAAAACAACCGTGTAAAGATCAAGAGGAAGGCTTGAGGTCAGGTAGCAGTAGAAAGAAGTTCAACCGTGATGCCACAGCCTGCAGGTAAGGGATTAGCTGGTGACTGGTAAGTAGTTTTTTATATTTTATTTTTTATTTTATCTTCCCTCAGGTGTTATCGTGCAGGGCGCAGAGGTTGCTGAGTGAGTGCTTGCTGAGAAGGGGAGTGAATAACAGGTAAGCTAATTCTTTCCTTTTTTATCTAGAGGGCATGGCAGGGAAGGTAGTGCAATGTTCCTCCTGCAGAATGTTTGAGGTGAGGGACGCTGACAGTGTCCCTGCTGATTTCATCTGTGGGAAGTGCACCCATCTCCAGCTCCTCAGAAACCGTGTTAGGGAATTGGAGCTGGAGTTGGATGAACTTCGAATCATTCGGGAAGCAGAGGTGGTCATAGATAGAAGCTTCAGGGATGCAGTTACTCCGAAGAATAAAGATAGATGGGTGACGGTGAGAGGGGCTGGGAGGAAGCAATCAGTACAGGGATCCCCTGTGGTTGTTCCCCTTACTAACAAGTATACCGCTTTGGATACTGTTGGGGGGGGGGGGGGGGGGGGACTTACCAGGGGTCAGCCATGGGGTGCAGGTCTCTGGCACAGAGTCTGTCCCTGTTGCTCAGAAGGGAAGGGGGGAGAGGAGTAGAGCTTTAGTCATTGGAGACTCCATAGTTAGGGGGATAGATAGGAGATTCTGTGGGAACGAGAGAGACTCGCGGTTGGTGTGTTGCCTCCCAGGTGCCAGGGTGCGTGATGTCTCAGCTCGTGTTTTCGGGATCCTTAAGTGGGAGGGGGAGCAGCCCCAAGTCGTGGTCCACATAGGTACCAACGACATAGGTAGGAAAAGGGACAGGGATGTAAGGCAGGAATTCAGGGAGCTAGGGTGGAAACTTAGATCAAGGACAAACAGAGTTATTATATCTGGGTTGTTACCCGTGCCACGTGATAGCGAGACGAGGAATACGGAAAGAGAGGAGTTGAACACGTGGCTACAGGGATGTTGCAGGAGGGAGGGTTTCAGATTTCTGGATAATTGGGGCTCATTCTGGGGTCGGTGGGACCTCTACAAACGGGATGGTCTACACCTGGGCCAGAGGGGTACCAATATCCTGGGGGGGAAATTTGCTAATGCTCTTCGGGAGGGTTTAAACTAGTTCAGCAGGGGCTTGGGAACCTGAATTGTAGCTCCAGTATACAGGAGGTTGAGAGTAGTGAGGTCATGATTAAGGTTTTAAAGTTGCAGGAGTGTACCGGCAGGCAGGAAGGTGGTTTAAATTGTGTCTTCTTCAATGCCAGGAGCATCCGGAATAAGGTGGGTGAACTGGCGGCATGGGTTGGTACCTGGGACTTCGATGTTGTGGCCATTTCGGGGACATGGATAGAGCAGGGACAGGAATGGTTGTTGCAGGTGCCGGGGTTTAGATATTTCAGTAAGCTCAGGGAAGGTGGTAAAAGAGGGGGAGGGGTGGCATTGTTAGTCAAGGACAGTATTACGGTGGCAGAAAAGACGTTTGATGAGGACTCGTCGACTGAGGTAGTATGGGCTGAGGTTAGAAACAGGAAAGGAGAGTTCACCCTGTTAGGGGTTTTCTATAGGCCTCCGAAAAACTGCAGTGCTGGGCTGAGAGGTGGCAAATGGAGTTTAATGCAGAAAAGTGTGAGGTGATTCATTTTGGAAGGAATAACAGGAAGGCAGAGTACTGGGCTAATGGTAAGATTCTTGGCAGTGTGGATGAGCAGAGAGATCTCGGTGTCCATGTGCATAGATCCCTAAAGGTTGCCACTTAGGTTGAGAGGGTTGTTAAGAAGGCGTATGGTGTGTTATCTTTCATTGGTAGAGGGATTGAGTTTCGGAGCCATGAGGTCATGTTGCAGCTGTACAGAACTCTGGTGCGGCCGCATTTGGAGTATTGCGTGCAATTCTGGTCGCCGCATTATAGGAAGGATGTGGAAGCATTGGAAAGGGTGCAGAGGAGATTTACCAGAATGTTGCCTGGTATGGAGGGAAAATCTTATGAGGAAAGGCTGAGGGACTTGAGGCTGTTTTCGTTAGAGAGAAGAAGGTTAAGAGGTGACTTAATTGAGGCATACAAGATGATCAGAGGATTGGATAGGGTGGACAGTGAGAGCCTTTTTCCTCGGATGATGATGTCTAGCACGAGAGGACATAGCTTTAAATTGAGGGGAGATAGATATAAGACAGACGGCAGAGGTAGGTTCTTTACTCAGAGAGTAGTAAGGGCGTTGAATGCCCTACCTGCAACAGTAGTGGACTCACCAACACTAAGCGCATTCAAATGGTCATTGGATAGACATATGGACGATAAGGGAATAGTGTAAATGGGCTTTAGAGTGGTTTCACAGGTCGGCGCAACATCGAGGGCCAAAGGGTCTGGACTGCGCTGTAATGTTCTATGTTCTATACAGGTTGTCATTAACATTTCAGAGAAGGTTACAAATTTAGACTGTCGGGCGCCTTGATCCGTCGTTGCGAGCGCCGCAGTACTGGTGGCGAGTCAGGCGTCGGCTCAGTTGTCGGTGATTCCGGGAGGGTGTCCACATCCTCTTCATCCCCGGGTGGGACCAAGGGGAGGACGGATTGTCCTTGAGTGGGGGCTGTGGCGGGGTGCGCTGGTGGAAGGGAGGGTGGCGCCGGGGCAGAGGGGGGGTTGTGCGGGGACCCAGCTGGTGCCAGGTCCCTGAGGGAGACTGTGTCTTGGCCGCCGTCGAGGTACGCCATGTAGGCATACTGCGGGTTTGCGTGGAGTAGCTGTACCCTCTCAACCAACGGGTCCGCCTTGTCGAGCCGCACGTGCTTGCGGAGGAGAACGGGTCCTGGAGATGCCAGCCATGTTAGGAGCGAAACCCCGGAGGTGGACTTCCTGGAGAAGGCAAAGAGATGTTCATGGGGGGTTTCGTTAGACGCCCTGCACAGGAGCGACCGAATGGAGTGAAGTGCGTCGGGGACTGGTCGATCGTGACGGAGGCGAGATGCGGCTGGTCGGCGGCGGATGCAGGCGATGAGCAGTCCGATGAGGTGCCCGACGGGCAGGGGTCCTGAGGTGGGGAAGATGGCGGCGCCCACGGGCCGCATGTGTCCTGAGGCAAGCAAGATGGCAGCGCCCTCGGGCCGCACGTGTCCATGGGCAGGCAATATGGATCCGCCCATTGGCTGTGAGGCAAGCAAGATGGCGGCGCCCATGGGCCGCACGTGTTGTGAGGGGAGCAAGATGGCGGCGCCCACGGGCCGCACGTGGTCTGAGGCGAGGAAGATGGCGGCGCCCACTGGCCGCACGGGAGGGGTGCAGGGACAATAACGGCGATTGAGCGGGCCTGGCACATTGCACAAAATGTCCTTTCTTGCTGCAGGCCTTGCAGAGCACGCTCTGCGCTGGCCAGCGCTGCCGGGGGTGTTTTGTCTGTCCGCAGAAGTAGCACTTGGGTCCCCCGGAGTTGATTGGCTGCCACGCGGCGCAGGCATGGGGTTGGCTGGGGGCGGTCGCTGATGGGGTCCACGATGGGGTGGTCGCTGGCGGAGTCCACGATGCCCAGGAGGGGTGGGCCGTGTGGTCGGGGGCATACGCCTGTACGTTGCGTGAGGCGACTGTGAGCGAGAGCGCTAGTTTCATGGTCGCCGCGAGGTCAAGCGTAGCCCCTTCTAAGAGGCGCTGGTGGATGTAGGCCGACCCTTCGCCCATAATGAACGCGTCTATCTTTAGCAGGTTTGAATGTTCAGCGGCCGAAGCGGCCTGGCAATCACAGTCTCTCACCAGGGCGAGCAGGGCACGCCAGAAATCTTCCACGGACTCACCGGGAAGTTGGTGCCGTGTGGACAGGAGGTGCCTGTCGTGTTGGGGGTTCCGATGCACAAATGATCCAACACGTTTGTAGATGGTACAACTCTGTTTTATTGTCTAAACAATGGTAACAACTAACTTCTGGCTTGGGTACGTGCTTCACCAGCTAACCTGTGGACCCAGCCCTATCACTCTTAGTGAGGCACTCAGCACATGGTCTATGTCATGAGTGGCACGCTGTGAGCTCTGTGCTCTGAGCTAGCTCCTGGTAGAATGAGCGGGAACTGTGGTGTTCCCTGTTTTATAGTGCGTGTGCTCTCACTGGTGATTGGCTGCGATGTTATGTGTGTGCTGGTTGGTCCAACTGCCTGTCCATCAGTGTGTGTGTGATTGCAGCATGATATGCTGATGTGGATATCATGACAGTGCCTGGTGTAGATCTTGTTGGTCTGCTGAGCGTAGTTCTCCTTCAGTAGCGCCATGGCCTCTGCGTAGGTAGGCGCGTCCTGGATGAAGGGAAAGACATGGGTGTTCAGCCGCGTGTACAGAATCTGGAGCTTCTATGCTTCTGGGATTGGGTCTGGCGCAGACCCGATGTATGCTTCAAAGCAAGCTAGCCAATGTGCGGAGTCCGTTTTGGCGTTGTCTGCTTGAGGATGCAGCTGCAGGCGATCCGGCTTGATGCGGAGGTCCATCTTTGTAAAATCTCTGCGTAATAAATTGATGCACTATCAATTACGACGAGATGAGAGTATTGAGTAATCGAGGCTTTATTACGCAGAGATATGTGGCCTCCTACAGCTGCTGCCGAAATGGCTGCAGTTCGGAGAGCACACACATTTATACTCCGCCTCCTGGGCAGAGCCAGCAGGCAGGGATCTACCCCCGTACCTGTAGGACAGGGGCATTACCGTAATACCCTCGTATGCAGTGCAGTATATACAATATAATACAACGTCATAGTGGAGAGTCCGGAGTCGGTCCACCTGTGCGCAGGCACATGTACTGCGAGATAGGGCATCCGGGGGCTCATTGAGCTTCCCCGGGCGATACAAGATCTCATAGTTATAGGTGGAGAGCTCGATCCTCCACCTCAAGATCTTGTCATTTTTGATCTTGCCCCGCTGTGCACTATTAAACATAAAGTCAACCGACCGTTGCTCAGTGAGGAGAGTGAATCTCCTGCCGGCCTGGTAATATCTGCAATGTCGCACAGCTTCCACAATGGCTTGGGCCTCCTTTTCGACAGAGGAGTGCCGAATTTCGGAGGCATGGAGGGCGCGGAAAAAGAAGGCCACGGGCCTGCCAACCTGATTGAGGGTGGCGGCCAGAGCTACGTCCGATGCATCGCTCTCCACCTGGAAGGGGAGGGACTCATCGACCGCGTGCATCGTGGCCTTGGCGATGTCTGCCTTGATACGATTGAAGGCCTGGTGGGCCTCGGCCGTCAGGGGAAAAACTGTGGACTGAATGAGTGAGCGGGCCTTGTCCGCATAATTAGGGACCCACTGGGTAGTATGAGAAAAACCCCAGGCATCGTTTCAGGGCCTTGGAGCAGTGGGGGAGAGGGAGTTCCATGAGGGGGTGCATGCAGTCGGGGTCGGGCCCTAGGACTCCATTTTCCACTACATAGCCAAGGGTGGCTAAGCGGTTGGTGCGGAACACACATTTCTCCTTATTGTATGTGAGATTAAGGAGTTTGGCGGTCTGGAGAAATTTTTGGAGGTTTGCGTCGTGGTCCTGCTGATCATGGCCGCAGATGGTGACGTTATCTACGGGAAGGTGGCCCGCAGTCCGTACCGGTCAACCATTCGGTCCATCTCACGTTGGAAGACCGAGACCCCATTAGTGATGCTGAAGGGAACCCTAAGGAAGAGATAGAGGCAACCATCAGCTTCGAACGCAGTGTATTGGCGGTCCTCCGGGCGGATGGGGAGCTGGTGGTAGGCAGACTTCAGGTCCACTGTGGAAAAGACTCGATACTGCGCAATCTGATTGACCATGTCAGGTACGCGTGGGAGGGGGTACGTGTCGAGCTGCCTGTACCGATTGATGGTCTGACTGTAGTCAATGACCATCCTGTGCTTCTCCCCAGTCTTTACTACTACCACTTGAGCTCTCCAGGGGCTGTTGCTGACCTCAATGACCCCTTCCCGCAGAAGCCGTTGGACCTCCGACCTGATGAAGGTCCTGTCCTGGACACTGTACCGCCTGCTCCTAGTGGCGACGGGTTTGCAATTCGGGGTGAGGTTCGCAAACAGGGAAGGTGGATCGACCTTAAGGGTCGTGAGGCCGCATACGGTGAGGAGGGTAGGGGTCCGCTGAATTTTAAGGTTAGGCTTTGGAGATGGCACTGAAAGTCCAGGCCGAGTTACAGAGCAGCGCAGAGGTGGGGGGAGGACGGAGAGCCGGAAGTTGCTGAACTCTACGCCCTGGACGGTGAGGGTCGCAATGCAGTACCCTCGGATTTCCATGGAATGGGATCCGGAGGCCAGGGAGATTTTCTGGGTGACGGGGCGTACCGGCAGGAAGCAGCGCCTTACCGTTGCGGGGTGGATGAAGCTCTCTGTGGTCCCAGAGTCAAAAAGGCAGGTCGGCTCGTGCCCATCGATCTTCACCATCGTCGTCATGGTTGCGAGGTTGCGGGGCCGGGACTGATCCAGGGTGATAGAGGCGAGCTGCGGCAGATGCTGAGAGGTCCCGGGCTGGTCAGCGGTGGTGGAGGTAGCGGCAGGCGATGAACGGCCAGACAAGCAGGGGTCCTGAGGCGCCGTCCAAAATGGCGCCGAAGATGGCGGCGCCCAAGGGGCGCACATGGCGGGCGACATCAAAGATGGCGGCGCCCATGGGCCGCACGTGGCTTGCGGTGAAAAAGATGGCGGCGCCCACAGGCCACATGTGGCTTAGGAAGGGGAAAATGGCGGCGCGCGTGGGTCGCATCTGGGGTGTGTAGGAACGTCGAGCCTGGCAACCGACCGGGCCTGGCAAACAGAAACAAAGTGTCCCTTCTTCCCACAGCCGTTGCAGGTCGCGCTCCGCGCTGGGCAGCGCTGCCCGGGGTGTTTGTTTTGCCCGTAAAAATAGCACTTGGGGCCCCCCAGAGTTGGCTGGCTGCCGCATGGCGCAGGATTGTGGTGAGCTGGAGTCGGCAGCTGGTGAGCCCCACGATGTCCACGAGGGCGCCACACGGTCGGGGGCGTAGGACTGGACGTTACGGGAGGCCACTTCTAATGAATTAGCAAGCTGCCTAGTTCCCGCAAGATCAAGCGCTGGCGGACGTACGCAGACTTCATGCCCGTAACGTCAGCATCTCGAATTAAACGTTTGGTGTGTTGGACTGCCGAAACTGCCTGGCAGTCACAGTTCCTACCTATGATGTGCAGAGCACACCAGAAATCATCCAGAGACTCCCCGGGGAGTTGCTGTCTCGTGGCCAGGAGGTGCTGGCGTATACTTGATTGGCTGATCGAACGTAATGTCCCTTCAGGAGCTCCATTGCTTCGGAGTAAGTGGACGCATCCCGGATGATTTGAAAAATGTCAGGGCTCACCCGTGAATAGAGGACTTGGAGCTTCTGTGAGTCCGAGGGTTCCTCAGCGGATGTTCGGAGGTAGCTTTCGAGCAGGCTAGCCAGTGGTCAAAGGCGGACGTAGTGTTGTCTGCTTGAGGGCTCAGCTGCAGGCGATCAGGCTTGATGCGGAGATCCATCATTTTAAAAATCTTTGCTCAATAAATTGATGCACTATCAATTACCACAAAGACGAGAGCAGTGGAATAATCGAGGCTTTATTGAGCAAAGATGTTGTGCCTCCTGGAACCAGAATGGCTGCAGCACCGGCGAGCACACACATTTATACGCCACCTACTGGGCGGAGCCAGCAGGCAGGGATTTACCCATGTACCTCTATTATACGGGCAGTGCTGTAATACATGTAATACAACTAGTGGTAACTACCACACTTACACTGGCTCCCAGTTAAGCAACACCTCGATTTTAAAATCCTCATTCTTGATTTCTCATCTCTCCGTTGGCTTCTCCCTCCCAATATCTGCAACCTCCACCAACCCCAAATCTCTGCACTCCCCCAATTCAGGCTTCGCGTGCATCCCTAACTTTCTTCACTCCACCATTGGATACCTGGAGACTCATCTCTGGAATTGCCTCCCTAAACCTCTTGGTATCCCTCTCTACCTTTATGGCCCATGGAGCTGAACTATCGTGATCATAGGCGCCACTTTCAGGAGACTGGAGTAAGGTACAACACGCAGCTGATTCCATGCATACTCTATTATTATTTCCACCAAAAAGCCAGACTATTTTGCAAGGAGTAAAACGGAAGGAAAATCTACACAGAGGTTACTTTAAGGAATCCCCAAGGGATTCTATAGTGTGTTGAGAGCAGTGACCAGGGACCAAGTCCCTCAGCCGATCCTGTCCACGGGAAAGGCACAGTGTTAGGTAGAATTCTGCAGTGATAGCAAACTGAAAATATAAAATTAATAAGTTCAGCGAACCCCTTCATCAGTTTGTGCGCACTATCAAGATTTTGTTTATCGAAAATGCTGCAGAATTATATTTGCCTTTGTCAAGAGAAGGAAAAGAAAATAAGCAAAAAAAAATGTACAATTCTTTCTAAAAATAGGTGGACACTTTGGAAATTCAGGCTCAGCTGAGAACAGGCTAAATACTGTGACTGAACAATGTTTTCCATTGTGTTGATCAATCAGGATGTCACTATCACTCTTCACATTCACAGCTGAGGGGAAAATGAAATAAAATAGGAGGCAACCACAGGGGTCCTCAATGAATGTGGTATCATACTGTGATCCACGTGATGCCATATTTCTACAATCTAAAAACAGGAAAATGTCAGGCCTTTCATTGTGCTAAAGCTTTCTATCCTGTGCTGCACGATCAATTGGACAAAGACGAGAGTTGGATACAACTGAGGCTTTATTGCTCTAAGATGTGTGGCCTCCTACAGCACCTGGCGAAATGGCTGCTGCACAGAGGACACACATATTTATACTCCGCCTACTGGGCGGAGCCAGCAGGCAGGGATTACCACCATACCTGTAGTACAGGTCCTACCATACATCACCTAATATAGGTGCAACAGTGGTTTACCACATTCACCCCCTGATAAAATTGAGTCCGGCGGGGGTGGTGGAGAACTATATACAGCAATTGAATTTACATATACAATATTTGCAAAAAAAAAAAAAAATTTATTTTGAAGTCCAGTGAACCAGTTAGAGGTTTAACTGGTCCGGGGCCTTGATGTGCCGCTGGGAGCGACGCAGTGGTGGTGGCAATGCCAATGCTGGTCTGGTCCTCGGTGACTCCGGGAGCGTGCCAAAATCCTCTTCATCCTCAGGCGTGGGCAGGGGGAGGACAGATGATCCTAGGGGGGTTGCATCTGGGAGCACCTGGGGAGGGGGGGGTGGAGCCGGGCCAGAGGTGTGTATGTGTGTGTGTGTGTGGAACCTGCTGGTGCCAAGTCCCTGAGGGAGACATTATCCTGGCGGCCGTCGGGGTACGCCACGTAGGCATACTGGGGATTGGCATGGAGCAACTGCACCCTCTCCACCAACGGGTCCACCTTGTGGAGTCGGACGTGCCTACAGAGAAGAACGGGCCCTGGAGCTGCGAGCCAAGTCGGGAGCGACACCCCGGATGTGGACTTCCTGGGGAAGGCAAAGAGACGCTCATGGGGTGTGTTGTTAGTGGCGGTGCACAGTAGTGACCGAGTGAAGTGTAGTGCATCAGGGTGGACCTCCTGCCAGCGGAAGGCCGGGAGGTTCCTGGACCGTAGGGCCAGTTGGACGGCCCTCCAGACCGTCCCATTCTCCCTCTCAACCTGTCCGTTTCCCCGGGGGTTATAGCTGGTCGTCCTGCTGGAGGCGATACCCCTGCTGAGCAGGAACTGACGCAGCTCATCACTCATGAATGAGGATCCCCTGTCACTGTGGATGTAGGCGGGGAAACCGAACAGAGCGAAGATTGTGTTGAGGGCTTTGATGACGGTGGCAGACATCATGTCGGGGCATGGGATGGCGAAGGGGAACCTGGAGTACTCATTGCCCACACTGAGAAAATACGTGTTACGGTCGGTTGAGGGGAGGGGCCCTTTGAAATCCACGCTGAGGCGTTCAAAGGGGCGGGAGGCCTCCACCAGGCGTGCACGGTCTGGCTGGTAAAAGTGTGGTTTGCACTCCGCAGACCTGGCAGCCCCTGGCGATTGTCCGTACTTCCTCGACGGAGTAGGGCAGATTGCGGGCCTTTATGAAATGGTACAACCGTGTGACTCCCGGGTGACAAAGGCTGTCGTGCAGGGCCCGGAGTCGGTCTACTTGTGCGCTGGCACATGTACCTCGGGATAGGGCATCTGGGGGCTCGTTGAGCTTGCCGGGGCGATACAAAATCTCGTAATTGTACGTGGAGAGCTCGATCCTCCACCTCAAGATCTTATCATTCTTGATCTTGCCCCGCTGTGTGTTATTGAACATGAAGGCTACCAACCATTGGTCAGTGAGGAGAGTGAATCTCCTGCCGGCCAGGTAATGCCTCCAATGCCGCACCGCTTCAACGATAGTTTGGGCCTCTTTTTTGACGGATGACTGCCGAATTTCTAAGGCATGAAGGGTGCGGGAAAAGAATGCCACGGGCCTGCCTGCATGATTGAGGGGGGCGGCGAGGGGGGCGGCAAGGGCGACGTCTGATGCGTCGCTCTCCATTTGAAAGGGCAACGTCTCGTCTACTGCGTGCATCACGGCCTTGGCGATATCGGCTCTGATACGGGCGAAGGCCTGTTGAGCCTCGGCCGTCAGGGGAAAATGAGTGGACTGTATGAGTGGGCGGAGCTTGTACGCATAGTTTGGGACCCACTGGGCGTAGTATGAAAAGAACCCCAGGCAGCGTTTGAGGGCCTTGGGGCAGTGGGGGAGGGGGAGCTCCATGAGGGGGCGCATGCGGTCGGGATCGGGCCCCAGAACTCTGTTCTGGACCACATAGCCGAGGATGGCTAAGCGGTTCGTGCTGAACACACACTTCGCCTTGTTACAAGTGAGGTTTAGGCGAGTGGCAGTGTGGAGAAATTTGGAAAGGTTGGCATCGTAGTCCTGCTGATCGTGGCCGCAGATGGTGACTTTGTCTAGGTACGGGAAGGTGGCTCGCAAACCGTACCGGTCGACCATTCGGTCCATCTCCCTTTGGAAGACCGAGACCCCGTTGGTGACGCCGATGGGAACCCTGAGGAAGTGATAGAGGCGACCGTCTGCCTCAAAGGTCCGCCTTACGGATGGGGAGCTAGTGGTAGGCGGATTTGAGGTCTACTGTTGGGAAGACCCGGTACTGCGCAATCTGATTGACCATATCAGATATGCGTGGGAGGGGGTACGCGTTGAGCTGCGTGTACCGATTGATGGTCTGGCTGTAGTCCACAACCACTCTGTGTTTCTCCCCAGTTTTAACTTCTACCACTTGGACTCTCCAGGGGCTGTTGCTGGCCTCGATAATGCCTTCCTGAAGCAGCCGCTGGACCTCGGACCTGATGAAGGTCCTGTCCTGGGTGCTGTACCGTCTGCTCCTGGTGGCGACGGGTTTGCAATCCAGGGTTAGATTTGCGAAGAGGGAAGGTGAATCGACCTTTAGGGTCGCGAGGCCACACACAGTAAGGAGTGGTAGGGGCCTGCCAAATTTGAGGGTTAGGCTCTGGAGGTTACACTGGAAGTCCAGGCCGAGTAGTAGGTAAGCGCAGTGGTTAGGTAGGACGTAGAGGCGGAAACCGCTGAATTCTACGCCCTGGACCTTGAGTGTGACCATACAGTACCCCCGGATCGCCACGGAATGGGATCCGGAGGCCAGGGAGATTCTTTGATTGGCGGGATGTACCGCGAGGGAGCAGCACCTTACCGTATCCGGGTGGATGAAGCTTTTGGTGCTCCCGGAGTCCAGCAGGCAAGAGGTCACGTGTCCGTCGATTTTAACGCTGGTCGATACGGTGGCCAGGTTGTGCGGACGAGACTGGTCGATGGTCACTGAGGCAAGTCGTGGTTGGTCGTCGCTGGTGTCGGATGATGGGGTGCCTGGGGGGCACCGGTCCTGGAACACTGGTGGTGCCCATGGGCCGTGGGGGGGACAAGATGGCGACACCTGAAGATCTCGCGGAGGACAAAATGGCGGCACCCATGGGCCACACGTGACGGGGGTTGAACAAGATGGCGGCACCCATGGGCCGCACGTGTTGCGCGGAGGGGAAGATGGCGGCACCCACTGGCCGCGCTTGGTCTGAGGGGGAGAAGATGGCGGCGCCCACTGGCCGCACATGGTCCGGGGGGGTGAAGATGGCGGCGCCCATTGTGCATAAACGAGGGGGGTGGGGGCGATAGCGGCGACTGCGCGGGCCTAGCACACCGCAGCAAAGTGCCCCTTCTTACCGCAAGTCTTACAAAGGGCAGCGGGGGTATTTTTGCTGGCCGCAAAAGTAACATCGGGGACCCCCGGGGTTAGCAGGCTGGCGCGTGGTGCAGGCATATTGGCTGGGTAAGGTCCCCGCTGGGGCGGCTGTCTGTGGGGTCCACGATGCGTAGGAGGGGTGGGCCGCGCGGCTGGGGGCGTAGGCCTGAATATTGCGCGAGGCGACCGTCATAGAGAGCGCTACTTCTTTGTCTCTGCGAGATCGAGCCTCTTAAAAGTCGCTGGCGTATGAGGTCCGACCCAATCCCCATAATAAAAGCATCCCACATAAGGAGGTTTGAATGTGCAGTGGCCGTAACGGCCTGACAGTCACAGTCCCGGACTAGTGGGATTAGGGCCCGCCAGAAGTCTTCTATGGACTCACCAGGGAGCTGAGAGCGAGTGGCGAGTACGTGTCTGGCGAAGAACGTGTTCGTCCGCTGGGCGTAATTTTCTTGAAGTAGCGCATGGCTTTGTCGTAGTTCAGCGCGTCCTGGATCAGCGGAAAGACGTTGGAGCTCAACCTCGAGTACAGTATCTGTATTTTCTGAGCCTCTGGAACAGGATCTGGTGCAGACCTGATTTACGCCTCGAAACAAGCTAGCCAGTGCTGAAAGTCCTTTTTGGCGTCGCTTGATTGCGGATCCAGCTGCAAGCGATCCGGCTTGATACGGAGGTCCATCTTCTGAAAATCTTAGAGCAATAAATTGATGCACGATCAATTGCACAGAGACGAGAGTTGAATACAACTGAGGCTTTATTGCCCTAAGATGTGTGGCCTCCCACAGCAGACGGCGAAATGGCTGCTGCACGGAGGACACACATATTTATACTCGGCCTACTGGGTGGAGCCAGCAGGCAGGGACTACCGCCGTACCTGTAGTACAGGTCCTACCGTACATCACCTAATATAGGTGCAACATTGGTTTACCACATCCTGTTCATAAAAGTTATTTAAAATAAATGGCGTATTCACAAAATGAAGAGTCACACCCTTCAGAACCTGGTGATGAGGCCTAACGTGTGGCTGTTGCTGTAGGCATGTTTCGATTGTTCAATGGAGCTGAACCCTACTTTAATTGTCCCCACCTGTATGAGGTAATGGGGCCTTTTGGCAAGTATGAAAGACCCATTGGGGGATTTATGAAAACAGTTTCGGGGGGGGGGGGGGGGGTGGAGACTGGGGAGGTAAATATACATTTTGGTGCCGGAGAAACAATTACAGGGGGCAATACTCGAATGGGTTTGGTGTTGGTGTTGTCACTTGCTTCTCCCGGACGGATCTCGCTGCCGTTGTGGTCTCGCGCTCACCTCCGCTTCAGCCGTTCCTCCCGTCTTTCGCCTGTATTCTCGTTGTTCTCTGTTCCTGGAGATACCAAGTTTGTTATCATATCCGTGCCCTCCTTCCGACTGTCATGTCCCTGCCTCCCCCCCACCTCCCTGGTTATCCTCTCTTGTTCCCTGTCCCTTCCCTCTCCCCCTCCTGTGGCTCGCCTTTCTTTCCTCTTAGATTTAGCTGTCCCTGCCCCCTCTCTAGGTCTATCTCTCCCTCTCATGCTTTGGCTACTTTCCCCTGATTCATGGTTACCTGACTATTCTTCCGCTTGTTCGTTGGCCACAAACAGGTCCCGGAATAATTGGGTGAATGGCTCCCACGTTCTGTGGAAGCCGTCGTCTGACCCTCCGATGGCGAATTTGATGTTCTCCATTTGGAGAGATTCCGAGAGGTCGGACAGCCAGTCTGCAGCTTTGGGTGGTGCTGCTGACCGCCAGCCGAACAGGATTCTACGGTGGGCGATCAGGGAGGCAAAGGCAAGGGCGTCCGCCCTCCTCCCCAGGAATAGATCTGGCTGGTCTGAAACCCCGAAGACCGCCACTTTCGGGCATGGCTCCATCCTCACCCCCACCACCTTGGACATTGTCTCGAAGAAGGCTGTCCAGTACTCCACAAGTCTGGGGCAAGACCAGTACACGTGGGCGTGGTTGGCCGGGCCTCCTTGGCACCGTTCACATCTATCCTCCACCTCCGGGAAGAACCTTCTCAAACGGGTTCTTGTTAAGTGGGCTCTATGTACCACTTTTAGTTGCGTCAGGCTGAGCTTTGCGCCCGTGGAGGTGGTGTTGACCCTATGCAGTGCTTCGCTCCAGAGTCCCCACCCTATTTTAATCCCCAGGTCCTCCTCCCATTTCTTTCTTTTTTTAAAAAGATTTTATTCTACATTTTCACATTTTCCTTCAAAAATTTACACCCCGCCCACAAACAGTAAATGGTAACAAATACAAAATCAATCCCCCCAACAATACCAACGATCCCATCCTCCCACCACCCCAAATAACGGCCCACCTGTCAATATATGCATCCAATAATCCAAACCCTCCCACGGTGGAAACAAAAAACAAAGGAGAAAAAGAAAAAGGAGTCCGGGACCGCCCATATTCACCATTGACCTAGAGAGTCCACTCCCCCTCCCCCCCTACACTCAACGCCATCCAGCCTCTGAAAGAGTACCGTTCATGATACCCAAGAGTTGTACAACACCGCCCCAAGTCTCCAGCTCCTCCCGTCCACTGCCTCTTGTAAAACTCCTCCTCCCAACCTCGGTTCCTTCCCCCCCAACTTTCCACCCCGGCTAGACCACTCGGACCCTGTTCTGCCAGGCTCCGATGGCCGCAGCCCCTCCCCCCACCTCACTCCCGTTCACTGGCCGGCTTAAACCATCAGCGTGGAGGCCCCCGCCCGGGTCCCTTTCCCCCTTGCCCGGCCCTAGGAAAGCCCAGAGATCCCCTTTTAGCACACACACCCCGCATATCCACCTACACCCCAAAGAGCCCTCATTTCGAGTGAAAGTCCCATCCCTTCCCTTGTCCAAATATATACAACATTGGCTCCTTTAGCCCCTACACCCGCACGCAGTGAAACAAAAAAGAAGAAAATACAGTCATGAGGTTACATCGGCACATGGCCATTTCTCAATTTGTCAGTTCTGCCACAGTCCTGCCTTCGCAAACTCCTCCGCTGCTTCTGCCATTCCAAAATAAAAGTCCCTGAGCTTGTAAGTCACCCTGAGCTTTGCTGGATATACAATGCCGCACTGCACCTTGCTAATGTACAGTGCCCTCTTCACCCGGTTGAAGGCAGCCCGCCTCCTCGCCAGCTCCACCGTAAAGTCCTGGTATACACGTATACCAGCTCCAGCCCACTGCACCACCCGCTTCTGCTTGGCCCATCTCAGGACCTTCTCCTTCACCCTGTACCTACGGAAGCACAGTCACTGCCCTTGGCGGCTCACTCGCCTTTGGTACAGGCCTCCACAACCGATGAGCCCGATCCAGTTCATATCGGGAGGGATCCTCCCCCTCCCCCAATAGTTTTGCCAGCATTGCGGCAAAATACTCAGTCGGCTTCGGTCCTTCAACTCCTTCGGGCAGCCCCACAATCCTCAAATTCTGTCGCCTGGATCTGTTTTCCAGGTCTTCCATTTTTCCTCGCAGATCCTTGTTAATGTCCATCACCTTCCGCATCTCCTTCCCCATCGAGGCAAGTTGATCACCGTGCTGCAATAACGTCTCCTCCACTTCCTTCAGCGCCTCCCCTTGCTCTCGCACCTCCGCCACTGCGCTCGCCACTGCCGTCATCACCGGGGAAATCGCCTCCTCCACCAGCGCACTCAAAACCTCCCTCATCTCCTTCCTCACCGTCTCCATGCATTTTGCAAACTGCCTTTCGAATTCCGCAGCCATCACCTTAGTTATTTCTTCAGCCGTAAGCAATGCGGCCTCCCCTGGTGCTCCAGCTTCCATTTTCTTTACTGACCCCGCGGTGACCTTTCCACTCCCCGACGGACTTTCAACCGCTTTTTTCACGGCCATTTTTTTGCTGGTCTTCGACATTCCCCTCCTCTGTGCTGTCTCCCGACTTTTACTGCCTTCGCTGGCCCTAGGACCGGGCGTTAACCCCCGGCAATGCCCTTCCCGAATGGGAGCCCTCCAACGCGCAGCTGCCTCCCACCCGCCGTCACCGGAAGTCTCCCATTTCTTTCTTGTTGCGTCCAGTACGGTGTCGACCCTCTCTACCAGTCAGTCATACATGTCGCTACAGTTTCCTTTATCTAGTATGCTTGCGTCCAGTAACTCTTCCAGTAATGTCTGTCGTGGCGGTTGTGGGTACGTCCTTGTCTCCTTTCGTAGAATGTTTTTGAATTGTAGATACCTTAGCTCGTTCCCCCTGGCTAGCTGGAATTTCTCCAGTGTTGCGATCCTGCCGTCCGTGTATAGGTCCCTGACTGTCAGTGTCCCTCCGTCCTGCCCCCACCTTTTGAGAGTCACACCCTTCAGAACCTGGTGATGAGGCCTAATGTGTGGCTGTTGCTATGGGCATGTTTCGATTTTTCAATAGAGCTGATCCCTACTTTCATTGTACCCACCAGTCAGTGCTGGTGTGAACCTATGGTTGTTGCAGATGGGAGCTTTGTCCGACATTCTGGTCAGGCCAAATTGCTGCCGTAGTTGGTTCCAGGATTGGAGGGTGGCTATCACCACCGGGCTACTGGAGTGTTTTTTGGGTGAGGATGGGAGTGCTGCCGTGGCGAGGGCCCAGAGGGAAGTCCCCATGCAGGAGGCCTCTTCCGCGCGCACTCACTCGACTTCTGGCTCCTTGATCCATCCCCTTATTCGCTCGGCCGTCGCCGCCCATTGGTAGAATTGTAGGTTTGGGAGGGCTAGCCCCCCCCCCCCCCCCCCCCCCCCCTGGATTTTGTTTTTTGTAGGACCTTCTTTGAGATCCTAGCATTCTTCCCTCCCCCGCCCCCATACGAATGCCATGATTAGTTTGTCCAGTGCTTTGAAAAAGGCCTTGGGGATGTAGATCGGAATGGATCTAAGTAGAAAGAGGTACCTGGGCAGTACATTCATTTTGATCGTCTAGACTCTCCCCGCGAGGGAGAGTGGGAGTGTGTTCCATCTTTGCAGGTCCTTTTTTACTTCCTCCGTCAGACTGGTGAGGCTCCATTTGTGGATCCCTTTCCAGTCATGGGCTGTTTGGATCTCCAGGTAGCGGAATTTGTGTCGGGCTTGTTTAAACGGCAGTCCCATTAGTGCTGCCCCCCCCCCTCTACTTGTGGGTGTACCGGGAAGATCTCACTTTTGCTCATGTTGAGTTTGTAGCCCGGGAAGGCGCCAAACACTTTCAGGAGCACGATGATTCCGTCCATGCTGCTCTGTGGATCTGAAATGTAGAGGAGCAGGTCATCTGCATAGAGTGAGACTCTGTGCTCTCTGCCTCCCCTTCGGATCCCCCTCCAGCTTTTTGCTGCTCTGAGTGCGATTTGCTCGTGGTTCGATCGCTAAAGCGAACAGCAGCGGGGACAGTGGGCATCCTTGTCTGGTGCCCCTGTGCAGCTGGAAGTATCGGGAATTGGTGTTGTTGGTCCGTACGCTCGCCATGGGAGCGTTGTATAGGAGCTTTACCCAGGAGGTGAACCCTGTTCCAAGCCCGAACCGCTCCAGTACCTCTATGAGGTATTTCCATTCGACTCTGTCGAAGGCCTTTTCTGCGTCTAGGGAGACAATCACCTCTGGTGTTCTCTCCCCAGAGGGGGTCATTATCACGTTCAGCAGGCGCCTGATGTTCGAGGTAAGCTGTCTACCTTTGACAAAGCCCGTCTGGTCCTCTGCAACCACCTCTGGTACAGTCTTCTAACTTTTTGGCTAGGATTTTGGCCAGTATTTTGGCGTCTGCATTCAGCAGTGAGATGGGTCTGTATGACCCACATTCTGTTGGGTCTTTGTCTTTCTTAGGTATCAGCGAGATTGAGGCCTGTGCTAGCGTGGGTGGCAGTGTGCCCCTCGCTAGCGAGTCTGTGAACATCTCCCGCAGGTGCGGGGCCAGTGCTGTCGCAAGTTCTTTGTAGAAGTCAGCCGGGAACCTGTCTGGTCCCGGCACCTTCCCCTCCTGCATGGAGCTAATGCTGTCCATGATCTCTCCTAGTGCTAGTGATGCTTCCAGGCCCCGTTTTCTGCCCTCCCCCACAACTGGAATGTCCAGTCCATCAAGGAACTGTTTCATCCCAGACTCCCCCATTGGGGGCTCTGAGGTGTACAGCCCTTGGTAGAAGGCCTTGAAGGTTTTGTTGATCTTTTCTGGTTCTGTTTCTAACGTGCCTCTGGTATCCCTGATTTGAGCAATTTCTCTGCTGGCTACCTGCTTTCTCAGCTGGTGTGCCAACAGGCGGCTGGCTTTGTCTCCGCGTTCGTATAGGGTCCCACGTGCCTGGCGGAGTTGGTGCACTGCTTTCCTGGTGGAGAGCAGATCAAAGTTCCTTTGTAGCTCTTTCCTCTCCACCAGGAGCTCTACGGTCGGGGCCTCAGAGTATTTACAGTCTACCTCCAGTATGGAGTTGACCAGCTGCTGCCGAGCCACCCTTTCCTCCCTATCTCTTCGCGCTTTGAAAGCGATTATTTCCCCTCTTAGTACGGCCTTTAGCGCTTCCCAGAACGTGGAGGGTGAGACCTCCCCGTTCTGGTTGTTCTCCGTGTACTCTGCTATGGCCCGCGATATCTTTTCGTTGAAGGCCTTGTCAGCTAGTAGGGCCAACCTCCATGTGGGGCGTTGGGCCCTGCCCGTCTCCAGCCTCACGTCCATGTAGTGTGGAGCGTGGTCTGATATCACAATTGTGGAGTATTCCACTTTGTCTATCCCCGGAAGCACCGTTTTCCCCACCACAAAGAAGTCAATTCTGGTGTATACGTTGTGTACTGGGAAGAAAAAGGAGAATTCCTTCTCCCCCGGGTGGGCGAACCTCCAGGGATCCACCGCTCCCATCTGTTCCATAAAGTGACTGAGTTCCCTTGCCATGCTTGAGGTTTTCCCCGTTTTGGGGTTTGATCTGTCTGTTGTTGGATCCTGTACACAGTTGAAGACCTCCCCCATGATTAGTCAGTGCGTCGCTATGTCAGGGATTTCTGCCATGGTCTTCTTGATGAAGCTCGTGTCGTCCCAGTTGGGTGCATACACATTAACTAGTACTACCGGTGCCCCATCCAGGGCCCCGCTGACCATGACGTACCGTCCCCCTGGGTCCGTAACCATCTTTGTCGCCCTTAACGTCGTCCTCTTGCTGATCAGTATTACCACCCCCCCTGGCCCTCATCCCATAGCAGGAATGGTAGGTTTGTCCCACCCAGCCCTTTCTTACCCGCAGTCGGTCCTGCTCTCTCAGGTGTGTCTCTTGGAGGAAGACTATGTCGGCCCTCATATTTCTTAGGTGGGTGAGGACTCTGGATCTCTTCACTGGGCCGTTGAGTCCCCTTACATTCCAGGTGACTATCCTGGTGGGGGGCTTCTGTCCCCTCGCTCCTGTGGGATTAACCATATTTACCTGGTGGACGCGCCCCTGCCCTCCGGGATTGCCCTTTGTTAGGGGGCCGTCCAGGATGGCCGCTGTCACTGCTCTCTCCATGCGGTCAGGTCCCTGCACTCCGGGGTTTCCCTTTGCCCCGGGGGCACCCGACATGGCCGCCCACTGTGCGTCCGCCATGCAGGTAGTCCCCTGCACTCTGGGGTCTCCCTTCACCCAGAGACCGTACTGGGTGGGTGCTTGCAGCAATTCTTGTTTCGAGCCCTTGGTTGTGGCACTTTGTAGCCCTATTGCTATTCCTTTTCTAGCCTTGTTTGTCCCTCCTTCCCTGTGTTCCCCCCCCTCCCGGGGTCTCTCCCTTTCGCCCCCTTTTTCCTCCCTCCCCCGTATACCCCTCCTATGTCCCTCTTTCCCTTGTTCCTATCCCCGTTTGCTCTCCCGCCTCTGTTAAGTGGTCCCCCCCACCCCCTGCCTGGTGCCTTCCCCC
Organism: Scyliorhinus torazame; assembly: GCF_047496885.1. Lineage (NCBI taxonomy): Eukaryota > Metazoa > Chordata > Chondrichthyes > Carcharhiniformes > Scyliorhinidae > Scyliorhinus > Scyliorhinus torazame. The sequence goes on along the minus strand of NC_092722.1, from coordinate 50,458,526 downwards.
CTGTTGGGGGCGCGCTGCGGCCCTGCTTTGTTTCATGCCCCCGGTGCTCGCTTTCCCGCTAGTACGGTGGCCCCCCTCTCGGGATTACTGTCTCGCTTCTCCCCTGCCCGGCCTCTATGGTTTTCTGCCAGCTCTTCCCCCATCCTACCCTGTACCCCTCTTGCTTGCTCTCCCTTCTCCGCTACTCTCGTTCCCTCGTGCTGGGGCCTGGTCTCCCACCTGAAGCGGTCCCTCGGGCAGTGGTTTGCTCTTTGTTCAGGGTGCGCTCGCCGTGGCAGGGGCGGGGGGGCCTGGCGTTGCCTCACCCCGCCTCCCCCCCCCCCCCCCCCCCCCCCCCGTCGGCGTGTTGTTGCCCCTTGCCAGGGGCCCCTTATTTCTACCCTACCTGCTGGTTTTCCATCCCGTGTTCCTCGACAAACTTGTTTGCTTCGGCAGGGGCTGTAAGGAAGTATTCTCTTTCTTGGTATGTGACCCAGAATTTCGCTGGGTACAGCATACCAAAACGCGCTTTGCTCTTGTGAAGAGATGCATTCGCTCTATTGAATTTGGCCCGTCTCCTGGCTAGGTCTGCCCCAATGTCCTCGTAAATTCTAATGGCATGTCCTTCCCATTTGCAGGTTCTGTTTTTCCTGGCCCAGCGTAGGATTGTTTCCCTATCTTGGTACCGGTGCAGTTTAGCTATAACTGCTCTCGGGTGGTCCCCTGCTTTGGGCTTCGGGCGCAGCGACCGGTGCACTCTGTCCATTTCTGGTGGGTTGGGGAAAGTTTTCCTCCCCACTAAGTTGCCCAGCATCTCGGCCACGTATGCTGTGGGGTTTCTATCCTTGATCCCCTCTGGTAGGCCCACTATCCTGACATTTTGCCTTCTCGAGCGGTTTTCCTGATCGTCCACTCTGCCCTTCAGGCTCCCCTGTGTTGTGCCCAGTCTCGCCACTTCCTTCTCCAGGGCCGTGATCCGGTCGCTCACGTCAGTCGCTGCTTCCTCCAGCTCCTTAATGGTCGCCTCTTGGGCTTCCAGTTTCTCCTCCTGGGCCTCCAGTTTCTCCTCTGCTCTGCCCAGGACGAGCTGCACCTCCGCCAGGGCCTTGGCCATTGCTGCCTGCACTGCGGCCTCTATGTCTGCCCTAGCCTCTGCCTTGTTTTCCTGTTGATGTTCCTTCAGCGCCTCGCCAAAGGCTGCCTTCCAGTTCCGGTTCCCCCCTGGCCAAGGGGGAAAATGCTCCTGTCTGCCCAGTTCTTTTTGTTGCGGCGAACCTTCCGTTCCACCGCTTCGTGCGCTGATTAGCTCGTCTCAACGGGCTCGCACATTGCCCCGTCTACTTTTAGTGCCCCTTCTCCCTCTGCTTTGGCTCCTTCTGGCATTCTTTTTCTCCCCCTTTTTTCCCCCATCCTTTTTCTTTCCCCCTCCCTTCTCTCCTTTACCGCTATTTTTTTATAAAATTCTTTTCAAGAGAATTTGTTTTTTTCTTTAAAAAAGGGTGAAAAATAATAGTGAAAAAATGTCTTTCTCTTTAGAAGTTTTCTTTTCAAAGTTTTGTTTTTGCAAAAGGGGAAGATCTTTTTTCCCTCACTCACCCAGGGTCGAGAGGGGGGTCGGTCCTTGCTGCTGGTTCGGTCCCTGCTGCTTGCTCGGTCCCCGCTTTCGTCCCTGCCTTGGTCCGGGCCGCCGCGCATCTTACCCTGCGCTCACCTGCCGGGGGTGGGGGGGGGGGGGGGGGGGGGGGGGGGTGGGGGGGGGGACGTCGTCGGTCGTTCCTGCTGGCTCGGTCCCCGCTTTGGGCCGGGCCGCCGCTCGTCCTGCCCTGCACTCTGCTGCCATGCGTGGGGTGGGTGGGGGGCCGGATCGCTCCGCTCCCGAGTGCCCAGTTCTCCCGCTCTAATGAGCTTTGGAGTCCAGGCTTTTCTTCATCCCCACTCTCTTGTTGCAGGGTGGGGGCCCAAACGGGTGAATTTGCGCGCTTGGCTGCAAGTTCTCGGCGAGGAGCGGGACGCAAATTTGTTCCCCTCCAGGAGCTCCTCTTCCCCCGCCGCTTGGATCTGTATCCTACAGTTAGATCTTCAATTTGCTTCACCGAGGGTACAGATGGTGCTTACACACAAGAAGAGCCCATGTTCTATCTGAGGTTTATGCTGAGTCAACCCTTTGATAAGTGTGATGCAAATTGCCTCAATGCTGTTCTGGCTGTGAGCTATCAATGCTTTGTTAATTGCTCAATAAATACGTTCAACTTACCTCGAGGTCTGAAGTATTCTTCAACAGTGTCTACACCAAGTAGCGGCTTATGTTACTCAAAGTAACATAACAACACAAGTCCCAATCCATGGTTTGACCCACAGGATTTCCCGTCACGATTGTGTCCCTCTTCCCCCCACCAATGACATAACTGGAATCCTGATGTTCAACTCAGGATCGCCATTTGAATACGTTAAATATAATCACCAGGCCTTTACGCCTAATTATCCCCCCCCATTAGATTGTCCATTCATGTCCGGGTGAGGGTACGCCGGCGTGAATCACGCCAGGTTCCCCATGATGTGCAACTCGTGAGCATAACCTGCTGAAGGTGCACAGGTGAGTACATCCCCCAGGGGGTAGAGGGTCATGCCAAGGCAGAATCCTGGCATTGCTTCCTGGCACTTCCCCTGGCACCGCTCGGGCACTTGGGGCCAGCGGCTTCAACACCATTTTTCTCGCCATGTGACACTGCAAAATAAATGAGAAAATTCCACCCACAGAAATTATGTCCCTCATCACCATGCCATGGAACTGTTTCTTCAAGAACCTTAATGAGTATACATATCAGAAATATGATATAAGGGCATCAGATATAAGTGAATCTGGACGATTGTCCTTTCAGGTGGCACTGGCTGTGTGAGACCCCCAAGGTTCAGAACCTGATGCTGTTACCACACTCTCACACAAGTTAGTTGATCACACTCTAGACTTTCCAGGAGAAGTTTGACTTGTATTAGAACTGTTACCAAGTTGAAACCCTTTGGTTAATGCTTTTACTGAAGGTCCACCTGGTCCTTCGGCCACATTCCAGCTCATCCTGGCATGGCAATGTTCGATTAGAATCTCCTTTTGTTTCTGTCAGAGCGAAAGTTGCTCGAATGTTTTTGCATGTCTGATAATGCCCAGGCGAAACTGACCTTCGAACTTCATGCCCCGCTCCCCCAACCACACTGACCATACCGTGAACTCAACCACTTTCGACCAGGGCTGATTTAATGAGGATCTAATGTTATCATTATTAAGCTAAAAATTCAACTGCTGAATAGAATCATCTCAATTCAATTATTCCCCCCCCCCGCCCCACTCCTTTTTAGTTGGTACGACCCGTGCCTCCGCTGGAAGGTGGTGTACTGAAGGAACCTTATACTGTGTGTTGCTCTTGTCCTTCTGATGAGATTTACTTGGAGCCACACTCTGTTTCAGGTGGTCATATTTGAAAGAAAGAAAGTTCTTTTGATGTCCTGTGGCCAAACTCTTCCCTCAATAAATACCATATGAAAAAGAAAGACACCAGGCTGAACCTTTGGGCTCTGCCGAGGGCAGAATGTAGGCAGTCAAAGCCTGGAAATGCCAGGGCCATCCAGCCAGCTTGCCCATTTCCCAACCACGCACCAACCATTTTTGCCAAACTAAGTCCTGAACCAGGAAGCCAATTTTTCCATCAGCCTCCAGTTTTCCAAACCAACTGGGGATAGCTTAACCCAGGCCAGTGTAACTGGAGGCAGTTTAACCGGAGGCAGTTTAACTGGAAGTAGTTTAACGGGAGGCAGTTAAACTGGAGTTAGCTCTGGGAGGTTTCACTGGAGGCAGACTGGTGGTGGGAGAGGGGAGGCTGAGCTCTGGGAAGGCCAAAGGGCCCTCCCTCCCTCCTTTCCTGCCTACCTGGGTGCAACCAAATCCCTGTAAGTGATATTTCTTGCCCAACCCTCCCACCCACTGTGAAGGATTGGTTAGCTAACAGGAAGCAGAGAGTGCGGATAAATGTCTTTTTCAGATTGGCAAGCTGTAACTAGTGGAGTGGCAGGGGGTCAGTTCTGGGTCATCAACTATTTACAAATTATATCAATGACTTGGGTGAAGTGACCAAGTGCATGGGAGCTAAACCTGCTGATGCCACCAAGATAGGTACAAAGGTAAGTTGTCAAGAGGAGGTAGAGGGTCTGAAAAGGAATGTAGATGGGTTAAGCGAGTAGGTAGAGTATGACGTGGGTAAGTGTGAGCAAAGTCCATTTTGGCTGGAAGAATAGAAAAGCAGTATGCTATTTACTGGAGAGAGATTACAGAAATTAGTGGAACAGAGGGATGTGGGTGCCCTGGTACATGAATCACATAAAGTTAGTTTGCAGGTATCATGGAATACCTACAGTACAGAAGGAGGCCAAAGGATCCATTGAGTCTGCACCGAAACTCCGAAAGAGCACTCCACCCAGTCCCCCTATCCTGCCTTATCCCCTTAACCCCAGCTAACCTGCACATCTTTGGAGACTAAGGGGCAATTTAGCAAAGCCAATCCACCTAATCCGCACATCTTTGGATTGGGGAGGGGGAACCAGAGGACCCAGAGGAAAACCATGCAGACATGGGGAGAACGTACAAACTCCACACAGATAAGGCAAGAATTAAACCCGGGTCCCTGGCAGAGCAAGTTGTCATGTGAGAGTGCCTTTAAGAAATGGATGTTTAAGCAATGTACCTTTAAGAAATACAGTGATGTCAGAGTGTGGGTGGAGCTGGGCTTTTAGCTCAGCCATTTTGAAGTTTCAGTTTTTTTTGAGAAGAAAGCTGAAAAGTGCCTGGCTGGTTTGCTGAGAGCTGCTGAAAAGGAGAAAGCCAGTTACAGTTTGAAAAGAGCTTGGGCGTGTGTCTGTGTTTTGCAGTGAGCTGGATCTGCTGTGACCTCTGCCATGAAAGACTATCTCTGGATCATTTGGGTGATTTAAACTCATAAAAGTAATGCCTTTAATCTGATGTGTTTCTGTTTAAAGGTGTTAAGTCTCTGGGATGTTGAAAGGAATAACTGAGGGATCATTTAGTGTTGTGTTATTTTCGGGGTTATCTTTGAAGTAAGGGGTGTTAAGTGATCCAATGTTTATTTAAGAGGTTAGGTTGAATTCATAGAATAAACATTGTTTTGTGTTTAAAAACCCACGTGTCCATAATTGTAATCCCACGCCTAGGGAACAAGCCTTGTGCTCGGAAAAACAACACGAAGCATTAAAGGGGGAGGTTGGTTGGACTCCATGATACATTTTGGGGTTCTGAAAACGCCTCACCCATAACAAAGGCAGCAGTGGTAACCGCTGTGCCACTGTGGAAAGCAAATGGAATGTTGCCATTTATTGCAGGGGGATTGGAATATAAAAGTAGGGATGTTTTGCTACAGCTGTACAGGGCCACATCTGGAATACTGTACAGTTTTGATCTCCTTACTGAAAATAATATAATTGCGGTAGAAGCAGTTCAGAGAAGATTCCCTTGACTAATTCCTAGGATGAAGGACTTATCTTATGAAGAAAGGTTGAACAAGTTGGACCTACACCCAATTGAAGTTTCGAAGAATGAGAGGTGATCATATTGAAACATAAATAAGTTCTTGAGGGAACTGGATAGGGTAGATGAAGGAGTATGTTTCCTCACGTGGCGAATATGGTAGTCACCACTGATGTAGATATTGTATGTATAGGATGTTGATATAGGTGCTTTACGGTAAGGCCCCTGTACTACAGGTACGGGGGTAGTTCACGTCAGCTGCTGTAGGAAGCCACACATCACAGTTGTATAAAGCTTCGATTACATCCTACTCTCGTCTTTGTGTAATTGATCGTGCATCAATTTATTACACTGAGTTTTTCAGAAGATCGACCTCCGCATCAAGCCGGATCGCCTGCAGCTGCATCCGCAAGCAGACAACTCCAAAAAGGACTTTGAAGCGTACATCGGGTCTGCGCCAGATGAAATTCCAGAAGCACAGAAGCTCCAGATCCTTTACACGCGGCTGAGCTCCAACGTCTTTCCACTTGTCCAGGACGCGCCGACCTACGCAGAGGCCATGGCGCTACTGAAGGAAAACTACGCTCAGTGGACTAACACACTCTACGCCAGGCACCTCCTCTCCACGCGGCATCAACTTCCCGGTGAGTTGGTGGAAGGTTTCTGGCGCGCCCTGCTCCCCCTAGTTAGAGACTGTGACTGTCAGGCTGTTTCAGCCATGGAACACTCGAATTTGCGAATGAGAGACGCATTTGTTATGGGCATAGGGTCTGACTACATCCGCCAGGGCCTCTTGGAGGGGGCCACGCTCAACCAAAAAACTAGCACTTTCACTTAAGGTAGCATCACGCAACATTCAGGCCTATGCCCCCGACCGCGCCCCCCCCCGCGGGCATCGCGGTCTCCGCCACGGCCGCCCCATCGTGGACCCCACCAGCGACCACCCTCAGCCAATCCCACGCCTGTGCCTCGTAGCAGCCAACCAACCCTGGGGGGCCCAAATGCTACTTCTGTGGGCAGTCGAAACACTGCTGACAGCGCTGCCCGGCGCGGAGCGCCCTCTGCAAGGCCTGTGGCAAGAAGGGACATTTCGCTGCAGTGTTCCAGGCCCGCTCAATCGCCGCTATTGTCCTGGCACCCCCCATGTGCACCCACTGGGCGCCGCCATCTTCCCCTCCTTGGACCACGTGCGGCCAGTGGATGCCGCCATCTTGCCCGACTCGCAACACGTGCGGCCCATGGGTGCCGCCATCTTACTAACTCAGGACCCATGCCCGTCGGACACCTCATCTGGCCGCTCATCGCCTGCAACCGCCAACGACCAGCTGCGCCTCGCCTTGGTCACGATGGACCAGTCTCGACTACACAACCTCGCAACTGCTTCAACTAAAGTGAAGGTCAACGGGCACGAGATCTCCTGCCTGCTGGACTCCGGGAGTACTGAGAGCTTCATTCACCCCGATATGGTAAGGCGCTGCTCCCTCGCGGTACACCCCGCTAACCAGAGAATCTCCCTGGCCTCCGGGTCCCACTCCTTGGCGATCCGGGGGTACTGCATCGCCACTCTCACTGTCCAGGGTGTGGAGTTCAGCGGCTTCCGCCTCTACGTCCTCCCCAACCACTGCGCTGCCTTGCTACTCGGCCTGCACTTCCAGAGCAACCTCCAGAGCCTAACCCTTAAATTCGGCGGGCCCCTACCACCCCTTACCGTGTGCGGCCTCACAACCCTTAAGGTCGACCCACCTTCCCTTTTTGCAAACCTAACCCCGGATTGCAAACCCGTCGACCACCAGGAGCAGACGGTACAGCACCCAGGACAGGACTTTCATCAAGTCTGAAGTCCAGCGACTGCTTCGGGAAGGCATCATCGAGGCCAGCAACAGCCCTTGGAGAGCCCAAGTGGTAGTGGTCAAATCTGGGGAGAAAAACAGGATGGTCGTTGACTACAGCCAGACCATCAATCGGTACACGCAGCTCGCGCGTACCCCCTCCCACGCATATCTGATATGGTCAATCAGATTGCACAGTACCGGGTCTTCTCGACAGTAGACCTCAAATTGGCCTACCACCCGCTCCCCATCCGCCCATACACTGCGTTCGAGGCAGACGGCCGCCTTTACCACTTTCTTAGGGTTCCCTTCATAGAACATAGAACATAGAACATTACAGCGCAGTACAGGCCCTTCAGCCCTCGATGTTGCGCCGACCTGTGAAACCACTCTAAAGCCCATCTACACTATTCCCTTATCGTCCATATGTCTATCCAATGACCATTTTAATGCCCTTAGTGTTGGCGAGTCCACTACTGTTGCAGGCAGGGCATTCCACGCCCTTACTACTCTCGGCATCACCAACGGGGTCTCGGTCTTCCAACAGGAGATGGACCAAATGGTTGACCGGTACGGGTTGCGGGCCACTTTCCTGTACCTGGACAATGTCACCATCTGCGGCCACGATCAGCAGGACCATGACGCCAACCTTTCCAAATTTCTCCACACCCCCACTCTCCTCAACCTCACGTATAACAAGGAGAAGTGCGTGTTCAGCTCGAACCGCTTAGCCATCCTCAGCTATGTGGTCCAGAACAGAGTTCTGGGGCCCGACCCTGATCGCACGCACCCCCTCATGGAACTCTCCCTCCCCCACTGCCCCAAGGTCCTCAAACGATGCCTGGGGTTCTTTTCGTATTACGCCCAGTGGGTCCCAAACTATGCGGACAAGGCCCGCCCACTCATTCAATCCACTGTTTTTCCTCTGACGGCCAAGGCTCACCAGGCCTTTAACCGTATCAAGGTTGAGGGGAAAAGAAAGGGTCCTGGCATTCGCTCGGCTTCCACGCAGATGCCGTCACAGAACTCGTCAGATAAAGCAGCCAAATAAGATGAGAAACTGTTTTTCCATCTCTCACCTCCGAGCAGAGAGGGAGAGAAGCTTTTAAAAGTAGCGAACGCGGGTCGATTTCCTTTTTCTTTCTAAAAAAAGAAACAAAAGTCAGGCCAGTTGTCTGGACGGATCTCATACTCGACCAGCGGTAGGAAAAGACCCCCCCCCTCTCCCCGGCGAGCCTGTCGCACGAGGCCCGCTGCCTGCGCTGCAGAGGGAGCTGCTCGTGCGAATAAACCCGCGCTCTTTACCTTTCATCAGCGTTACCGTTAGGGGCAGCGACGATGTCGGTGACGGATTTGTTCAGTGTTATCCAGAGCTCTCTCACCGCGGACCAGGATGTGAGGGAGGAAATCAGAGAAGTTGTTCAAGGCCTCGAACAGACAGCACGTGAGATTCTTACCCTGCTGCAGACTGTTCATCAGACATCCGGCTTGAAGGACGTGCCAAATAAGTGTCAGAAAGCACGGGAACATTTTAATGCTGTGAAGATACATCTAGAGGAACTGAAGACCAAGTTCCCGCCAGACCAGTACTACAGGTTTAATGAGCATTGGAGGTTTGTGTTGCAACGCCTCATCTTCCTGGCAGCGTTCGTGGTGTATCTGGAGACGGAAACCCTGGTGACTCGGGAAACCGTTGCAGGAATACTCGGAATTACTGTGTACCGAGACAAAGGCTTTCATCTGGATATCGAGGACTATCTTTCGGGACTGCTGATCCTAGCGAATGAACTGTCGAGGCTCGCTCTGAACAGCGTCACTGCCGGTGACTACACCCGGCCCCTCCGAATCTCCTCCTTCTATGTTCTATTGACATCACCAAGGCCGTGATGCATGTGGTCGACGAGACGCTCCCCTTCCAAGGCGAGAGCGATGCATCAGACGTCGCTCTGGCCACCACCCTCAACCAGGCAAGCAGACCCATGGCATTCTTTTCCCGCACCCTCCATGCCTCCGAAATTCGGCACTCCACTGTCGAAAAAGAGGCCCAAGCCATCGTTGAAGCTGTGCGGCATTGGAGGCATACCTGGCCGGCAGGAGATTCACTCTCCTCACTGACCAATGGTCGGTAGCCTTCATGTTCAATAACACACAGCGGGGCAAGATCAAAAACAATAAAATCTTGAGGTGGAGGATCGAGCTCTCCACCTACAATTACGAGATTTTGTATCGCCCCGGTAAGCTCAACGAACCCCCTGGTGCCCTATCCCGAGGTACATGTGCCAGCGCACAAGTGGACCGACTCCAGACCCTGCACGCCAACCTCTGTCACCCGGGGGCACACGTTTTTACCATTTCATCAAGGCCCACAACCTGCCCTACTCCATCGAGGAAGTCAGGGCGACCACCAGAAACTGCCAGGTCTGCGAGTGTAAACCGCACTTCTACCGGCCAGACCGTGCGTGCGCGCCTGATGAAGGCCTCCTGCCCCTTTGAACGCCTCAGCATGGACTTCAAAGGGCCCCTCCCCTCCACTGGCCGCAACACGTACATTCTCAGTGTGGTCGATGAATATTTCCAATTCCCCTTTGCCGTCCCATGCCCCGCCATGACGTCTGCCACCGTCATCAAAGCCCTCAACAGCATCTTCGCCATGTTCGGCTTCCTCATCTACGTCCACAGCGACCGGGGATCCTCATTCATGAGCGATGAGCTGCGCCAGTACCTGCCCAACAGGGACAGTGCCTCGAGCAGGACGACCAACTACAACCCCAGGGGAAACGGGCAGGTGGAGAGGGAGAATGGGACGGTCTGGAGGGCAGTCCAGCTGGCCCTACAGTCCAGAAATCTCCCGGCCTCCCGCTGGCAGGAGGTCTTCGCCAACGCACTTCACTCCATTCGGTCTCTCCTGTGCACCGCGACTAATGAAACCCCCCATGAACGTCTCTTTGCCTTCCCTAGGAAGTCCACCTCCGGGGTTTCGCTCCCGACTCCACAAGGCTGACCCGTTGGTTGAGAGGGTACAGCTACTTCACGCCAACCCGCAGTACGCCTATGTCGCGTACCCCGACGGCCGCCAAGACACAGTCTCCCTCAGGGACCTGGCACCAGCTGGTTCCACTGCCCCCCCCCCCCCCCCCCCCCCCACCGCCGCCCCGGCACCACCCTCCCCTCCCCCGGCACACCCCACTGCAGCCCCCGCTCTGGGACAATCCATCCTCCCCTTGCTCACACCCGGAGATGAAGAGGATTTTGACACGCTCGCGGAGTCACCGAAGACCAAGCCACCGCCAGAATCGCCACCAGCACTGTGGCGCTCTCAACGACAGATCAAGGCACCGGACCGCCTGAATTTGTAATATTATCTGTACTTTTAAAACACAACTTTCTGTATATAGTTCTCCACCACCCCCGCCGGACTCATTTTTTTAACAGGGGGTGAATGTGGTAGTCACCACTGTTGATATAGGTGCTTTACGGTAAGGCCACTGTACTACAGGTACGGGGGTAGATCCCTGCCTGCTGGTTCCGCCCTGTAGGCGGAGTATAAATATGTGTGCTCCCAGTACAGCAGCCATTTCGTCAGCTGCTGTAGGAGGCCACACATCTCAGTGTAATAAAGCCTCAATTACATCCTACTATCGTCTTTGTGTAATTGATCGTGCATCAGGGAAATTAGAACTCATTAGAGTCATTAGAGTGTAGAATTCTCTTTAGAAGGTAGTGGAGGCTGAAGCTGTAAATTTATTCAAAGCTGAGTTAGACAGATTATTATTTGACAAGGGAGTCAAGGATTATGGGATGCACACAGGAAAGTGCAGCTGAGACCACAACTGGATCGGCCATGATCTTATTGAGTGGTGGTGCAGGCTCAAAGGGCTGTATGGCCTACTTCTGCTCCTAAATCACATGTTCTGATGTAATGCACCCTTTATTAGAATTAAACATGTTTATGCACTTTTTTTAGCACACAAACGCATTGGAAGTGTCCAGTTGTCAAGGAACTGTCAAGCTGTCAGAGAACTGTTAAGGAACTATCCAGCTGCCCATAAAGTGTCAAAGCTGTTGAGAAAGTGTCAAAGCTGTCTGGGAAGTGTGAAAGAATACATTGTGAGTTAGCACAGAGGGGGTAAGGGTAAAGAGTGGCGTGTTGGGGGATCATGGGCTGAAATGAGTTGGCACTAAGTTGTCATGGGGGTTGGAGGGGCAGGGGTTGACACAAATTGGCATGAAAGGAGCATAGAGAGGGTCTGGAGGGGTGAGGGCTGGAGGATTTCTTTTTGCTTTATTATTTGTTTATTTATTTATTTGAACAGAGTGCCAGAGCAGGAAGGCAGGCCTTGCACCCAGCCCACCTCCACACCGGCCTCCGCATTCGTCCAAGGTCGCCTGCCTCAACTCCAATTTCAGCCCACCCCCTCCAGCCAAAAACCCGAGCTGCAGGCAGGTATTATTAAAGGCTGGGTTCACCGAGCCGGAACATCTCCCAAGTCCACGCAGCCTACCTGGGGTCGAAAATCTGAGCCTCAGTCTAAAGCCACACCTTTTAAGGCAACTTTAACTGGTTGTCTTCAACCCTTAGGGCATTGCAGTCCACGAGGACTGTTTATCTACAAACTCCAAATTTCTTAATGACACAAAACGAATTGACTACAGGTAGGGCAGCTACAGTCATCAATTTAATTCAATCAACAAAAGAGTTTCGTCAAGTAAATTGACTCACAGGGAAACACAAATCTCTTCAGCTGGTTTCAGTTCAAACAGCACCCTCTGGTGATACACTTCAATGCCTACAGCAAGAGGCAAAGACTGTTGGCTTGGGTTGCTAATAGTAACCAAGTTTTAAACCTTTCCCTCCAAGCTGGAGTAGGCCTCGATTGTTACAGAACGGGCAATGCCTCCAAAAAAGAGAACCATTGTAAAGAAAAAGAAGAAAAAGGTCACCAAAAACGAGCCTCAGAAAACTTCAGTGATTAATATCAATCCTAATACAAATCCTCCAGATTCTCTTAAAGCTGATTTTGCACCCCCACCACCTGTGCTGAGGGAGAAGGTAAGACTGTAATTAATCCTCATTATTTTAAATCATGATTCATTGCCAAGAGTTGATCAAAAAATATTTGGTGCTGCTCAGTCTGCCGTGGTAGTCGTTCTTCAAATGCTCTTTCCATCTTCTCTGTTGTGCATGTTTCTTGGGAACGAAAAGGTACCACCCGCAATTGGGTGACTAAGAGTAAGCCTGTATATGTTTATGATCGTTCAATTCCTCAGTGTCTTACCATAAACCTATTTGATTGTGAATTTGCTTTCTTTTCCTGCCCAAATATTTCTCCTCCCTTCCTCTCATAATAAATTGACTTTCTTACTGTGTCACGGATCTATAGCCACCAACCAACCCACCATCACCTCAACCCTCTTCCCAACCTGTACCACCACAGGCACCCCTCCAAGTGAATATCATTCAGAGGCAAACCTGATCCTCGGGTGAAGGTGAAAAGAAAGATAATGAAAGGATTAGTATTGAAAGTTGGCTGTGCTAGTTTGAAGCAAATCCTGATTGGTGTTCAAGATAAAGATATATGTGTGTGTGTGTGTGTGTGTGTCCCCGAGTGAGTGTGTAGTCAGTGCATGTGATTATGTATGTGTGAGAAAGACACTCTGAAGTTCTTCTTGAAGCATGGCAGCATTGACATTAATAACTGGCTGGAGCTTCCTACCAATCCTTCACAAACCTGTCCATCAAGTTGCTGATGTGTTAGGCAGGTCGGTTCGGTGTGGACTGCACTTGATGCAGTGATGCGAGAAACAGACTTCTAACACTGTGGGAGATCCAACACGGTTTTATTGAACGATAGAACTAACATACATATTTAACTGTGGGTCGACACTATACTGAACTGACTGGAGACCTTGTACTAGCCTGACCAGACTTACTAGCTACCGCATGGTGTTTGCACTGTGCTAGCTCGTGGACTCTGACTGTCTCAGTGGCTGGGTCCAGAGAGAGCGGGAAACCTAGTGCCCTCTGGCTTTATAGTGGTGGTGTCCTGTCTGGTGATTGGCTGTGCTGTGTTGTGTGCTTACTGGTCATCCTGTGTGTCAATCACTGCCTGTCTGCACTTCATTATATACATGCGTGGATATTATGACAGTTGCATCATGCTTTGAGTCCAAATGTCTTAACCATGATGCAGATTGACAACAGAGAAGGAAAGAAATTCTGCATCCCAGATCCCACTTCCAAGTGGGGTGTGGGGGAGTTCTGTTTTGGCTACCAAAGTGAATTGTTGACTTTGCTTGATTGATTAAGTTGTTCTTTCTGTAATCTCTTTTGTCAATGAGCGAAATTTTCCTGAAACGGCGCGATGTCCGCCGACTGGCGCCCAAAACGGCGCCGATCAGACGGGCATCGCGCCGCCCCAAAGGTGCGGAATGCTCAGCATCTTTGGGGGCCGAGCCCCAACATTGAGGGGCTAGGCCGACGCCGGAGGAATTTCCGCCCCGCCAGCTGGCGGAAACGGCCTTTGTTGCCCCGCCAGCTGGCGCGGAAATGACATCCCCGGGCGGCGCATGCGCGGGAGCGTCAGCGGCCGCTGACAGTTTCCCACGCATGCGCAGTGGAGACCGTGGCGGAGGCGGAAGGAAAAGAGTGCCCCCACGGCACAGGCCCGCCCGCGGATCGGTGGGCCCCGATCGCGGGCCAGGCCACCGTGGGGGCACCCCCCGGGGCCAGATCGCCCCGCACCCCCCCCCCAGGACCCCGGAGCCCGCCCACGCCGCCTTGTCCCGCCGTTCAAAAGGTGGTTTAATCCACGCCGGCGGGACAGGCAATTTATCGGCGGGACTTCGGCCCATCCGGGCCGGAGAATCCAGCGGGGAGGCCCGCCAACCGGCGCGGCCCGATTCCCGCCCCCGCCGAATATCCAGTACCGGAGACTTCGGCAACCGGCGGGGGCGGGATTCACAGCAGCCCCCGGCGATTCTCCAACCCGGCGGAGGGTCGGAGAATGACGCCCAATGTCTCAAGGTTTATTTGAACAAGATGTAAAAGAATGAAGTATCTGAAGTGTCTATTATTGCTACTTTGATGGTCTATCTGATTGATACTTTTATAGTTATCGGAACAGCAGGATTTTTTCACAGTAAGGTGATGATGCAGCTGTACAAAACTTTGGTAAGGCCACATTTGGAGTACTGTGTACAGTTCTGGTCGCCTCATTTTAGGAAGGATGTGGAAGCTCTGGAAAAGGTGCAAAGAAGATTTACCAGGATGTTGCCTGGAATGGAGAGTAGGTCTTACGAGGAAAGGTTGAGGGTGCTAGGCCTTTTCTCATTAGAGCGGAGAAGGATGAGGGGCGACTTGATAGAGGTTTATAAGATGATCAGGGGAATAGATAGAGTAGACAGTCAGAGACCTTTTCCCCAGGTGGAACACACCATTACAAGGGGACATAAATTTAAGGTGAAAGGTGGAAGATATAGGAGGGATATCAGAGGTAGGTTCTTTACCCAGAGAGTAGTGGGGGCATGGAATGCACTGCCTGTGGAAGTAGTTGAGTCGGAAACATTAGGGACCTTCAAGCAGCTGTTGGATAGGTACATGGATTACGGGAAAATGATATAGTGTAGATTTATTTGTTCTTAAGGGCAGCACGGTAGCATTGTGGATAGCACAATTGCATCACAGATCCATGGTCCCAGGTTCGATTCCAGCTTGGGTCATTGTCTGTGCGGAGTCTGCACGTCCTCCCCGTGTCTGCGTGGGTTTCCTCCGGGTGCTCCGGTTTCCTCCCACAGTCCAAAGATGTGCGGGTTAGGTGAATTGGCCAATGATAAATTGCCCTTAATGTCCAAATTGCCCTTGGTGGTGGGTGGAGGTGTTGAGTTTGGGTAGGGTGCTCTTTCCAAGAGCTGGTGCAGACTCAAGGGGCCGAATGGCCTCCTTCTGCACTGTAAATTCAATGATAATCTATGATTAATCTAGGACAAAGGTTCGGCACAACATCGTGGGCCGAAGGGCCTGTTCTGTGCTGTATTTTCTATGTTCTATGTAACTTCATTGAAGCCTACTTGTGACAATAAGTGATTATTATTATTATTATTATTAATAATTTTAAATGAAGATGTGCGTATAGGTGCTTTTTCTTTCCAGCAGCTCCAACCTGCCATTGTTAATGTGGCTCGTTAGTAATGTGCATGGTGTATAATGGATGAATGGGCATGGAGGTTGCATGAGTTGGCAATGAGTTGGCATAGGGAATATGAGGGGTCATGGGCAGTGGCTGTGGGACATGAGTTGGCATGGAGGAGGCCTGGGAGTTGTTGGAGGAGCATGGGTAATACCTTTCAAACTTACTTCTTAAGAGGTTGTGGATTCAGATTATGGTTCCGGCTTCTCTGAGGGCTATGGAGATGCTAACCTGAGTCCATGGAAATTGTTGGGGGGGGGGGGCAAGAATTACCTACGCCCACAGTAGAGCCTGCCTGGTCAGGAGGGCAGGATGTGGGGTCGCTACCCGCACCCTTAACCTGTGCAAGGAAGGTTTGGGGTGCCAGGAACAGGAGCAGAATCCTGGAATCGGGTCCCACCTGCCATTTTCTGCCTCCCAAGAAAATCCAGCCTTTAACCTCCACCTGTGACCTGTTTCCCTGTTAGTTCGTGTGTCATCTTTTTATGAGATCACATAACTGTGAACGGCCTTTTGACATTTTAATACGTTGAAGGCGCTTGTTGGTGCCCTTAACCGTTGAGCCATTGGGGAAATCCGGCGATCTCTGATCTCTTCGCTGTTCCTTCCTCTCCAGATGTTGGCTTTTCTCCAGGACTGGAAAGCTGAACAGCAGGAAATTGTTCGGGGAAAACTCTCTGACAAAATCGACCAGGAACTAACGGCCCAGGACATCCGGGATCTCAGACTAGTGTTTGACACCACGGACACAAGTAACGCAGGGTGAGTGTGAAAGGAAACTTTCCAGACAGCGCAGGACTCACAGAGAAAACAAAAGGAAACCAAGCCCCACTGCAGGAATCCACATTATAGGAGGGATGTGATTCCACTGGAAAGGGTGTAGAGGAGGTTTACCAGGATGCTGCCTGGGAGTGTTAGTTATGAAGAGAGATTGGATAGACTGGGGTTGTTTCCCTTGGAGCAGAGGAGACTGAGGGGGACATGAAATGTATAAAATTATGAGGTGCATAGATAGAGTAGACAGGAATAAACTTTTCCCCTTGGTGGAGGGATCAATGGCCAGGGGGCATAGATTTAAGGTAAGGGGCAGGAGGTTTAGAGGGGATGTGAGGAAAAACCTTTTCAGCCAGAGACTGGTGGGAGTCTGGAACTCGCTGCCTGAAAGGGTGGTGGAGGCAGAGACCCTCATAATATTTAAGAAATATTTAGAAGGGAATGAGCCAAGTGCTGAAAATGGGATTAGAATAGTTAGGTGGTTATTTTTGACCAGCGCAGATGCGATGGGCAGACGGGCTTTTTCTGTGCTATGACCCTATGATGCTAAGACTGAAACAAGAATGGCAAATGCTGAAAATATACAGCAGGCCAGTCAGTATCTGTGAGGGGAGAAAGGGCTAAACATAACATCGTGTTTGCAGTTTCGTTTTGGTCTCAAAATTAACTGGATTTTTTGCCATATTTAGAATAGAACAAATACATCGGAGTTTTTTATGTTACAAGAAACAAAATGTTGGGGTAAAGTGGCTCATGTGAATGCTCAGCAAATAAAGTGAGTGGATAATAAATGGTCATGTTCACTCCCTGCTTTCGGCTGCATTGAACATGGAGGTGCCGTGGTTGGGGCGGTTTTGGAGGGAGGAGGGGAGAGTTGCGGGATCAGAGGGGAATGTTCCACAACTGTGCAAACCCAGGCGCAACCCATAACTGCACCTCTATCCTATTAATCCATGTGAGCAGCCAATGCAGGTGTGTGGCACGGTGGCACAGTGGTTAGCACTGCTGACTCACACCGCCAGGGACCCGGGTTCAATTCCAGCCTTGGGTGACTGTGTGGAGTTTCCATGTTCTCCCCGTGTCTGCGTGGGTTTCCTCCGGGAGGTGCTCCAGTTTCTCCCACAGTCCAAAGGTGTGCAGGTTTGGTGGATTGGACATGACAAATGTGGGGGTTACAGGGATAGGGCAGGGTGAGTGGGCCTAGGTAGAGTGCTCTTTGGGAGAGTCGGTGCAGATTTGATGGGCTGAATGGCATCCTTCTGCACTGTAGGGATTCTGTGTACCCGGATTGAGGGCTGCATTGTTGTCGAGCCAGGAGGATGAAAGAGAGGATACAATTCATGGAGCAATAGGTGGGAAAAATTGAACAAAATGAATCTGGGATTGTTTCTTTCCGTCAACACACCCCAGGACTCACGTTCAGGCCTGGGTTCAAAGGGCAATATTACCAATAATAGCAAGAATTGTATCCTTAAGTAGATAAATTGTATCCTTAAGTTTGTCTTGTGTATTGGAGTTTTTTTCTCATAATGATCCAGTGCTTTATTTTAGGAAAATTTTCAGGATCAAAAGAACATGAAATATTAAGACTTAGTTAAAATGACGATCTACATTTTGCAGCTTGGCCGTTTTTGTAGATCTGTTTTAATCAAACAGGTTCATTATAACTGGTCGGACCAGAACAATGAAATCTGCTCCTAAGAATTGTCGTTTGGAAGGTTACAATTAGCACATAATTCCTCTAACCTTTACTTATGAATAATTGCCTTGTGATTTTCTCAAATGAGTTGTTACAGTTCATATAATATCATGAGATCATGATCTTCAGTGTATGGTTAATTGAGTGAATTTTATACAAATTTTATGTATTTGGAATAAAGAATCCAAAGGTAGCCAAATGTGAGATGATCAGAAATGGTTCAGTTTAAAACTCCATTTTGGCATTGTCCTCAACAAAGAAAGGAAAGAACTTGCATTTATATAGCACTTTTCACAACCTGCAGACACTCAAAAATATTTTTAAGCATAGTGGTTAGCGCTGCTGCTTCACAGCTCCAGGGTCCCAGGTTTGATTCCTGCCTTGGGTCACTGTCTGTGTGGAGTCTGCACGTTCTCCCCGTGTCTGCATGGGTTTCCTCCGGGTGCTCCGGTTTCCTCCCACAAGTCCCGAAAGACGTGCTTGTTAGGTGAATTAGACATTCTGAATTCTCCCTCCGTGTACCCGAAGAGGTGCCGGAATGTGGCAACTAGGGGCTTTTCACAGTAACATCATTGCAGTGTTAATGTAAGCCTACTTGTGAAAATAATAATAAAGGTTAAGGTGAAGTTTCTAAACTATTTTTCAAGTGTTCCTTTAAAAGCATCACCGACCTCTCACCCTCTCCATCTCTACAAATAATGGAGTCTTTCATGTTTGTAATCTAAATCACAATAAGTTCCATTCACCCATCACTCCTGTGTCTACTGATATAAGTTGGTTCACGTTTCAGATTCTCAAATCGCCCTTCCCAATCTCTCTAACCTCTTCCAGCTCTAAGATCTTCTGTGATATCTATGCTCCTCCAATGATCCAATTCTTGCCGCACTACCCTTGGTGGCCATGCGTTCAAACACCCCAAAGATTTGGAATTCACTCCCTAAAACACTCCGTCTCTCTACTCTTTCTGCCTTTAAGAAGCGCCTTAAATCCTATCTCCTTGACCAATCTTATGGTCTTCTCTAATATCTTCTTACATAGCTTGGTGTCAAATGTTTCATTTGATAATGCTCCTGCGTAGAACCTCTGATAAAGGTGCTACATAAATGCAAACTGTTGTTGTTAATGCAGAAAAGTTTGTAATCGATTCTAATCAGGCAGCGCATGTTGAAAAGTTACACTGTGACCAAGTACAGTCAAAAACTCATGGGATGTAATTTATTTAACGTAAGAAGAGGCTTCATGTGTATTAATTACCTCTTTTGCTCAGGTATCTAAGTACAAATGAGGTTTATGCTGCTCTGCGGACCCTAGGATTTAGTGTCAGTCATCAGGAACTGAGGAACACGCTGAGGAATTTGGGGGAGTCAAAAGAAGAGTAAGTTTAGTTGATAACGGCCATATTTCGCTGTGACAGTCAGCACTTCTATCCCAACGTGGTTACATTTGATGGCTCACAAAAAGACATTTGCTTGTCAGTGCTCTTCATATTACACAATCCCATCCAGCAGGGTTGCTTTCTTCTCCTCTCTATGCTCTGCCGCTGAAAGTGTTAACCTCTGCTGGGGGAATGGACACCAGCACGGACCCTCACCCACAGATCTGTTCTTCACCTGAGATCCCAGACAGTGAGAATCCATAGGATACTTGCCTGTAGGGATAATCATTGTCTTTCTAAGATTTCCAGTGCATGTCCATGTACCAGCAGATCCCATTGCATACCCCAGGCTGAGTTTTCCGGCCGTTCCTGCCAGCGGTATCTTCCAGTCCCGCCGGAACAGACCCCAGCCCATCCAAGACAGTTTCCCCGGTGGCAGGACCCATGCAACACATGGGAAAGATCGACTGCTGGAAAACCCACTCCACATCCTCTTTTCCTTCTTTCGGTCTTTCCCACATAATAATAATCGCTTATTGTCACAAGTAGGCTTCAGTGAAGTTACTGTGAAAAGCCCCTAGTCGCCACATTCCGGCACCTGTTCAGGGAGGCCGGTACGTGAACTGAACCAATGCTGCTGGCATTGTTCTGCATTGCAAGCCAGCTATTTAGCCCACTGTGCTAAACCAGCCCACATTACCTGTGGTCACCATTTTGCTGGTTGATCACCTTGATATCATTTTTTTGTTTGGATTTGGCAGGTGGTTTTACACCCGGTCATTTTTCCTGCTGCTCACCTTCCTTATTTTATCCGGAGGCGGGAACCGGAGCATGGCTGTCCAGGAGTCTCTCCCGCTCATAATGCCTGCCATAGGCATGCTAGAAGGATTTACGGGTTGACAGTCGACCTGTTTGGCCATGTTTGGACGCAGCTTCCTAATGCCATTGCATACCACCCAGGAGTGGAAAAGCAACCTATTTTTCCCATCGTAATCCACAGGTACCGAGGGCAACTATAGTTCCCCACCATCATTTTGTCTGATATGAATATGAACCAGGTAATAGGAACTTGTTAACTTGCCTATACTGATCCCCTACCACATAGCAAACACCTACTGAGAAAACCGGGACATCCATTGCTTCCGTCTGCCTTGTCTTCCACCTCAGTTACCTTTGTCTTACTTTTCATTTATTTTTTGGTTTTATTTTGCAGTGAATGTTTGTGGCAGAACTGAGGTTACGGGTGTCGGAAAACTTCACCACTTCTTAATTTTGTGTTTTCTACAGGAAAGTAAGTTTTGCTGACTTCCTTGAGATTGTAGTGGAACGCCAGGGAGATGCCAGAGACACCTACGAGGAAATCAAACAGGGATTCAGTCTGTTTGACTGTGGTAAGTAGCATTACTGCAACTTTCAAAGCCCAGTCAGGAATGATCACTGGGCAACATATTTAAGGGTATAACAAGGCACCATATTACAAAATGGCAGAATGACAGATTTCCTTCCCGGTGAGACATTAAACTGAGGTCCCAGTCTGGGTAGATGTAATAGAATCCCCTGGTAAAATTTCGAACAGGTATCCCCAGTATCCTGCCAAAAATATAACCCTTAATCAACAGGCCAAAAACAGATTATCTTTGAATCGCCACACTGCAGAAGGAGGCCATCAGCCCATTGGGTCTCCCCCGACCCTCCGAAAGAGTACTCTACCCTAGGCCCAATCCTCCGCCCTATGAAATGAAAATCGCTTATTGTCACAAGTAGGCTTCAAATTAAGTTACTGTGAAAAGCCCCGAGTCACCACATTCCAGCGCCTGTTCGGGGAGGCTGTTACAGGAATCGAACCGTGCTGCTGGCCTGCCTTGGTCTGCTTTCAAAGCCAGCGATTTAGCCCTGTGCTAAACAGCTCCATCCCTCTCACCCCACCTAACCTGCACATCTTTGGACACTAAGGGGCAATTTAGCATGGCCAATCCACCTAACCTGCACATCTTTGGACTAGGGAGAAACCAGAGCACCCAGAGGAAACCCACGCAGATATGGGGAGAACGTGCAAACTCCAGACAGTCACTCAAGGCCGGAATCGAAACCTGGACCCTGGTGCTGTTGGACAGCAGTGCTAACCACTGTGCCACCGTGTATTGTTTGTAGGATCTTGTTGGCACAAACTTGCTGTCAAATTTTCTACAGTTTGTTCGGAAAGCTATACTTAGTTCTATTTAGTTCAGAGGTCGTGAACTCCAGTTCCCGATGCACCGCGCGATGCGGTGGCTGGGAACTGGCTGCAGATGAACAGTTCCGTGGTTTCGCGTTCTTCAGGCTGGGGACTGGCCTTGGCGCCTTTGCAGAGAAAAATAAACGGAATGGTGCAAAAGAGGCAGGTTAATGACCTGGAATGGAGCACCCTGATCTTGCAGGTGTGCCATGGGAGCAGGGGACAGGGAGAGGTCCCGAAAGATAAGCCTAGGAAAGGGACAACAGCCTTAGGACAGAAATAGGTCCCTTGGGTGAAGATAAAGAAATGGGCAGACTAATAAGCTCCAAATTCAAGACCTAGCTGCAGGGAGCAGAGTTGAAATGAATGTGGGCATGAGATGAGCCCTGAAGGTTTGAGAAGGCAACTGAATTTTGGTGACTTTGTGCTTAGCACGGTCAACAATCTAAAGTTATGCTTGGAAGATGTAGCTCAGGGATCCAAGGGGAAGGAATCTTGGAAGGCGAGATTGAAACCCTGTGAGGTGGGTTATTGATAACGTTTAAGACTAGGGAGGTTATGCTGCAATTGTATAAGGTGTTAGTGAGGCCACACCTGGAGTATTGTGTTCAGTTTTGGTCTCCTTACTTGAGAAAGGACGTACGGCACTGGAGGGTGTGCAGAGGAGATTCACTAGGTTAATCCCAGAGCTGAAGGGGTTGGATTACGAGGAGAGGTTGAGTAGACTGGGACTGTACTCGTTGGAATTTAGAAGGACGAGGGGGGGATCTTATAGAAACATATAAGATTATGAAGGGAATCGATAGGATAGATGCGGGCAGGTTGTTTCCACTGGCGGGTGAAAGCAGAACTAGGGGACATAGCCTCAAAATAAGGGGAAGTAGGTTTAGAACTGAGTTTAGGAGGAACTTCTTCACCCAAAGGGTTGTGAATCTATGGAATTCCTTGCCCAGTGAAGCAGTAGAGGCTCCTTCATTAAATGTTTTTAAGATAAAGATAGATAGTTTTTTGAAGAATAAAGGGATTAAGGGTTATGGTGTTCGGGCCGGAAAGTGGAGCTGAGTCCACAAAAGATCAGCCATGATCTCATTGAATGGCGGAGCAGGCTCGAGGGGCCAGATGGCCTACTCCTGCTCCTAGTTCTTATGTTCTTATGTTCTTTGTCCAAGTGGGGCCAACCTTTAAAGAGAATACCAAGACGAGATCTTCAAATGCGAAGACTGGAATCCTCATGAGAAAGACAAGGGCGTGATCTAACAGAAATGCTTCTAAGTGTCAGAGTCGGCGAGTTCCCCACCACAATCCAAACGACACTTAGTCACTTTTTTGGACCTGGGAAGTTTCTCACCGGTTTAGCCAATACATGGGTGGAATTTACCGGTTGTTCACACCGGCGGGATATGAAAAATGAAATGAAATGAAAATCGCTTATTGCCACAAGTAGGCTTCAATGAAGTTACTGTGAAAAGCCCCTAGTCACCACATTCCGGCGCTTGTTCGGGGAGGCTGGTACGGGAATTGAACCGTGCTGCTGGCCTGCCTTGCTCTGCTTTAAAAGCCAGCCATTTAGCCCAGTGTGCTAAACCAGCCCCAGGTTATTCCGGTCCCACCGACAGCTCATTGGTTTCCTGGCAAAGAAGGGGACAGTCAACGGGAAATTCCGTTGACAACGGCAGGACCAGTAAATTCCACTGGTGGGCCACCTCTATTTGATCCCCGTCCCGGGTCACTGTCCGTGTGGAGTTTGCACATTCTCCCCATGTCTGCATTGGTTTCACCCCCCAAACCCGAAAGATGTGCAGGGTAGGTGGATCGGCCACGCTAAATTGCCCCTTAATTGGGAAAAAGAATGAACTGGATACTCTGATTCTTTTAAAAAGGAACTTTTTTCATCACTGGGGAGCGGAACTCCGAGTTCAGGCCGCCACTTTGAAAGGGTCCTGATCGCTAAGTGAGCTTGAGGGTCGTCCTCTGCACCCTTACCCACCCATGGGCAATGTCACCCCCCACACACATGGGCATTACTCCATGCCCCCCACCCAAGTGAGGACACCCATTATGGGATCCCTGGGATCCCCCCCACTTAGGTCCTCCCAAACCCCCTTACAGCCTCCCCTTCCAGGAACCCCACCCATCATCCCCCAACCTTCCAGAGGCCCCTTCTTACTTGCCCTGCACCCCCACCCTTCA
The DNA here is from genome assembly GCF_047496885.1 of Scyliorhinus torazame. Taxonomy (NCBI): domain Eukaryota; kingdom Metazoa; phylum Chordata; class Chondrichthyes; order Carcharhiniformes; family Scyliorhinidae; genus Scyliorhinus; species Scyliorhinus torazame. The sequence goes on along the minus strand of NC_092722.1, from coordinate 50,434,752 downwards.
TATTCCCCCAACCTCCTTTCATGGGCATGGCCCCCCTCAGGCCCTGACTCTTGGCAGGGTAGTGCCAAGGCCAATTGTGCAGAGCCAAGGTGCCCACAATCCAGGGGAGAGCCAGGAGGCCCCCTTGACCAATCCTGACCACCCAGGGACCTCCAATGGCCTGAGACACTCAGGGGTGGGATCTGACTATAAAAGACACGAGGCACTCACAGTCCGCCTCTTTCCACTGATGAACATCTAGAGAGTCAGTCAAGGGTGTTGTTACAATCTCACCCCCCCACCACGTGGCTAAGAGCTAGTCTGGTTATGTTAGACAGAGTAACCACACTTAAGTTAGCAGAGAGTCGAACTCACAGACAACTGTGCTGTGTTATTAGTTCTAAAAAACTTGATTGAACTAACTTCAAGGTCTGGAGTATCTTTCTGATCTAACTGCATCCAGTTGCAGCCAGTGTACCTTACACGACATTTACCAGTACTGAACGGCGCCCGGCTGGGGACTCCCTGGGGAAGCCATTAGAAGCCGGGAGGCCGGTAGATCCTGGGTGAGTAGGCCTTAGTATGTTTAAGTCCTCTTACGTGAGTGTGGCTTGGTTACACCCATTGTGGGCGGGTTCCGGACTTGGGTAGATCCCGTGAGGCGGAGTGGCTGCCAGGAAGCCCGCAGGAGGCTTCGCGTCACAGCAAGTAGATCTCACCCACAGTTTCAGTGAAATTGGTTGGTTTACAATGTGACAAATGCCTATGTGGGCTGTTGAGAAATTCATGGAATCTGCTTTTGTTACATCTGTCATCTACAGTGTAGTGTGACGTGACACCTGCGTGCTGTTAATTCACATGTACTCATAATGTTAGAGTATAAGAGTTATTGTAAATTGCTTTATTTCTGCTCCTTCTGGTTCTTGTCAGGTGTGCTCTGTGCACCACTTTCAGCTGCATGAGGAGCCTTGTGCATGAGGAGGTGGAGTTGTTCAGTGCTTCGCTCCAGAGTCCCCACCCTACTTCCGTCACTAGCTCTTCCTCCCATTTGTCCCGTGTCTTGTCCAGTGGAGAGCGTGTCCTTTCTAAGAGTTGTCCGTACAGGTCCCCACAGTTCCCCTTCCCCAGACTGTCCACGTCCAGTAACTCCTCCGGCATTGTGCTTCTCGGTTTTTGTGGATATGCTGTTGTCTCCTTGCAGAGAAAGGTTTTGACCTGTAGATGGCGGAGTTCGCTTCCGTTTGGTAGTTCCAGTCTCTCCATTCTTCTACGGTCGTTGGTCTGTCTTCAGTGTAAAAGTCTCTAACCGTCATTGTCCCCACGTCCTGTCCCCACCTCTTAAAGGTGGCATCGAGCAAAGCTGGTGCGAACATTTGGTTGCCACAGATGGGGGCCATGATGGACATTTCGGTCATACCGAAGTTCCAAGTTCTCAGGTTAGCTACCACCACTGGGCTGGTTGAGTCTTTTGCTGGCGGGGATGGGAGCACTGCCGTGGCGAGGGCCAGGAGGGTCGTTCCTGTACAGGCGTTCTCCTCCATCTTCACCCATTCCGTGCCTGACTCCTTCACCCATCCCCTCACTTTGTCCGTCGTGGCTGCCCAGTGGTAGTACTGTAGGTTCGGGCGGGCCAAGCCCCCCACCCCCCCAAATGTCACAATCAATCATCTTGTCTATTGAATTGAAAAAGGCCTTGGAGATGTACATCGGTATGAGGAACCTGGGCAGTACGTTCATCTTGATCGTCTGTACCCTCCCCGCCAGTGAAAACAGGAGTGCATCCCATCTCTGCATTTGGGGTTTTACAGCAATCCAGTAGTATTATGATCACGGTTATTGACACTAGTGATTTTCTCAAAATTAAAGTAATTGATTGATTTTGAATTTCCCAGCTGCCATTTGGGGATTTAGGCTCATGTCTCTGGATTATTAACATCTGTGTCCAGTCATATGTCCTTATAGCACGTAGAAGGACTATAGAATCCCTACAGTGCAGAGGGAGGCCATTTGGCCCATCAAGTCTACATCGACCCACTAAAAGAGCATTCTGCCCAGGCCCATTCCCCACCCTATCCGGGTAACCCCATCTAATCTGCATATCCCTGGACACTAAGGGGCAATTTAGCATGGCCAATGCACCTAACCTGCACGTCTTTGGACTGTGGGAGGAGACCGGGGCACCCGGAGGAAACCCACGCAGACACGGGGAGAACGTGCAGACTCCGCACAGAGTCACCCAAGGCCGGAATCGAACCTGGGTCCCTGGTGCTGTGAGGCAGCAGTGCTAACCACTGTGCCACCGTGCCGCCCCATGTTGTAATATTTTTCCTACCATGACAAGGGGTATATGAATGTAACTAGTGATTGTGACGTTCAGCTGAAGCTTCCACTATTCTGCCAGCTCTTTACATTTGGTAACCCTGTACTACCAGTTCTCAAGTTGTCCTCAAGGTGACACCCAGCAGCACAATAGTTTCAGGAACAACCGTTTAAAAAAGGAAAAATAAACTTGCTGTCAATTATCTAAAGGTAATTCAATCTATCAAATCTAACAATCAATTGATGCCCGTTTGAAGGTTCTTTCTTTGGCGAACTGAACTCGGGTCAGTTTTGTTCCAGTTTCTCTCCTCCTCTCATTTTTAATGCTGTAGATTCACACCACTGTTTTGCATACAGAAGTCTTTTTCCAATCCCTCGCCCGGGCTGCTGCCCAGGCAGCGAGATCGCAGCCAATTCCAATACTGCCCAGTAACTCTTATCTTAACAAGGACAAGAATATAGAAATGCTTTCTGCAGCTTCGATGAATATTGCTGATTATTCGGTCCAAAGGTTCGGGGATCAGTGCGAGGTGTACGTAACCTCAGCTTTTGATGTTTGTGCTGAGATTTGTTACCGAAATACCTCAATTTTGCCCAAAAGGTCCTGCCGGCAATCTCCAAGTAGATCTAGAGCAACAAATAGTTTTTACTGCAGCAACTACCGCGCCCTCAACTGTAAAGAAGAGCGAGGAAAGCACAACTCGGAAAAGCAATATAAGAAAATCAGCTCTTTATGTAAAGTGTGTAAATGTGATTATTTGCAGATGGTGATGGAAAGATAACCTTTGACAATCTCAAAGCCGCTTGCAAATCTGCAGGTGTCCACTTCTCACACCAAGATTTGAGGGAGATGATCGAAGAGGTGGACACTAATGGCGATGGTACAGTGGACATGGAAGAGTTCATCAATCTCATGCTTCAGACAAACCTCTTTTGACTGACCAATCGCCTAACGGCATTTTAAGACTGTTAGTAGCTTCCATCCCATTCAAATGTTAACTATTTCTCTCTGTATCTGGTCAAATCTACCTCTTGATTATTCATCCGCCGGAGGATAAAAAAAATTAAAAACATAACAGTTTCTAAGGCAAGATTAAAAATCCTTACACCGCCAGTTGCGTTTTTTAGTTGTCATTTGCAAAATGTAAAAAAAATAAATTCTTCTTTTCATCCAAAAACTGCGAAGTCTGTGTTCATTGTAGATTCCATAAATCTTGGAACCTGCGTAAAACAAAGTTTCAGAATTTTAAGGCCCAGAGCCTTCTATGAAAGATTGATTTATGGAAGTGAATTGCATTGGGCTTTCTAACTGCTCCACTGCCATAACTCTGATAGAAATTCTGTTTGTGCGCATTGCGACGGTGTGTGCCAAGTCTCCAACTAAAGTTCTAACAGCCAAGCAGCAGAGAGGCCCCGAGGAAATCCTGGCATTTTTCTCTTCACTGTTTATAGTGCGCTTCATGGAATCATAGAAATCCTACAGTGCAGAAGGAGGCCTTTCGGCTCATTGAGTCTTCAGTGACCCTCTACCTAGGCCCACTGCAAGGCCCTGTCCCCGTAACCCCACCAAAGCTGCACATCTTTGGACACTGAGGGGCAATTTAGCATGGCCAATCCATCTAACCTGCACATCTTTGGAATGTGGGGGGAAACCGGAGCACCCGGAGGAAACCCACTGATGAACTATCAATTACGACACGACGAGAGTAGAGTGTAATCGAGGCTTTATTAAGCAGAGATGTATAGCCTCCTGCAGCCGAAATGGCTGCAGCTTGGTGAGCACACACATTTGTACTCCGCCTACAGGGCGGAGCCAGCAGGCAGGGATCGACCCTCGTACCAGTAGTACAGGAGCCTTACCGTATTACATCTCGTATGTGATATATACAACAGTGGTGACTACCACATTCACCTCCTGTTAAAAAAAAAAGAGTCCAGCGGGGTGGGGGGGGGGGGGGGGGGAATTATTTACTTGCATTTTAAGGTTAACATTTTGGGGAAAGTTCACAAATTCAGCTGATCGGGTGCCTTGATCCTCCGTTGTGAGTGCTGCAGTCCCGGTGGCGATGCAGGCATCGGCTCGGTCGCCGGTGACTCCGGGAGCATGTAGACCTCATCTTCATCCCCGGGTGAGACCAAGGGGAGGACGGATCGTCCTGGAGCGGGGACTGTGGTGAGGTGGGCTGGGGGAAGGAAGGGTGGCGCCAGGCGGGGGAGGGGGGGGTGGACCCAGCTGGTGCCAGGTCCCTGAGGGAGACTGTGTCTTGGCGGCCGTTGGGGTACGCCTAGGCGTACTGCGGGTTTACATGGAGTAACTGTACCCTCTCGACCAATGGGTCCGCCTTGTGGAGCCGCACGTGCTGGCGGAGGAGATCAGGTCCTGGAGCTGCCAGCCACGTCGGGAACAAAACCCTGGAGGTGGACTTCCTGGGGAAGGCAAGATGTTCATGGGGGGTTGCATTAGTCGCCGTGCAAAGTAGCGATCGGATGGAGTGAAGGGCGTTGGGGAGGACCTCCTGCCAGTGGGAGACCGGGAGATTTTTGGACTGTAGGACCAGCTGGACCGCCTTCCAGACCGTCCCATTCTCCCACTCCACCTGCCCGTTTCCCCGGGGGTTGTAGCTGGTCGTCCTGCTCGAGGCGATGCCCTTGCTGAGCAGGTACTGACGCAGCTCATCGCTCATAAAGGAGGATCCCCGGTTTGTGGACGTAGGCGGGGAAACCGAACAGGGCGAAGATGGTGTTGAGGGCTTTGCTGACAGTGGCAGACGTCATATCGGGGCATGGGACAGCGAAGGGGAATCTGGAGTATTCGTCGACCACGTTAAGGAAGTACGAGTTTCGGTCGGTGGAGGGGAGGGGACCGTTGAAATCCACGCTGAGGCGTTCAAAGGAGCATGAGGCCTTCACTAGATGCGCGGGGTCTGGCCAGTAGAAGTGCAGTTTGCACTCCGCGCAGACCTGGCAGTCTCTGGTGATAGCCCTGACCTCCTCAATGGAGTAGGGCAGATTGCGGGCCTTTATGAAGTGAAAGAACCGGGTGACCCCTGGGTGACAGAGAGCATCGTGTAGGGTCCGGATTCGGTCCACTTGTGCGCTGGGATAGGGCACCGGGGGCTCGTTGAGTTTACCGGGGCGATACAAAATCTCGTAATTGTAGGTGGAGAGCTCGATCCTCCACCTCAAGATTTTATCATTTTGATCTTGCCCCGATGTGAGTTATTGAACATGAAGGCAACCGACCGTTGGTCAGTGAGGAGAGTGAATCTCCTGCCGGCCAGGTAATGCCTCCAATGCCGCACAGCTTCTACGATGGCTTGGGCCTCCTTCTCAATGGAGGAGTGCTGAATTTCGGAGGCATGGAGGGTGCGAGGAAAGGATGCCACGGGCCTGCCTGCTTGGTTGAGGATGGCGGCCAGAGCGACGTCTGACATCGCTCTCGACTTGGAAGGGGAGCGTCTCGTCGTCCGCGTGCATCGCGGCCTTGGCGATGTCAGCCTTGATACGGTTGAAGGCCTGGTGAGCCTCGGCAGTCAGGGGGAAAACGGTGGAGTGAATGAGTGGGCGGGCCCACTGGGCGTAGTATGAGAAGAACCCCAGGCATCGTTTGAGGGCCTTGGGGCAGTGGGGGAGGGGGAATTCCATGAGGGGGCGCATGCGGTCGGGGTCGGGCCCTGGAACTCCATTTTACACTACATAGCCGAGGATGGCTAAGCGGTTGGTGCTGAACATGCACTTCTCGTTGTACGTTAGGTTGAGGAGTTTGGCAGTGTGGAGGAATTTGGAAAGGCTAGCGTCGTGGTCCTGCTGATCGTGGCCGCAGATGGTGACATTATCCAGGTACGGGAAGGTGGCCCGCAATCCGTACCGGTCAACCATTCGGTCCATCTCCCGTTGGAAGACCAAGATCCCATTAGTGACGCCGAAGGGAACCCTAAGGAAGTGGTAAAGGCGGCCGTCCGCTTCAAACGTGGTGTACAGTCGGTCTGCCTTGTGAATGGGGAGCTGATGGTAGGCAGATTTCAGGTCCACTGTCGAGAAGACCCGGTACTGTGCAATCTGATTGACCATATCAGATATGCGTGGGAGGGGTACGCGTTGAGCTGCATGTACCGATTGATGGCCTGACTGTAATCAACGACCATCCGGTTTTTCTCACAACTACCACTTGGGCTCTCCAGGGGCTGTTGCTGGCCTCGATGATGCCTTCCCGAAGCAGCCGCTGTACTTCAGACTTGATGAAGGTGCTGTCCTCGGCGCTGTACCGTCTGCTCCTAGTGGCGACGGGTGTGCAATCCGGGGTGAGGTTTGCAAACAAAGAAGGCGGGTTGACCTTAAGGGTTGTGAGACAGCATGGAGTAAGGGGTGGTAGGGGCCTGCCGAATTTCAGGGTTAGACTTTGGAGGTTGCGCTGGAAGTCCAGGCCGAGTAGCAAGGCAGCACAGAGGTTGGGGAGGACATAGAGCCGGAAGTCGCTGAACTCTATGCCCTGGATGGTGAGGGTGGCAGTCCAGTACCCCCGGATCTCCACGGAGTGGGATCTGGAGGCCAGGGAGATTCTCTGGTTAACGTGGTGTACCGCGAGGGAGCAGCACCTTACCGTATCGGGGTGGATGAAGCTCTCTGTGCTCTCAGAGTCAAGAAGGCATGATGTCTTGTGCCCATCGACCTTTACCGTCGTCGGCACGGTTGCGAGGTTGTGCGGCCGGGACTGGTCAATTGTGATGGAGGCAAGCTGAGCTGGTGTTGGAAGGCCCCTGGGTGGTCGGCAGGCGATGAGTGGCCTGATGAGGTGTCCGGCGAGCAGGAGTCCTGAGGCGGCGCCCACGTGGCAGGCGGCGTTAAAGATAGCGGCGCACACAGGCTGCACGAGGCCTGATGGGGGGGAAGATGGCGGCGCCCACGAGCCGCACGTGTCCTGAGGCGAGGAAGATAGCGGCGCTCACGGGCCGCACGTGGTCTGAGGCGAGGAAGATAGCGGCGCCCACGGGCCGCACGTGGGGGGTGCAGGAACAATGGGCCTGGTTACAGTGGCGATCGAGCGGGCCTGGCACACAGCAGCGAAATGTCCTTTCTTCCCGCAGGCCTTGCAGAGCGCGCTCCGCGCTGCCGGGGGTGCTTTGTCCGCAAAAGTAGCACTTGGATCCCCCAGCGTTGGCTGGCTGCCGCGCGGCGCAGGCTTGGGGTTGGCTGGGGGCGGTCGCTGGTGGGGTCCACGATGGGGTGTTTGCTGGTGGGGTCCACGATGTCCAGTAGGGGGGCGCCGTGCGTTCGGGAGCCTCCGCCTGTACATTACGGGAGGCGACCGTTAATGAGATCGCGAGTTTCTTGGTCGATGCGAGGTCAAGGGTAGCCCCTTCTAAGAGGCACTGGCGGATGTACGACGACCCTTTGCCCATAACGAAAGCGGCCCTAATTAAGAGTTCAGAATGTTAAATGGCCTGGCAATCGCAGTCCCTTGCCAGGGCGTGCAGGGCACACCAGAAATCTTCCAGACTCACCGGGGAGTTGATGCTGCGTGGACAGGAAGTGCCTGGCGTAGAGCTTGTTGGTCTGCTGAGTGTAGTTCTCTTTGAGTAGCGCCATGGCCTTAGCGTAGGTAGGCGCGTCCCGGATGAGGGGAAAGTTATCGGAGATCAGCCGCGTATACAGGATCTGGAGCTTCGGTGCCTCTGAGGATGGTTCTGTCACAGATCCGATGTAGGCTTCAAAGCAAGCGAGCCAATGTGCGAAGGCCGACTTGGCATTGTCTGCTTGAGGGTGCAGCTGCAGGCGATCAGGCTTGATGCGGAGATCCATCGTTGTAAAATCTCTGCTTAATAAATTGATGCACTATCAATTACGACGAGACGAGAGTCGAGAGTAATCGAGGCTTTATTACACAGAGATGTGTAACCTTCTGCAGCTGCAGCCGAAATGGCTGCAGCTCGGTGAGCACACACATTTATACTCCGCCTACTGGGCAGAGCCAGCAGGCAGGGATCTACCCCCGTACGTGTAATACAGGAGCCTTACCGTATTACATCTCGTATGTGATATATACAACAGTGGTGGCTATCACACCCACGCAGATACGGGCAGAAAGTGCAAACTCCAAGCAGAGGAGAGGAAGACAGGTAGTGCAGGAGTCCCCTGTGGCCATCACCCTTTCCAACAGATATACTGTTTTGGATACGGATGGGGGACTGTGTAGGGGAAAACAGTGGCAGCCAACTTCATGGCACGATGGGTGGGTCTGCTGCACAAGAGGGGAGGAGGAAGAATGTCAGGGCTATAGTGGTGGGTGATTCAATTGCAAGGGGAACAGACAGGCATTTCTGTGGCCGCAAAAGAGATTGCAGGATGACATGTTGCCTCACGGCTGCAGGGCATACTGAAGGGGAGGGCAAACACACAGATATCATGATACAGATTGGTACCAACGATATAGGCAGAAAAAGGGATGAGATCCTGAAAACAAAATTTGAGGAGCTAGGAAGTAGATTAAAAAAACAGGACCCAGAAGGTAGTAATCTCTGGATTACTTCCAGTGCCACGTGCTAGTGAGTACAGAAAAAAGGTTAGTCCAGACGAATGGGGAAATGGTGCAGAAGGGAAGGATTTAGATTTCTGAGACATTGGGACCATGTTTGGGGAAGGTGAGACCTGTACAAAGCAGATGGTTTGCACCTGAACAGAAATGGAACCAGTGTCCTTGCAGGGAGGTTTGCTAGTGCTGTTGGGGAGGGTTTAAACTAACTGGGCAGGGGCCTGGGGTCTTGACAGAAGGTTCAGCAAGGATAGATGCACAGCCAAAATTAGAAGAGACATCAAGGGAGTCAGGAAGGCATAGAATGTCTAGACCAGTTAGGGAGTTTGGCAAGATTGGATGGTATTTATTTTAATGCAAGGAATCTGACGAACAAGGCGAGGGTACAAATTAAAACATTGGGTATGGTCATTGGTGTCACTGAGGCATGGTTGAGAGAGGGGCAGGATTGGCAGCTCAATATTCCAGGATCTTCAGGCGTGATAGGGAAGGAGATAAAAGAGAAGGGGGTGTCGCAATTTTGATGAGGGAATCAATGCAGCAGTGTGGAGGGATTACATCTCTTCAACTGAAACCTTATGGGTAGAACTTAAAACCCAAAAAGGAGCAATCACATTGCTGGGTGTGTTCTATAGGCCCCCTAACAGGCCAAGAGAAATAGAAGAATAGGTATGTAGGCAAATTTCAGAGAGGTGTAAAAGTAATATGGTAGTGATAGTGGGGGATGTCAACTTCCCAGCATTAACTGGATTAGCCATTGTGTGAAAGATTTAAAGGGTGAGGAATTCCAAAAATGCATCCAAGAGAACTTTAAGCCAGTACGTAGAAGGACCAATGAGAGGGGGTGATCCTGGACTTAATTTTCAGTAACGAAGCTGGGGCAATTGGATTGATGTATCACTGGGGAAGCATTATGCAGACACTGATCATAATACCGTTAGATTCAAAATTGTTGTGGAAAAGGACAAGGATGGACCTGAAATCAAAATTCTAAACTGGGGAAGGCCAATTTTAATAAGATCAGATATGATTTGGCCAGATTGGACTGGGAGCGGACACTTTTAGGTAAATCTGTGACAGAACGGTGGGACGTATTCAAGAAGAAAATAGGGAAAGTACAGGGCCACCATGTTCCAATTAAGAAAAAGGGCGGGACCAACAGATCCAGTGAATCTGGACATTGAGGAATATACAGCATTGGATCAGGAGAAAAGGGGAGGTTTATGGCAGGGCTCAAAACAGCAGAGGCCCTAGAGGCATAGAGAATGTGCAAGAGGGAACTTAAAGGAAATTAGGAGAGCAAAAAGGAGACATGAAAGGATATTGGCAGGTAAAATAAAGGAAAACCCTAAGTTGTTTTACAAGTATATTAAGGGTAAAAATATAACTAGGGAAAGAGTAGGGCCCATTAAGAACAACAGTAGTAATTTGTGTGTAGAGCGACAGGATGTAGGTAGGGTTCTAAATGAATAATTTGTGTCGGTGTTCTATCGTGAGAGGGATAGTGTGGATATAGAAATCAGGGAGAAGCACTGTAATAAAATTAAAGAGATTAAGATAGACAGAGAGGAGGTTCTGTGTGGTCTGGCAGGCTTAAAAGTATACAAATCTCAAGGACCAGATGAAATGTATCCCAAATGTTGAGTGAAGCAAGGGAGGAAATAGCAGGGGTATTGGCAATATTTTTCAACTCCTCTATGGCCACAGGAGAAGTGCCAGAGGAGTGGAGGATAGCCAATGTGGTACCATTATTCAAGAAGGGAGGAAGGGATGAACCAGGAAACTACAGGCTAGTCAGTCTAACCTCAGTGGTGGGGAAACTATTGGGAGCAATTCTGAGGAACAGAATTAATCTGCATTTGGAGAGGCAGGAATCAATCAAGAACAGTCAGCATGATTTTGTTAAGGGGACCCCTGACAGTCGCCCTGCGAGACGTGCAAAGCTGGAAGGGCATCCAAAGAGGGGGCAGAGAGCACAGACTGTCGCTCTATGCGGATGACCTGCTCCTCTACGTCCCGGACCCACAGAACGGCCTGAAAGAGGAAGAGATTGGAGCCTTCTCGGGCTATAACCTCAACCTGGGCAAGAACGAGGTATTCCCGATGAACCTGAACAGGGGAGGGCAGAGCTGGAAGGTCCGCCATTCAAACTAGCCAAAAACTAAATCCACTACCTGGGATCCAGATAGCCCACGACTGGACACGGATCCACAAGTGGAATCTGATAAGTTTGGCGGAGGAAGTTAAAAAGGACCTACAGAGATGGGATGCACTCCCGCTTTCCCTGGCGGGGAAAGTGCGGACGATCAAAATGAACTTACAGCCGAGGTTCTCTTCCTGTTTAGATCCATACTGATCTTCATCCCCAAGGCCTTTTTCACAAGGTAGACAAAATAATCATGGATTTTGTGTGTGTGTGGGGTCTGGCCCTGCCGAATCTACAATACTACCATTAAGCAGCCACAGCCGAGAGGGTGAGGGGATGGATAAGAGAACCCAACATGGAATGGGTGAGGCTGGAGGAGTCCTCCTGGAAGGGAACGACCCTCCGGGCCCTCGCCACGGCAGCGCACCCCCCCCCCCCCGACAAAGTACACATCCTGCCCAGTGGCGGTAGCCACTGAAGACTTGGAACCAAATTAGGCAGCACAAATTCCCACCAGTCATGCTCGACGCCGCCTTTAAAAAATGGAGACAGGATGGGGGGGGGGGGGGGGGGGTGATGCTAGCAGTCAGGGACTTTTACGAGGGGGACAGAATGGCGACCCTGGGCGAACTGACGGAGGGCCTAGACCTACTGACAGGACAGGAACTCAGGCACCTCCAAATCAAACACTTTCTCTGCAAGGAGACAGCGATACCTCAGGGCCCCAAGAGACACACTACTAGAGGAACTTATAAACATGGACAGTAAGGAGGGGGGGGGCGATCTGTGGGACCATATACGGATGGTTTCTGTATAGGGCAAGACTATCACTGGACGAAGCCAGATGAAAATGGGAGGATGAATTGGGGATGGAAGTAGGTTGGGGACTCTGGAGCAAAGCACTAAGTAGGGCCAACTCCGCCTCCTCCTGTGCTAGGCTCAGCCTTATGCAGTTCAAAGTGGTGCACAGAGATCACCGAACCAGAACCCGAATGAGCAGATTCTTTCCGGAGGTGGATGACAAGTGTGAACGGTGCCAGGGCAACCACACCCACATGTTCTGGGCCTGCCCCAGACTTGTCGGGTTCTGAACCGCCTTCTTTGAGGCGATGTACAATGTTGTGGGGGTGAGGGTGGAGCCATGCCCGAGAGTGGCAATCTTCGGGGTATCGGAACAGCCAGAACAACACATGGGGAAGAGGGCTGATGCGCTGGCTTTTGCCTCCTTAATTGCACGCCGGAGAATCTGGCTCCATCTTGCTTGGATGGTGTATTAAATACACCATCCAAGGGTCGGACGAGGGCTTCCATAAAGCTTGGGGGCCATTCATCAGCCTGTCTGAGGCCTATAGTGACTAGAAAGAGGGGAGGATAAACAAATGAGGACACACACAATGAAAAGCAGAGGCGGGAAAGAGAGAGAAGGCAATCCAATGGAATCACAGAATAAAACATGGGGAAAAGGGAGAGGGGCCATATAGCACCCCCCACCGAAGACAACTAAAAACTGCAACAGAAAGAGGTGGAATGCAGTATGTGATGCCCAGGGCAGGAGTCAACATTCAAAATTGGCTGAGTGGCAGGTAGTAGAGGGTAATGCCAGAGAGTGTTTTTCTGATTAGAAGTCTGTGTCCAGTGGGGTCCCGCAGGGATCAGTGTTGGGGCCCTTGCTGTGCGCGGTGTATATAAATGATTTAGATCTGAATGTAGGAGGGCTGATCAGTAAGTTTGAGGATGATATGAAAATTGGTGGGGTGGTAAATAGTAAGAAGGATAGCCTTCGATTACAGGACGATATAGACAGGCTGGTCAGATGGGCTGATCAGTGGCAAATGGAATTCAATCCAGATAAGTGTGAGGTGATGTACTCGAGCAGGACAATCAAGGCAAGGGAATATATGATAAACGGCAGAACCCTGGGAAACACCAAGGATCTGAGTGATCTTGTTGTGCAGGTACACTGGTCCCTTAAGGTAGAAGAGCAGGTGGTTACAATGGTTAAGAAGGCATATGGCATACTTGCCTTCATTAGTCGAGGCATAGAGTTTAAAAGCAGGGAGGTTATGCTGGAACTGTACAAAACGTTGGCTAGGCCACAGCTAGAGTAATAATAATATATTATTATTACATGATTTGAGATGTATAAAATTATGAGGGGCATAGATTGAGTAGACAGGAAGAAACTTTTCCTCTGGGTGGAGGGATCAATGACCAGGGGGCATAGGTGTTATGAGGAAACCCTTTTTCATCCAGGGGATAGTGGGAGCTTTGAACTCGCTGACTGAAAGGGTGGTGGAGGCAGAGACCCTCATAACATTTAAGTATGTAGATGTGCACTTGCAATCCCAAGTCATACAAAGCTATGGGCCAAGAGCTGGGAAACGGGATTAGAATAGTTAGGTGGTTGTTTTTGACCGGCACAGGCTCAATGGACTATAGTCTTTTCTGGGCTGGAATTGAGCCTGGGTATCTGCCGTTATGAGGCAGCAGTGCTAACCACTGTGCCGCCAGGCTACCCTTGGGAATGCTGTAGATGTCGAGGAAGATGGAGGCATAACACTGCATGGTCAACAGCATAGGCAATATCATTCATGGTATTATAGTCCTGCAGTAGTTGTTTTGTTTGGCCCCTTGTTCCGCACTATAACCAATCACTGTTTGTCGATATACCATTTGTCAATGTACTCTGTCGGTTATTCTTTTTTGTCCACTATGTACGTACTGTGTACGTTCCCTTGGCCACAGAAAAATACTTTTCACTGTACTTCGGTACTTGTGACAATAAATCAAATCAAAGCAGTATGGGGCAGAAATCTAATTGGAGATTCAAATGGAAGTAATAATAATCACTTATTGTCACAAGTAGGCTTCAATGAAGTTACTGTGAAAAGCCCCTAGTCGCCACATTCCGGCGCCTGTTCGGGGAGGCCGGTACGGGAATTGAACCAGTGCTGCTGGCCTTGTTCTGCATCACAAGTCAGCTGCTGAGCCCACCGAGCTAAACCAGCCCCGAGTCATGGGAGATACAAGAATCGATCTGAAAGGCCACAACATATTCACGGGTAGCAGTATGGCGTGCATGCAGGATGCAAGTTACATATAAAACGGTGATCACACAGAAATCTTAATGGGTATCGTCATAGCAAACCCTTCCCAAACACCACATGAAGGGGTTAAAATTATTGAGTTCCCCTGGGAAGCTGCTGTGAAGTTTCCACAGCTGCACAAACCAATTGAACAAGAGACAAGAAAATGGGAACTTTGATAAGCCACAAGAAGGTAGCCATAAACAGCCAGGGTCTGCAGGTGCAGATGTTTGGCTGGTGTAACCATGTAGGCGTGCTTAGTTAGTAACTGGTTATAACCCGCAAGGGTCTTACAGGTGGGAATGATTTCTTTTTTAAATTTAGAGTACCCAATTCATTTTTTTCAATTAAGGGGCAATTTTAGTGTGGCTAATCTACCTAACCTGCACATCTTTGGGTTGTGGTGGCAAAACCCAAGCAAACACAAGGAGAATGTGCAAACTCCACACGGACAGTGACCCAGAGCTGGGATCGAACCTGGGACCTCGCGTCATGAGGCTGCAGTGCCAGCCACTGCCCCACCATGGTGCCCAAGTATGGGAATAATGAACTACCGGTGCACCTTGCAGAATACGAGCTCCCGATAAGGGGGCGGGGGACGTCCCTCTAACAAATACCGACTAGTGAAGACTCAGTAGGGAGCTACTAGAGCTGTATATAATAGTTGTTGTAAAATAAAGTAAGTTTTCATTTTACAAACTCAGTGTGGACTCTTCGTGGTCTTTATAAAATAACTAAATATTATAATTAGGCAAGCATTGAGGCTGTAACTAGTTATCTATATTCACCTGACATAATTCGAATTCATTTATTAGCTGTAATTGAATATCAGTGACTTCAGAACAAATGTATAACCTGTGATTGATATACACAAATTATTTGTAAAATGTAGTGTTCAGGGAGTCCGTTAACCATTTTGCAGATACGGCTCCCCTGCATGCCTGAATAAACCGGTGAAAAAATGAATCCAGTCTGCGTCTGATCTCTTGCGTGGATGAACAAAACCTATGTGGCTCAATAGCCAATCATTTCCCCAACACCCTAGCCAGAAGATAAGCATGGGGCCATTGACATGAAGGGTGGTCTCCAGCAGTCACTTTCAAAATCCAGGTCGCAGATGGGTCTCAGGTGGGTCACGGGTGTCAGGAGGGGGTCGCGGGGCCATCGGTTGTGGCCTTCCCGATTGTGGTAAGACATGGCCACCGGCTGTGACCGGCTTTTAAAAATGCCGGGTGCAACTGGGTTTCAGAATGCCAACTGTTCCGTGTATGCGTGTCCCCTCAGCAGTGTGCAGGCCCGGAGTGGCAGAACACCTCCTCCTGACATCAGCATGCTGAATTGGGGGGGGGGGGGGGGGGGGGATGGAATGGGGAGAATCAATGGGAGTCTTCTCTCCAGAAGTAGCAGCGGAGAACAGGTCACGTGCTCTGGGTACGAGAGAGATTCCTCCATTTCATAGTTGCCAGCAGTGTTGGTGTGAGCTCCAGGGTCTCTGGTGAACAACCCATGAAAAAGCCAGATACAGGAACAAAGGAGTATAAAGAAGTTTTCCTGAGGTATGAGTTTATTAATTATGCCACTGCAAATCAGAATGCAAAGTTAGTGTGTGGGGAAGTACTGGCAAATTAAAGATTAAAACCCTCAAGCTAGAGGACAATTATATTCTTTCTACGGATGCAGTGAGATCTTAAATTATCAGCTGACGTCCTTAGCAGAAATGTAACATTGAATGACAAAGCAGTGAGATCGTGAGGACCAAGCAGACTCACCTGCCACATTAAAGGCAAGCTAAGATGATGGGTCGTAAAGTTTGGGCGGCATGATGGGTGGCTGGTAAAAATGGGTCCCAGGCAAAGAAAAATTTGAAAAACACTGGTCTACAGCATTCCTGCATGGATGCCAACAATGACTATTGCAGTTTGCAAAATGCAGTTGTATTAAATAGCTGAGCTATGCTATGATTGTTATTCAAAGAAAAACAATAGAAGAGTTGCAAATAGTTGCACACCTGCAGTCACTTAAGTAGGAGATGATCACATGTTTTAAGTTAGCTATGGGTGTCCTCATGGCAGATGGCACAGCACATCAGCCTCTGAGTTTATCAGGAGCCTGCATAGACCTATACCCTCAGCCAGTGCTATAGAGGTGTGGCAGGTGCTGAAGTGGTAGTTGCAGCTGTAAAGGCAGATTAGTTTTCATGTCATCTGCTATGCCTTCTATGATCTTTTGTCTTCAAGCATGTAATACGAGTACTTTGTAAGAACAAAATAAAACAAAAAGCAGTTCATAAAGAAAATTGCTGTGGAGGCAGATGTTGTCGCCTTCGCCTTGTTGATCGCCCGAAGGCGGATCCTGTTAGGGTGGAGTTCAACCTCTCCACCCTGTGCCCTGGCATGATGGGGGGACCTGGTGGAATTCTTGATGCTTCAAAAGGTCAAATTTGAACTGAGGGGAAGGACGGAGGGATTCTACAATTCATGGGCGTTATTCATTATGCACTTTCGAAAATTGGATCACATCAAACATTAGGGGAGTTGGGGGCTGGGAGGGTTAAGAGAGGGACTGTATGTGTTAATGGCGACTATGGGTGATTCCAGATTCCTTTGTCATTTGTTTATGTTAACATGCGGGCTAATGTTTGGGGGGTTTGGTGGGAGGATGGGATCGTTGTTATCGATATGGGGATTGACATTACATTTGTTACTGATTATTGTTTATTATTGGGTGTAAATTTGGGAAAAAATGTGAAAGAGGAAAAAAAGAAAATTGCTTTGTTTTAAGTATGGCAATATTGCTATCCACATTATCTAGTTTACAGACGAGGGAAGTCTTGTACGGTGTAATTTTGGATCAGGTGTGAAACAAAGCTCCCACCTCTCGTTTTACATGATGGCATATTCCTCAACTTGCATCATATAAACTTTTTTACAAAATTTGATTTGGCGCCAAAACAAGTCCGAGGATCAAGTTGCGTAATTTAACCAGATTCGTTCCGATGCAGACAGCACAGAAAACTTCATGCTGCTTGTGCATTACCATGAATGCAGCATGCAATGAGTATGTCACAGTCTGCACGTTCTCCCCGTTTCTGCATGGGTTTCCTACGGCTTCCTCCCACAAATCCTGAAAGACGTGCTTGTTAGGTGAATTGGACATTCTGAATTCTCCCTCAGCGTACCCGAACAGGCGCCAGAGTGTGGCTACAAGGGGATTTTCACAGTAACTTCATTGCAGTCTTAATGTAAGCCTACTTGTGACAATAATAAAGATCACACCCAAGCACAGGGCTGCACACAAGGTGAACACCACTTAATAAATGTACAAGTCGCGTTACACCTTTCCATCCTTCTAAACTAGCTTTTATATTAAACATTGCTTGCATCTCACATTTTCACGCTGCTGAGTTGCTCAAATAGATATTTTGGTAACATTTGTAGCACAATGAACAGAAAACCTCTCAATAAATACTTAAATCATTTGGACCCGCCCTTTGAGTAGGTCCCACTTTGGGAGTTGACATGGTTTACCACATCTCAACAAGGAGTTGTGAATAATGGGCGAAACCCAAGCTGGAGTGAGGAGCCTTTGGACAGGCAAGTTCAAAAGGTGTTGCCAACTTCACACATCAGAATGTAATTGTTAAAAAGTGTTTTTTGTTGGAAGTTTTGCTTAGAAAAAGTAAATGATTAAATTGACCAGTATTGTGAAAGCAGAAAAGTTTTCAGATGCATTAGAATACATTACCCGCTTGATAAAGTGGGCTTCTGCATTCAGAGATGCATTCTACAGACTTCATTTTACAGTTTCAATTGGACCTGTGTTTTGATCTTTTAACTGATTCACAACCCAGGCAACTGCCGAACCTTTGAAGCAATCATAGTATCATATAATCATATAATCATAGAATTTACAGTGCAGAAGGAGGCCATTCGGCCCATCAAGTCTGCACTGGCCCTTGGAAAGAGCACCCTACCTAAGCCCATACCTCCACCCGATCCCCGTAACCCCACCTAACCTTTTTGGACACCAAGGGGCAATGGATCAATGGATGCATAAGATTTTTGCTGATAGGGCAACCATCAATTCAGCAACTATCAATTCAGCATTTGAAGCAGTGCAGTAGATGGCCATTTATTACACTATTTCTATGTATTCAACTCTGGAGTCTTTTGCTGTCCAGTTGAAGATTAGGGAGAATTGAATAAACTTCAACTCCCACTAATGGATTCAGCGCAAATGTTTTAATTGCTAATTTCATGAGCTCCTCAGGATTATTTTTGAAAAGGTTTCTGAATGCCAGCGTGGTAATTTTGACAAGTGTGCTATCATTTTAAGTTTTATGAGCTCTTCAGAGGATTAATGCATTTTTTTCTAGCACAATTTGAATTAACATTTGTTTATCTTGAGCATCCAAACATTCTCAAGATTCAGATTTTATGCAAGATAGCAAAGGTTTTTAAAATTAATTTATGGGATGTGGGTGGTACTAACAAGGCCAGCATTTATTGCCCATGATAAGGTGGTATGAGCTGCCTTCCTGAACTGCTGCAGTCTCGGTGATGTAGATCTACCCACAGTCCTGTTAGGGAGGGGATCCCAGGATTTTGACCCTAGGTCTGAACCCAAAAGCCAGGAGTAGCAGCAAACAATTCAATGTTTGGATCAACTCTAGACAATAAAATCCATTACAATGATTAGCTTCTTGGTATATTTAACAAGTACCATAATTAGGCACAAACATTTATACAGTCAAATCATAATTTTCTGTCCAAATACAATTTATTTATCCATGCTGTAAAGAACAGATTTTTCAACTTCAGTGTTAATTATGCTAAATTCAGCAATCATTGCTTGGTATAAACATAAGCATAATTGTAATGCTGATGGTATTGAAACAGTGACTATGCTTCTTAAAAGTAATTCATTGGCTTTTGGCTGTAAAGCACTTTAAGATTCTCTGAAGTCATGAAATGGGCTTTTTCATAGAAATACAATCTTTCTTCATTAGAAATTATGTATGTCAGGGCAGCAGGGTGGCATAGTGGTTAGCACAGCTGCCTCACAGCACAGATGTCCCAGGTTTGATCCCAGCTCTGGGTCACTGTCCATGTGGCGTTTGCACATTCTTTCCATGTTTATGTGGGTTTCACCCCCAACCCAAAGATGTGCAGGATAGGTGGATCGGCCACGCTAAAACTGTCCCTTAATTGGAAAAAATGAATTGGGTACTCTAAATTTAAAGAAATTATGGATGTCTCCAAAAAGATCAAAGTCAACCAAGTGATCAAAATGACCCCAGGTTCTCAGGCTTCTGGAAGGGGACTGAATCTGTATGCAGGTGAAATGCACGAGAAAAAGTAACAAATAATCTAATTTAAAACAGGATAATCCTAGAAATCTGTTGCGTGTGGGTGGGTGGGAAAAGTGTTCCTGGGAGTGTGTCAATACCTTTAGGAACCAACCCCCCACCACGTTTGGAAGCCGCCTCAGGAACCAGTAATCCGAGCAAAGTTATCTTGGAGAATAGCAGATTTAAGTTGCACATGAACAAAGTTATTCTAAATTAGAAAAAGCTGAGTATTTAACATTTTATTTTTCATGAACATTAGTATTAATGTCTGTAGCATTAAAAATGTGCAGATTTATACAAAGTCAATTTGAATAAATAATGAAACACTACATTATGATACAGCACAAAATCCCAAATTAGATGACAACCTAATGAGCTTTGTGGCAAGACGTCGCTGCTAGTGGTTTCCCAGCATATTTTAAAATGGATTTGAGAACTAAAAGGGTAAATATGGTCATGTTTTGTATAAACACAATAAAGTTTCAAAAAATTCCCAGATCAGATACTTTACCATAGTAAATGGCCAGTGTAGTCTCTTTAACAAGATCACCCAAATTGCCCACCACTTCCCACGCCATGGTGATTGGAAGTTATTCAAATATGATTTCACCAACATTGGATGTACAATGACCTTGTAAATCCATTCCTTGTAAGTGAGTTTCTGATGTTCTTACTCCAGTGCAACAGAGGGAATCTTTTCATAGTTTTGAACCCATTGGCGATGTCAAGTCATGCTCATGACTGAATAAAGGGGGACCAAAGCTTTGTTCCCAACTCAAGGAACAAAAAAGCTGATGGATTAGACGGCAAATGTCAGTTGCAAATTTTAAAGATCCAAACCTTCATAAAGTCAGTTATCCAAACAGTAAGCAAGTACAATAAAATCCCATGTTAGATGTCACTCTACATGCAGGAATTTCACACCCTCTATACAGCAGCTACTTGTACAACCAGAATGAGCTGTAGAACCATTGAAGCCAAAACAGTAACTAGAAATTAGGAAGCATCTTTAAGAATCCAGATGCTTTGCAGGAATTTTAATTGTTCTCCATCAATAGTATCAAAAATACATATACTGGAAAATTTCACACATTAGTCAGCATCTGTGGAGCAAAAAGACAAATTAACCCTTCAGACAGTGTCCTCCATAAGTACTCCAAAATGTTATCCTGTCTTTTTCCTCTATAGAGGTTGATGCACAGCTATATTATCAGTTTCAGATTTACAGCTCCCGCTCCCCATCCCCTCATACTGTCAGAAATTGGAAAAACCATTTAAATTTTATATGCCCAGGCTCAACAAACTGGTGAAGAATTAATTCATCTACAGGGCAAGAGAGCAAAAACAGGATATAAATTAAAAAACAAGCTATAGCTGTGCTAAGAGACCTTTAAAACTATTGGGCCATAAGCGAGACAGAATTCTTAGTACCAAATGCAATCAACAAGATGTGATATCATCTCAACTAAAAGAAAATGTTAACAGCATCTGGTGATTATAGTGTGGGTTGTACACTAGTTTTATATTCAAATATATATTATACATTTTCTATTTCCAATGGGTTAATTTTAACACTTAAAAAAGGTATATCCGGAGCCTAGGCTACACTCCTGCTGGTGATCGGAGATTAACCGCTACATATTGCCATAGTTGAAGCTTTACAAAACGAACCCCAAAAAACAATGACAAGCAGATTTCTCTTTTAAGGTGAATTGTGTTCAAGGTGAAGGGAGTGCACTCATGGGCAGGAATACTTTCCCCATTTCAGGCACCGTCACAATCTAGCATTTCCCAGATCAGATACTTTACCACAGTAAATGCCCTGCGGAAGTCTCTTTAACAAGATCACCCAAACATGTTTGCCATTTGCCACACCTTGAGCAAGGCTGGTATTTCAGTGTTAAATCTTATACAGGATGTGCAGTGATAACTAGGTTGAGGCTGCCAAAACTAGTTTCATTTGAGGTTTGAAGGTATTGAGATATTGTGGTACATGAGAACTTCAGACGTCTGTGGATTTAAACCCACGTCCCAAAAGTGAAGCAGTTGTCTTGCTACAGTTTATATGCAACAAACCATGAAGAATTCCCAATTCTACTTTGAGAGCCCCCCACCGCCCCCACCCTCACCCTAAACTCAAATATTTCTTGAAATTGCACATGATAATTATATTCCAACAGATAAAATAAATAATGGTCATTTCATCATACACTGCCCACTGATTTTTAATGATAATCCTGCAAGTATGATAATTCTAGAATACAATAATTTAAATCATACAATTAGAAATGGACAATTAAATTAGTTAAAACCAAGCTACTTTGAATAAAAAAGTAGATAGAAGTAGAACAAGTAGAACATTCCTACATGACAGATCCTTGATGCCAAATTCAGTTCGCCCCATTTCAGAGCAGTGATCATTTCCCAGTCTTATGATCGAATAGTGTCTTGAAATCTGCAAATGCATCAGGCTCTACTGGAAATACTTGTAAATTAAATTATGACATGTAGTTACTTCCACTTATTAGAACACATGGTGTCATCGGTCTACCATTTGGAATCACACCAAAAAGGTTCACTGTAAACTAACTTGGTTCAGAGGAAATCGCTCAACATCTTGGACCAGCATTGCTGTTAATTGCGCAAGTGCAAACAATGTTTAAAGTACAGGTTTGCGTTTTAAAACCATTAACTTAGATAACACAGGCACCCCCCACATATAATCAGGTTAAAAAAAACAAGTTGAGCAGTTACGATTTTGGACAGCATACTTGCGTGCTGGTCACTAATTTACTGAGTAGGTTAAATTTCATTGTTTGTTTTGTTTTACATTCGGAGATTTTATGCTGAGCTTTGACTACATGTTTTTCCATGGAAATGGAACCATGAACAAGGTGGCTGCAACAGTGACTGTAAATCAATGGTCCCAATGAGTTAATTCCATTTTACTGCATCAAAATCTCTACTAGTGCATTGAGAATCGTATTCAATTTTTTCATGAAACTAGTGGCCTTCATTTGAGCGTCCATTGGATTATGGCACAAAAACTGCGAATGGCACAACGGGCTGGGTTTACTGGCTGTTCATGCCGGCGGTAGCACACTGATTTACCAGGTGCTGTTGGGAAATCCTGTTGACAACAGTGGGACTGGTAGATCCCGCTGGCGGGCCACCTCCGCCACCGAAAGGCATGCAGAGGGGTGTTCGGTAAATCCCGCCCAACATATCAGGGCTAATCTTTAAAGGTGAAATGATGGAGAGGGGGTGGGGGGGGGGGGAAGGAGGAGGAGAAGAGTATGTAAATCATTACTTTAAAAAAACTTCGATCTGAGGACTCAAGGAAATCAGTCACCTTCCTCACTCCAAACACTGAAAACAAGTACTCTATTGAAAGCAATGGGATAGGGTAGCAATAATCATGGAGAGCTGATCGATGGCTGACAGGCCTTGGGAGAAGCAAATCAGATTTGGGTAATAATTTTTTTTAATTCCTTGGGACGTTCCTCCCCTCAGGAGGATATGCAATTAACAGGGACCAAGATTTAAATCTTCAAGAAACTACAAGTCCTTTTAAATACAAGTTTGAGAAACTGAACCATCTGAAGGTTATGATTTCAAAGATCAATTGCTGGAATTTGCTTGCCTTTACAGGAAAAGTTTCACAGTTGTCCAGAGTATGATCTTCTAGTGCCATGGCATCTTTTCAGGATTGCCATTTATTAGCTCCCTTCCACCATAGCCTTTTTCCACCTCAATATTTCATCAACCAACTTTTCATAAACATGCGTGCCTTCAGTTTTTCCAGTTAAAGCTCGCTTGTCCTTTTTCAGTGTGAAATACTGGGTTGCGACGAATTGAACAGTCACGACCAGGAAAAGATTCTGTTTGCTCAGTTACAGAAAGGAATGGGAGTGTGGACCATACAGCCCCTCAAGTCTGTTCTGCCATTCAATCCGATTATGGCCGATCTGATTTTCCTTCCTACTCCCCATATCCCTAGATTCCATGGGTCACCAAACATCTGTCGATCCTAGCCTTGAAGAAAGTCAGGTGATGGCACATTCCAAAATATATATATAATCCTTTTGAGTGGAGAAATTTCTCCTCATCTCAGTCCTAAACGATGATCCCATTCTCCTCCCCCCCCCCCCCCCCCCACCCCGCCCCCCGCCAAGACTGTGACTCAGTGTTCTAGATTCCCAGTCAGAAGTAACCTCAGTGACCGCCCTGTCAAGCCCCTTCAGAATCATCAGTAAGTTATTAAACAAGGCAAGTATTACAGATAAAAGTCACTTTTCATTTAGCTGGTTTGCAATTATTTGAAAACATCCAAGACTGGAGAGGGGAAGAGAGAAATATACAACTGGACAGGCACGGCGACAGAGGAAAAAGAGGGTGGGGGGGGCGGAAAGAAAAGACAGTGCATAAGGAAAAAGAAGAATGAAAAGCAAATACTCAAGGGTAAAGGGGAAAGAAAATATGATCATATAGGAGTTGGAAAGGGAAAGGGCACTGCAATCCACTACACACTGAGCTAACTTGAGAGTTGCTACTCCAACACAATTGTAATGAATCCTACCGAAGAGAGCATCACACTTTAAAGATTAAACATGCTGTTTGGACATAAATCAATCAGGATTTGTTGGTTTCTTTGTCTCAGTTGAAAGTACTTGATGTCAAAATGTTCACACAAGTTCCAAACGTTATCTGGTTGCATTTTATTAGTATTTTCTTAAAACCGTTTAACCCTTTTCAGTCTGGGACCATCATGGGTTAAGGCCTCAGCGGTCCACGCCTTCAGCCACGTGCAGTTGTCTATAAATGGAGGTTACTGGTTAGTCAGCTGACCTGACAAGGTCTGGAGGTCCGCTGCACACCTGACCAACTCCTTAAGAATCAGCGATCACCCAACAATCCAGGGGGAAATCACAAGGCCATGACCTCTCTTTCTGAAACATGGTCTTTCATTTCTGGACTTTCTGGGTCGTTGAATGACAAGTTTCCTCTTTGAAGACAGGAAAGGGTTAATTTGCAGTGCAGTACATGACAGGTCCATTATAAACAGACAATGGAATTTGTAAAAAAACGTTTTCCAGTATTGAAGGCAGCGAACACAGAGCAATGGAATTGGTTTTATGCATCATTGAGTGCCTGCAAGATTAAAGGGGGAAGAAAAGAAAACATTTGTTTCTACTGCAAGAACTCATTTTCAGAAACAAAAGTTATTTATAACGATTAGGCGTGCAGAATGTAACCCGAGCCTAGAGTGAAATTCCAGGAATCTCATGCAAGGAAAGCTTGGTTCCCACAAAATTTTGGTGGTTATATCAGATAGCAGCCCCTTTGCAAGACAATTTCCATTTTGGTCACAAATGTGTTTGAAAAACTGATGGAATCACAATTTCCTGAATGGGCGTGCAATTGGTTCAGTCATTGTAGCATAAAAATTGACCTGAACAAATTTGCATAAATTGAAACACCAAAGTATTTGGCACAAGAATGGCAGAACTTGCTGTGGCTCGGCAACAGAACAATTGGGGAGGCAGTGGCATTCTCACTGGACTTTTAATTCAGAGACCCAGGGTAATGCTCTGTGGGTTTGAATCCCACCATGGCAAATTCACTAAAAATCTGGAATTAAAAGTCTAATATGACCATGAAACCATTGCCGATTGCTGTAAAACCTATCTGGTTCACTAATGTCCTTCAGGAAAGGAAATCTTCTGCCCTTACTGGTCTGGCCTACACATGACTCCAGGCCCACGCAACGATGCAGTTGACTCTAAACTGAAATGGTTGAGCAAGCCTCTCAGTTCAATTAGGGATGGGCAACAAATGCTGGCCCTGCCAGCAATGCCATCATCCCAAGAACTAATTATTTTTTTTTTTAATCCTGCAAACATCGGTGACTAATCAGAAAGTCTGCTGTTTAAAATATTGCCATGGGATTTCTAAGCTGCCACCTGAAGCATCAGAACAGGTAACAATCTCAATTTAATCATCACCTCTGCAATTCAGGGCAGAGTTGGAAAAATAGTGGGCAGAAGTTTAATATTGCAGACGCCAAGAACTTAGGGTCTCAGCAGCAGGGGTGAGGAAAGTGTCCAGGCCATGGAAGGAAAGAAAATATGCTAAAGCAAAATCATTCAAAACTTCAAGATTCGCAGAATTAAACTGATTTTATTAGATTACCTTTCTGGCAAACTCTGGCAGAACAAATGCTGCCCGATGCATATCGGCATTGTAGTATTTCAGCTGCATTCTGTCCACTTCCACTGCTGACAGTTGTCTCACTGGCTCACGAAAACTAGTTTTCTATAAGGTAATCCAATCAGCAGGGTTTCACCAACAATAAACCATGGTCAAAGATTTTATATCAAGAGGAATGCTTACATAAGGTGCATGTACATTTTGAACAGCTGCAAAGTGCAACTTTGCACAGTAAACAACCTTCCCTGTGAAACAGGCAATTGGTCAACTAACCATTCTGTTTCATTTCCAAGACTGCAAGTTCTCCAACGCCAAACACATTCATTTACACAGGACTTCAGAACAGGTGCATAATGTCAGAGAAAGTCTGCACAGGCCCATTGTCAAAAACCTCAGGGGCATAAAAATTTAAAACCTACTGACAAGCAGCACCAAATGGAAATCTGGGCCCTCACCGATATTGTGCCTCCAAAAATACTTTGAGACATTAATGAAGGTGCTGTGGCCAGCTCAATCTGTTTTTCTTAGTAAGGCAAAAATTGTTAGTGCTGGTTCTTTAATACAATTAGTGGAACATCTGCATGTCAGGAATAATTGGCCAGCTCTCAGTTAATGAACAACACAGTGTTTGAACTTATTTATTGACTTCACGAAGGTAAAGTGCTGCAGATGCTGGAAATCCAGAAATAAGCCAAAGTTTCAGGTAGAGGGCCTTTCACCAGAGCTGGTAAAAATAATAGGATTTATGCAATCACAGGCAGGGGAGAATAGAAGGAACAAAAAAAAAAGTAAAGGCAGGAGAGATTAAATGGCAGTGATTAAATGATGCCTGGGATCATGCTTGCAGACCGAATGGAGGTGTTCCCCAATTTAGGTTGCCTGTCATTTCAATTCTTCATCCCACTCTTCAGTCCTTGGCCTCCTACACCTGTTCCAAAAGAGGCTCAAGCATAAGCTCAAGGAAATCACTACATCTTTCAAACTTTACAGCATTCCCGATTCAGCTCAACAATTTCAAAACATAACCACTGCTCCCATTCTTCGTGCTGT
This sequence comes from Scyliorhinus torazame, assembly GCF_047496885.1. Taxonomy (NCBI): domain Eukaryota; kingdom Metazoa; phylum Chordata; class Chondrichthyes; order Carcharhiniformes; family Scyliorhinidae; genus Scyliorhinus; species Scyliorhinus torazame. The sequence goes on along the minus strand of NC_092722.1, from coordinate 50,408,083 downwards.
TAAAAGGTTTCTATTGCTGCCATTTGCAGCTCCTCTAGATCCATCTTTTGTTTCTTTCCTTGTTCCATCACCCTGTATGTCATGGAATCCCTAGTGCAGAAGGAGGCCATTCAGCTCATTGTGTCTGCACCACACATCTGAATGGGTATCCTACTTAGGCCCACTCTCTGGCCCTATCCCTGTAACCCCACCTAACCTGCACATATTTCAGTACTGAGGGACAATTTTAGCATGGCCAATACACCTAACCTGCATATCTTTGGACTGTGGGAAGAAACCGGAGCACCCGGAGCAGTGAGGGAGCAGTGCTAACCACTTTGCTACTACGTACTTTTACCTTGCAGCAACATCATTCTTTGTTATTTAGTCTCCCCAACTCCCCACACCCCGCCTCCCCCAGTGACTGCACTTTCATTTATCAACCCGAAACATTTACTTGATTTCTTTTTCAAGAGAATTCACATGACCTGCGAGTAATTCCAGTATTTTCTGTTTTTATTATTCACTTCACACACTTGCCTGCTCAGAGCAGGTAAAACAACCTAGAATTCAAAACTGGGAACAAAATTAACTGAAGGGCACTTGACTCACTGGATTTTTACTGCACAGCATAAAGCCGATCTGTCCACTGGGGTACGTGGGGATTGTGCTGTAAGCATATTCAACTACAGGAAACAAGGATTTACAGAACCTCCGCATCTCCTTTATGAGTTCGAGGTGCAGCCACTGACATTCACCTGCAGAAATCACAGTTAGATCAGCATGTCCAGGCGTCTTGTTTCTTAAAAGAAATACGTGTCAACTTGTAAAACTTTCTCTGCTCCAAATTTATATCCCTTATTTTTGTTTTAATCACAGAGATGGGCCAGATATCTGGCTTTATTTCAAAGGAGCATGAAGCAGATTATAAAAGCAGTAACCCAGTTTGGTGTTTTTCCACTAGTTCTGGGTCACTGAACCCTCATCAGAAATTGGCGATCAGATCAAACTTGAAACTTCCCAATTTGAATGGCTCATTAAATATTGAATAGCAGATTACCCTCAACTTCATTTCTAAGTAAACACTAAAAACCATGAATGCCTACCATCTAGGCTTCTAACAAAATTGGATTTCCCCACCCCCCACCCCCACCCCCCCCGCCCCCCCCATGCAACAGATCAGATAGTGTCTTTGTTCAAAGAGATCAACCTGGCTCATTTCCTTGATTTAACAGGCAGTATGGAGAAAACAATGTACTTCATGGTGAGGACTTTAAGGAACAGCCAAGCAAAGCCTTCACTTCATATCCTGTAGCACAAAGAAATAGGTCATAACTACTGCGGTGTATTACAAATGTATGGGTTTGTCAAAAACCCTTCACTTCATATCTTGTAGCACAAAGAAATATGTCATAACTACTGCGGTGTCACAACTACTGCAGTGTATTACAAATGTATGGGTTTGTCAAAAAACCCTTCACTTCATATCTTGTAGCACAAAGAAATATGTCATAACTACTGCGGTGTCACAACTACTGCGGTGTATTACAAATGTATGGGTTTGTCAAAAAACCTCAATATTAGAGATTTGGAAAGTGTTGGCAGGACACAAGGGACGTCAAATGTGAGAATTTGAAATGAAGCTGATGAATCAAAATGTTGCTTTGATCAGACAGGTGGTTCAGTTTAAGGGACAGAGCTTGTAGAAAAAGGTGGAGGAGATTATTATGAAATAGGGTGAATAAATTATTTTTAAAAAATATTGCTAGGAGAGAAACTACCTTGAAGCCGTTAAAGGGGTAATTGGTTTATTAAAGATTTCTTAAATTGAATGCGATTTTAAAAAATATGGGCAGACATGTGGCAAATGCAATTTAAAGCATGTCTGAAGTGATACATTCTGATAGAAAAATAAGAAGTGGCAATATAAAAAGAGGGTACAATTCTAAAGGCGGGGGGGGGGGGGGAAAGAGGAGAGGTGGAACTGAGGCAATGTGGGTACTAATTGTTAAAGGTGGCAGAGCACATAGAGATAGGTTAATAAAGCATTTGGGATCCTGGACATTATAAATGGAGAAATCATCTCAAACAATATTGGGGGTTAAACTGCCTACCTTGTGCACCAAGGATCCCATCTTCACGCAGAGCATTCTTCATCAGCTGGTAGTAAGACTCTTGAAACAAACTCTCAGCTGGCCCTTGGTATTGGACACAAGGAGGGCAGGAACAAGGAGAGGAGCAATGAGGTGCAAAAGAGAGAGGGAAAGGACACAAATGAGAGAATATTAGATTAGCAGGTTGTGTTGTACGAAATAGAACTAATGAAAGAGCTCCTCCACCTCACAATTACTTTTTGGATTTCTCCCCAGGTTTACAATTCTGGGTGTCAAACTGCTGGACAGTCAAATTGACAGGCTGAGGGTGCAGGTTATAGAAAATAAATTATAGCCTCAATCACAATTCAGATGTTATTAAGATGTTAGCAGCTTCACATACCAACATCACTTGTATTTTTTATATTTACAGTACAACTGGAAGGCCAGTGAACACGAGTGTTTAACCCTCCTATTAAGCAGCTTTTACAAGATTTACATGCCAAGTACCGCCAGTCCCTGAAGAACAGGTATACAAGGCAAATGTAGAACATTTGGGAATCACCAAAGGCAGAGCCTAGAAGTCTTACGACAAACAGGCTTTGCCAAGCAGCCTCAGGAACTGGTGACATAAATGCAGTGTAGCAATGCAAAACAAGATTAATTTAGTTCAGAATACTCTACCTTGACACTTGTAAATTACTAAGTTATGTCACGATCCCATGGGCTAGTGCACAGATAAATTCAGCCCCACTTAACCGAGACGGCACATGTGAAAGGTACAAATTTCCTATGAAACAAAAGTTTAAATGGAACTGGGATAGAATCTCCACTCCTTAAAATAGTTAGGGGCTTGGCTACATCATTTGATGAAAATGAGGTGACCTCTTCTCCCGCTCGCTTCTCTTTCCCTCTCCCCCCACTGGAAAAAACTCTTCATATCTCTCATCTATCTCATTCACCACACCTGCTCCCATAGCAGTGTTTACCTCCAGTATCCTGGAGAGAGCCAAGACGAGCAAGGAGGGGGCATGAGAAGTATTTGGCAGGTAGGATTAAGGAAAACCCAAAAGCTTTCTATAGGTATGTCAGGAATAAAAGAATGACTAGGGTAAGAGTAGGGCCAGTCAAGGACAGGGATGGGAAGTTGTGTGTGGAGTCTGAAGAGATAGGCGAGATACTAAATGAATATTTTTCGTCAGTATTCACTCAGGAAAAAGATAATGTTGTGGAGAAGAATGCTGAGACCCAGGCTATTAGAATAGATGGCATTGAGGTACGTAGGGAAGAAGTGTTGGCAATTCTGGACAGGCTGAAAATAGATAAGTCCCCGGGGCCTGATGGGATTTATCCTAGGATTCTCTGGGAAGCCAGGGAAGATTGCTGGGCCTTTGGCTTTGACTTTTATGTCATCATTGGCTACAGGAATAGTGCCAGAGGACTGGAGGATAGCAAATGTGGTCCCTTTGTTCAAAAAGGGGAGTAGAGACAACCCCGGCAACTATAGACCGGTGAGCCTCACGTCTGTTGTGGGTAAAGTCTTGGAGGGGATTATAAGAGACAAGATTTATAATCATCTAGATAGGAATAATATGATTAGGGATAGTCAGCATGGCTTGGTGAAGGGTAGGTCATGCCTCACAAACCTTATAGAGTTCTTTGAGAAGGTGACTGAACAGGTAGACGAGGGTAGAGCAGTTGATGTGGTGTATATGGATTTCAGTAAAGCGTTTGATAAGGTTCCCCACGGTAGGCTATTGCAGAAAATACAGAGGCTGGGGATTGAGGGTGATTTAGAGATGTGGATCAGAAATTGGCTAGCTGAAAGAAGACAGAGGGTGGTGGTTGATGGGAAATGTTCAGAATGGAGTTCCGTTACAAGTGGCGTACCACAAGGATCTGTTCTGGGGCCGTTGCTGTTTGTCATTTTTATCAATGACCTAGAGGAGGGCGCAGAAGGGTGGGTGAGTAAATTTGCAGACGACACTAAAGTCGGTGGTGTTGTCGACAGTGCGGAAGGATGTAGCAGGCTACAGAGGGACATAAATAAGCTGCAGAGCTGGGCTGAGAGGTGGCAAATGGAGTTTAATGTAGAGAAGTGTGAGGTGATTCACTTTGGAAGGAATAACAGGAATGCGGAATATTTGGCTAATGGTAAAGTTCTTGGAAGTGTGGATGAGCAGAGGGATCTAGGTGTCCATGTACATAGATCCCTGAAAGTTGCCATCCAGGTTGATAGGGTTGTGAAGACGGCCTATGGAGTGTTGGCCTTTATTGGTAGAGGGATTGAGTTCCGGAGTCATGAGGTCATGTTGCAGCTGTACAAAACCCTGGTACGGCCGCATTTGGAGTATTGCGTACAGTTCTGGTCACCGCATTATAGGAAGGACGTGGAAGCTTTGGAGCGGGTGCAGAGGAGATTTACCAGGATGTTGCCTGGTATGGAGGGAAAATCTTATGAGGAAAGGCTGATGGACTTGAGGTTGTTTTCGTTAGAGAGAAGAAGGTTAAGAGGAGACTTAATAGAGGCATAAAAAATGATCAGGGGGTTAGATAGGGTGGACAGTGAGAGCCTTCTCCTGCGGATGGAAATGGCTAGCACGAGGGGACATAGCCTTAAACTGAGGGGTAATAGATATAGGACAGAGGTCAGAGGTAGGTTCTTTACCAAAGAGTAGTGAGGCCGTGGAATGCCCTACCTGCAACAGTAGTGAACTCACCAGCATTGAGGGCTTTTAAAAGTTTATTGGATAAGCATATGGATGATAATGGCATAGTGTAGGTTAGATGGCATTTGTTTTTTGACTTCCCATGTCGGTGCAACATCGTGGGCCGAAGGGCCTGTACTGCGCTGTATCATTCTATGTTCTATGTTCTATCCTGGTTCTAGTTAGGGCAACAGTCTGTCCTGGAGTATTCAGTTCTGTTCCCTTTTCAGTATCCTCCTGATGAATCCCAATGAGTCCCATGGGCTTTCCTCGCAACTTTCAACATGCTGAACGAGTCCGACTTAATTGCAATGGCAACATTTAGGCCTTCACCTCCACCTTCAGTACCTTCCTTCCAAGATCTGAGCATTCCCTACCTTGGCTACCTGCCTTCCTTCCTCGCCTACTTCTGTTCAAAATTATGGGGGTGATGGAACAAAATTTATGGATCAACTCATAGTCAGCCATTATTGTTGCTTGCCTAGCAGTCATAATCCTTTGGTCTTCGACCCCCACCCACCCCCCCGCCCCTCCCCACCCCGACAAGGAAGCATAAACTTCCTGCGCCTGCCCCTGCCCCATCAATTTACTTTGCATGGGTAATGCCCACTGACTGTTGTCAGCCAGAATATTCTCCTGCGAATGAACTTCTTCCAAAGCTGGTTCTTTAAATTCACCCGGCACAGACAAGTTTTTGCCTCTCCATAATACAAAACCTGGAACACAGGGGGCAGCACAGTGGCACAGTGGGTTAGCACTGCAGCCTCACGGCGCTGAGGCCCCAGGTTCGATCCCGGCTCTGGGTCACTGTCCGTGTGGAGTAACTAATAGAGTTATTGCTTTTGATTTCCCTTTTGTTCCCGTTTATTTTATATGTCCCTTCAAGCATTGTACTCCATCCAGCCTGCTAGTCAGAACAATGTGTTCCAGGCTTCTTCTTTTTTTTTTTTTAAATTGGAAAAATTAAAACAAATTTTTTTTAAATTTTAAAAAGAAAATGATGTTGGTTGATCAGAAGCAAATTTAACCCTGCTTGGGAGCCAAACAAAGTGCTGTCGTCCATCTGCCACTACATTCACCAAATACAGCCAAGGCCATTTGACACATTAGTTGAACCCATAGGAAGGCCAGCACCACACAATCCAGAAGTCTATTTCATATGTTGATCACTGTCTGAAGAACAACTTTTGAGCATCAGTCCCAATTTGGTTTGTTCTACTCGTGGTTTTGTTTGAAGTAACTTCTGAATCTATCTTTCCAAATAGTTTACGATCCAAACCTGCAAAGTTTGTAATCAAATGTAAAATGAAGTTTCTTTCAAACAAGTCAACTAGGCACAGTTTAGGAGCAAGTAGGAGACAGTACAATAAGTATAGGAATATTTCATGATTAACTATTCTTATCATTAACAAAATGTCCATTTACCCTTTAAATCAAGCGTACAAGATTACAGTAGATGACTAGGTGGAGATGTTTTCAAAAGACAGCTGGAAGAGTCCAGTAGCCAGTTACCATCACTCGTTACCAATTGAACTCTTCAGCAGAATTCGTACCTACTGGATCTGAGGAATCAGTGATAATTACATCAAATGCATCCTGGTTTACTTTCATGAACTCAAAGCCATCACCGACATGGAGTTTCAGCTTTGGGCTTGAGAAACCCACTGCCATACCAGGAAGGTACTGTTTAGAAACCTTTATTACATCCTAAAGAGTTAAAATAAAAAAATCCAAGTTACTCAGGTGTGCACCACAGTGGTAATGTGTTCATTTAGTGATCTGAATAGTAATGGGAAAATAAAAGTCAGGGTGAGGAACGGGCTGGGCCAGGCTTAATGGGATGAATATTCTCAGTTTATTAAAAGGTCTTATGTGAAGAACAACTGAGGTTGGTATCACGTTATCAATCTGGGTACACATGTAAACACTTATGCTGGAAAGGGAATTTAATTTCCCCTCACTAGAATTCAATACCTTGATGGCCACAAGGAATACAGAATGGACAGCAAGGCAAGAGCTGAATATTAATAGCTTGGCATATCAGAAATTGTCAAATTAAATGTCAGATTGGTCAGCACGGTGGTGCAGTGGTTAGTACTGCTGCCGCATAGTGCCAGGGATCCGGGTTTGATCCTGACCCTGGGTTACTGTCCGTGTGGAGTTTGCACATTCTCCCAGTGTCTGCATGGGTCTCACCCCCACCACCCAAAAAAGATGTGGTGGATTGGCCATGTCAAATTGCTCCTTAATTGAGAAACAATAATTGGGTAATCTAAATTTTTTTTTATTTTTTAAGTCAGATCTACAGTAGGAATCTCCATTCAAAGCAGCTCATCCTTCACATAGAAATGAACTAGAAAATAGAAAGAAAGATTCATAGGGCACAGCAGCCTTGCAAACTATAGTCTGTGCTGCATGTATATGCCACATCCTGCTCTGATAAACCTCAGGTCATGTGATAGAAGTGACCAGGTAGAAGAAACCTGCAATTCCAGCCCCAGAGGTAGAATGTATATATTCTTATGTACTATATAATGTTGTTTTGTCTTCTTTATAACATCTTCTCTACTTAGTCTAACCTAGCAGTGTAGAATAATAATGTTAAGTATTAAAAACCAAAAATTCACCGTGCATTTTATTTTGTAAAATGCTTTATGGAACACAACGTTATGTTGAACATCACCAAGATTTAAATCCAAAAGTGAGAAGACCAGATATCACGAGTAGCAAGTAGATCGTGGTCATTTCATGAGGAATATAAAGTGTTCACCTCGTGTTTTGTCACACTAAAATATTTCAATATCCATTTTAAATACAAGCGTACTTGCAGGTAGGCTCTGATGATCATCCTTTCAAATTCATTAAAACATCCCTGGATAACCAGGGGGTAAATTCCACTTGAACTGTTCAGTCATAAGGAGCCAGTCAAATATTGTTCGGGCTTGACACATCATGGAGGTAGATTCCAATGTGATGCCAAGTCGAATTACACATCTACTTGGGGGTCCATTGAATCTCCTGTGTATTTTATACAATGAAGCAGAGGTCCATGTTTACGGTTTTGCATGTTTCTCAAACAGGCACAGTCTGCAATTTGAAACAGAAACCACTGGCAGTGCCCTATGGGTGCCTGACACAGATCAGTAGCAAATTTAACCCCAGCCTACAGTCACAGGGCAAGGGGAATTCAAGCAAAATTATTTTCCCCCTGAATGCATCTACGTTATTTGCCTCAACCATTTCCTGTGTTTGCAAATACTTACCACTAAATATGTACAGTAAGTAATTTGATTACTGTTTTATCTTCCCGAAAAAGTGTAACTTTAAATAAAGCACTGTTAAGTGAATTAGAGTTCCTATTATAACCAATGTAAAGGCTGTTTCCAATCAGAAAAACAACACATTATACCATGCAAGTGGTAATACTTTATCAATTCCTATATGTAAATATGCTGCCTCTTCATATTTTTATTACTCCTCCCATTCTATCAATGTGGACACTATATTGTGATAAGGTACACATAGGGAAGCTATTTCCACTATAGGGGAAACCAAAACTAGAGGCCATACATGCAAGAGTCACCAAATGCAAGAGTGAGGAGATACAGCAAGTCCTCATTTTAAAGTCAGTCAGTTAATAGGATCTACTAGGAATTTTGTTTGAACATAGATTTGTGCTAGGTCTGGCACTGGGTCACATGACCATTTGGAGTAGCTTCCCCTGCTCCCTGACCCTCCAGTCGCTGCCAACCTTCCCCCGCTCCCTGACCCACCAGTCGCTGCCAACTATCCATTGCTCCAACCCATCCCCTCACTACTTATCCCTGCAACTTGAAGCTGCTCATCCTGCTTCTCACGAGCCCTCAGGGGAGGGAAGTCAAGAGCATGATAAGCAACAACAGAGCAGGGGAGCAGGAGAGGCGGCAAGCCGAAGGAAGGTAAAAAGGGGCAGCATATTCATTCTATTTAGTGGAAATAGCTTTGCTATGTGCACCTTATCACAATATAATGTGGCAGAGTGGGAGGAGTAAGGAAAAGATGAGACAGCACACACAAATGTATTTCTTTTTAAAAGTGGTTTTCTTTACCAATACAGGAATTCCACTTGCGTGGAATGATGTGTTGTTTTTCTGATCAGAAAGGTCCTACTTTGGTTATAATGGGAGCTCTAATTCACTTAACGGTGCTTCATTTAAAAGTTGCTCTTTTCAGAACACAATTACAACAGTAATCAATGACTTTGCACATATTTACTCAAATGGTAAGAATTTGCAAACACAGGAAGCAGTTGAGGCAAATAGCACAGGAGTCTTCAAGGCGAAAAATAGATAAGCACGGAGGAGAAAGAAATAGAAGGTTAAGCTGATCGGGTTAGGAGCATTGGGAGATGAGGAGTTTTTATGCAGCTTTAATTGGGCCAAATGGCCTGTTTTTGTGCTGCAAACTATGTAATTCCAGGTGTAAGAAAAAAGTTTCTTGTTTAATTTGTCAACCTGCATTTTCATTACCTCATCGATTTCACATTGTGCTACAGACTCTACGGCAGAATGTTTGATCACTTCTCGCAGAACACCGCCATCACCACCTCCAATAATGAGTACCTGAAATTTTAAAAAAATAATCAAGAGTAATTTAGTTCAATTCAGCATGCATTTCCACAGCAAATTCCTTTTGCTGCCATGAGTTTACACCAATAGCAATTTCAGCAAAGTAGCTTGCCTGAAATTGACTGCTGTTTGTCTACATAACATCTTGGCTCAGTGGTAAGTCATACGTTCAAGGCCAATTCCAGGATGTGTGAATATAATCATGCTGACACTAGTGCAAAATGGAGGGAGTGCTGCACTATCCAGATGCCTTTTTCGGATAAAAGCAAGGGTCAGCTTGACATCAGGTGGAAACGTCCCATGGGTGTTCTATCCAAATCAAAACTTAACCCTCAACCAACACCACCAAAGTATTAGAACATTTACCTTATGCTGCATGTTTTTTTGCCGTGTGTCATTTCCCTGCATAAAATTAGAATTAGTTATAGCATAGAGCATAGAAATTTAGCCCGTAAAACCAGACTAAAACATTCCCTCGCCCTCAACGATAACATGGACGACGAAAATGCCAGGCAGCAGCAGCTCAAGAGGCCACAGGGACATCAGGAACTATGGAAAGGAACAGGAGCAGCGAGCAAGCGGGTCAGTGGACTCATGAGGCAAGGGGTCCACGGCCACCCTCGAGTGAGGGAGACAGGCGACTTGGAAAGCGAACTCTTCTCCCCCTCCCCCACTCTTGGCAATGGATGGAAGCAGAGAACTGAAAACAACGAGGGATGACATCAAGGCCGAGATAGAAGCAGCAGGTGGCGGAGGTACGAGCCGTCACGCAGATGGCTCGATGACATAGGACAGATGCTGGAAACCCAGGGAGCACGATACGAGAGTTGGAATTGGCATTGACGGACCAGAGCGACCGAATCGTTGCTCTGGAGGCAGAGATCAAGAGGTTGGTGGCGACCTGGGGAGCCCGAAAGGATTGATCAAGGATCAGGAGAATCCGCGGAGGAAGCAGAACATCCGAATAGTGGGTCTGCCGGAGGCAATTGAAGGCAGGGTCCTACGTGGCCCAAATGCTGGGCAACCTGGTGGGTAGGGACAGCTTCCCAAGCCGCCGGAGATTAACAGGGCTCACAGGTCACTCTGACCAAAGCGGGGTAGTAGCAGAGAGCAATAATAGCCAAGCTGCACAGGTACCAGGAAAGGATCCTTCACTGGGCTAGACAGATAAGGTATGCAACTGGGAGGGACAATGAGGCAAACTTGGCAAAGCGCAGGGTAGAATTTAATCATGCCGGCCCTAAATAAAACAAAGTCAGATTCGGGATGCTATTCCTAGCCAGGCTCTGGGTAATATATCAGGGCAAAGAAAATTATTTCACTGCCGCTGCAGAGGCCGACAGGTTCATCCGTAAGAACGACTTGGATCGACAAGAGAGGCAGCGATGAGGGGTGAAAGGCGGGAGAAAATCAAAACCAAACCACGGGGGGAACAAAACGACAAAGGGGGGCACTAGACTGACTTCAGCAGGTTAATCTCGGTAACGTGGAACAAATAGGCACTGTTAGCAGCCACTTTGAAGGATCCCTAAACAAAGGGAAACCTCGGAGCTCATGGGGCTCACCCACATAGTGTACACAGTAGGGTTCCACGCTGGGTGGCCCCTGGGCACAGGGAAATCCCAGAGCGCAGGGGCCCATCCTCATGGTGGGAACAGTAGCCATAGCCATTTTGGTTGGCCCCCTAACAAGGGAACGGGAAACCCTGGAGTGCGGGGGGGGGGGGGGGGGGGGGGGGGGGGGGCGACAGACTTCTACAAAACATTCACAATGGCACTGGCCCCACACCTGCAGGAGATGCTTGCAGACTCGCTAGCAAGGGACACCCTGCCGCCAACGCTAACACAGGCCTCCCTAGCGCTGATACTCAAAAAAGACAAAGACCCAATGCATTCATAAAGGTCTTGGCTAACCAGAGGTGGTCGCAGAGGATCAGATGGGCTTTGTTAAGGGTAGGCAGCTAACTGCGAACATCAGACAACTGTTGAACGTATTAATGATCCCTTCCGGGGCGAGAACACAAAAGGTGATTGGACACAGTCGAGTGGAAATACCTCACTGAAGTACTAGAGCTGTTTAGGATAGGGTTCACCTCATGGGTGAAACTCTTGTCCAATGTTCCAAAGACAAGCGTACGGACCAACCCCAGCAGCTCCAAATACTTCCAGTTGCACAGAGGCATAAGGCAGGGATGCCAATGTTCCCACTCTTGTTCACCCTGGCAATCCAAGAATCTGGAATGGAATCCAAAGAGGAGGCAGAGGGCACAGAGTTTTGCTCTATACAGATGGCCTGCTCTTCTACATCTCGGATCCGCAAAAAGGAAAGGGATCATGAAGCTCCTGGAGAGTTCGGAGCCTTATCGGACTACAAACTCAACCTGGGGAAAAGTATTCCTGGTGTACCTGAGAGGGGGTGGTGCAGAGCTGGAGGGACCACCATTTAAACTAGCCCTCAAAACATTCCACTACCTGGGGATCCAGATAGCCCATGACTGGATACGGATCCACAAGTGGAACCTGACCAGTCTGGCGGAGGAAGTTTTTTTTAAAAAGGACCCAGAGATGGGGTACACTCCTGCTTTCCTTGGCAGGGAGGGTACAGACGATCAAAATCAACATACTGCCCTGGTTAGGTCCATACCAATCTAAATCTCCAAGGTCTTTTTCAACTCAATAGAGTACCCCAGTAGGAAGGCAGAGTGTTGGATGATCGAATCATACAATCCCTGCAGTACAGGAGGCCATTCAGCCCATCAAGTCTGTACCGACCCTCAAAGAGCACCCTACCTAGGCCCACACCCTCTCCCTATCCCATAATCCAGCTAACCTTTTTGATACTAAGGGCAATCCATCCAACCTTCACATTTTTGGACTGTGGGAGGAAATCAGGTCACCCAGAGGAAACCCATGCAGACATAGCGGTATCTCCCCTGTGCAATCTCCAGTCACCCAAGGTCAGAATTGAACCCAGGTCCCGGACACAGAGGCAGCAGTGCTAACTACTGTGTCGCCCTTAGAATCAGTGCAATAATAATTATAATACATAATAATAAAACTTATTGTCACAAGTAGGCTTCATGAAGTTACTGTGAAAAGCCCTTAGTCGCCACATTCCGGTGCCTGTTTGGGGAGGCCGTTACGGGAATTGAACCCGCACTGCTGGCATTGTTCTGCATTACAAGCCAGCTGTTTAGCCCACTGTGCTAAACCAGCCCCAATGTGAAAGGACAAAATGAAGGTTGCATACTTCTATTAATGGAGCTGCTTGTATAATATAGCACCTTTCAAACAGGGGTATGCATCTCAAGGCTTATCAAACCAAAATGACTTACTGTACACTATAGTGATAAAATCAACATCTGGACATCGACACCCTGTACGAACCAGAGAATGTACTGTTCGAAAGGAACGTTGCAGTTAGAGAAAAGGGGTTGCTCCCCAAACGGAAGGAGCCATGTGCCAGAAAGTGAGTTTCTATACCCATTTTGGTTTCCAATACAAGCATTTCACATATCGACACAGATGCATCATCTTTCGAGTCTTAGCTTCAATCAATTACTGTTAAAGTGCATGCAGTCACGTCTGGTATACAGTTAAGCAATTTGCATACAGCAATGAGATGAACAACTGGTTAATTGCTTTCAGTGGTAGTCGTGACTTGGCTAGTAACAACATTCCTCTATTCCAAATTGCATGGGTTAGATAGATGCAAGCTAGAAATCCAAAAATGCATTTAAATTGATCAGTGACATTAAGGTCCCAAAGATTCTTAAAAAATAATTAAATCGTACCTTTTTAGGGTTAGGATGGCTGCAAAGAGTTAGATTTGCAATCATCTCTTGGTATGCAAATTCATCCCTTTCAGTGCACTGTATCACGCCGTCCAGCACCAAGACATTACCATAGGTTTTACTGCACCAAAACAAAAGTGAACAATTTAAATTTCAAACAGTGCATTTTAAACTCCCTAATCTAGTAGAGTAATGTGACAAGACATTATTTTATAAATAAATTTTATTTATTTTCAAACCAGACAAGTTTACGTTTAAAAAAAGATATAGACCTCCCCAAACACCTGTTGGGTAAAAGCACCAGTTTGGTACAAAATATACATTAAAAAAAAAGTGTTGGATCTGCCAAGGCAGCAGCTGCAGACAGACAGCTTTTTATTTATATAGCACCCAGTGCCCCAGCGGGAGGGAGGAGATGGGTATAGGAATTAGTCCAGGAGGACATCAGAATCATTTGCAACTTACATTCACCATGCTAGCGGAGACATTTCAGCATCGTACCACGGACTTCAGAAACCAGCTAGGATTGGTTAAGAGGGGAAAGGTGAAATTCAGAAATGCCTTCCCAGCTGCCCCAAGAGTTTTGTCCTGGGCACCAAATATTTCTTGGTTTCATTTCATTAAAGTGTTGGGCCAAGACAGGTAGTTGAAAGAAGCACTAATCAGAGACATTACCCATCTAGTTTAAAAAATTGGCTAATTTTATTTGTTAGGCTCGTGTCCACAAATGAAGATGTGACGAACCAAATTTCAAACTGTTAACAGAACAAATGGATCCAATATCCATTGTGGGGTGGATTCTTAAAGCTGAGCACAATACAACTCATTGCACACGTGTACCCCACAGTCAACGAGGGCTGAAAAGGGCACAAAACAATTTTTTTAAAAAAGAAAATGGTCTTCACAAGCACTTCTGTACAATGGAGCACTATCAGGGAATAACTTAGTGGCGTTAACTATTGGAGGGCTTATTTGCCTAATGTTTGATTACAAAGATATGCCCCAAAATGTGGCTACATTTTCAGTTGGGAAGATAAAAAAAGTGATCCAGGGACTTCCGGTTGCGGCGATGCACTGCTAAGCTGCACGTTTCAGCAGCTCCCGTTCGAACGGACTTTTGGGCTCTTTTCGGGAGCCCCAATGGAAATTTTTTCAGACCAAACCCAGTGTGGGGTGACGAAGGAAGGTGCCCCCCCAGGTGTGTATGGAAAAGACCAGTGGCAGTGGCCAGATTGCGAAGGATCCTTTGGAGCAGCGGCAGAGAAGAGAAGGAAGAAGCAAGATGGCGGCGGATGGAGCCCAGACGACATGGGGCCCGGACCAGCAGGAATTCCTCCGACGGTGTGTGGAGGAACTAAAGGAGGTGCTGGCGCCGATGTTATTGGCAATCGATGGGCTGAAGGAAACACAAAAGGTCCAGGCGACAGAGCTCCGTGGAGTGAAGGCAAAGGCAGCCGAAAATGAGGATGAGATACAGGGCCTGGTGGTAAAAACGGAGACACATGAGGCGCTACATAAGAGATGTATCAAAAGGTTGGGAGCCCTGGAGAACAGCGCGAGGAGGAAGAACCTCCGGATTCTAGGACTCCCCGAAGGAACGGAGGGAGCTGACGTTGGGGCTTATGTGAGCACGGTGCTCCATACGCTAATGGGAGCTGAGGCCCCATCGGGCCCCCTGGAGGTGGAAGGGGCCCACCGGGTCCTTGTGAGAAGACCAAAGGCGGGAGAACTACCAAGGGCGATAGTGGTGAGATTTCACCGCTTCACGGACAGAGAGGCTGTTTTGAGCTGGGCCAAGAAGGTACGGAGTAGCAGGTGGGAGAATGCGGTGATACGAGTGTATCAGGACTGGAGTGCGGAGGTGGCGAGAAGGAGGGCGAGCTTCAATCGGGCCAAGGCGGTGTTTCACAGGAAGAAAAGAAAATTTGGGATGCTGCAGCCGGCGCGATTGTGGGTCACGCATCAGGGCAAGCACTACTACTTCGAAACGGCAGATGAGGCATGGACCTTCATCCAAGAAGAGAAACTGGACTAGAACTGAGAGACTGATGTTGGGGGGGGAAAAACAACGAGGTTGTGGTACAGAAGTGTAAATTGGTGAATGGGAGGTTTATAATATTGAAACGATAGATGGGGAATTTCTCTCCTCTAGATGGGGGGACACGGAGAAATGTGGGCGCCGATGGAAAAAGGGACTGAGAGGGGGGATGGGGAATGAGGGAGCTGCGCCATAGGGGGTGGGGCCGATAGGAAAGCGTGGGGTTTTTCCCGCGCTATGGAGATGATGGCGGGAAGATAAGCGCAGGAAGGAAGAGAGTTCCACACGCAGGGGGGTCAAAGGGAGAACAGGGGAAGCCGGGGTCAGCTAGAGTTAGCTGACTTTCGTAAGCATCATGGGGGAGTAACCATGCTAGATCTAGCGGGGGGGGGGAAACGGGGGACTAACTGGGTTGCTGCTGCTGAGTGCAAGAGGGAGCTGGCACGAGAAGAGGTGGTCGGGACGGGAAGGCGCCGCCTGGGGGATGGGTGGGTGCGCGGGACCCGGACGGGGGGGGGGGCTGGCCCAGATTAGGGGATGGCTAGTCGGCAGGGGGCGGGGAGGTGGTGGCCCCCCAATCCGGCTGATCACGTGGAATGTGAGAGGCCTGAATGGGCCGATTAAGAAGGTCCGGGTGTTCGCGCACTTAAAAAGACTGAAGGCGGACGTCGTCATGCTTCAGGAGACGCATCTGAAGGTGGCGGATCAGGTTAGGTTAAAGAAAGAATGGGTGGGGCAGGTGTTCCACTCAGGGTTGGACGCGAAAAATAGAGGGGTGGCGATACTGGTGGGGAAACGGGTGTCGTTCTAGGCTAAGAATATAGTGGGGGATAACGGGGGTAGATATGTGATGGTGAGTGGTAGATTGCAGGGAAAGGAGGTCGTGCTGGTAAATGTATATGCCCCGAACTGGGATTACGCGGGATTTATGAAGCAGATGCTGGGACGTATCCCGGACCTGGAGGTGGGAAGCCTGGTAATTGGGGGGGGGGGGGGGGGGGGGGGGGGACTTCAATACTGTGCTGGATCCAGGGCTAGACCGGTCTAGATCCAGGACCGGAAGAAGGCCGGCAGCGACCAAGGTGCTTAGGGGGTTTATGGAACAAATGGGGGGAGTGGATCCATGGAGATTTGCTAGGTCATTGGCCAAAGAGTTCTCCTTTTTCTCCCATGTCCACAAGGTATACTCCCAAATAGATTTCTTTGTTCTGAGTAGGGCACTGATCTCAAAGGTGGCAGGAACGGAGTACTCGGCCATAGCCGTTTCAGACCATGCCCCGCACTGGGTGGATCTGGAATTAGGAGAGGAGAGGGAGCAGCGCCCACTCTGGCGACTGGATGTGGGACTATTGGCGGACAAGCGGGTCTGTGGAAGGGTGCGGGGATGTATTGAGAGATACCTGGAGGTCAATGACGATGGCGAGGTCCAGGTGGAGGTATGGGAAGCGCTGAAGGCGGTGGTTAGTTGAGAGCTGATCTCCATTAGAGCCCACAAGGAGAAACAAGAGGGCAAAGAAAGGGAGAGATTAGTGGGGGAGGTTTTGAGGGTGGATAAAAGATATGTGGAGGCCCCGGGCGAAGGACTATATAGAGAGAGGCGAAGACTTCAGACGGAGTTTGACCTGCTGACCACAGGAAAGGCAGAGGCACAGTGGAGGAAGGCACAGGGGATGAGATACGAGTATGGGGAAAAGGCGAGCCGGCTGCTGGCCCACCAACTTCGCAAGAGGATAGCGGCGAGAGAGATTGGGGGAGTTAGGGATGAAAAGGGAACTACGGAGTGGAGAGCAGGGAAGGTAAATGAGGTGTTTAAGACCTTCTATGAGAGGCTATACAAGTCCCAACCCCCGGAGGGAAAAGAGGGAATGCAACAGTTTCTGGACCAACTAAAGTTCCTGAGGGTGGAGGAGCAGGAGGTAGCAGGTCTGGGGGCACCAATTGAGGTGGATGAGGTGACTAAAGAACTGGGGAACATGCAAGCAGGGAAGGCCCCGGGACCAGACAGGTTCCCAGTGGAATTCTACAGGAAATATGTGGATCTGTTGGCCCCGCTGCTGG
Organism: Scyliorhinus torazame; assembly: GCF_047496885.1. Lineage (NCBI taxonomy): Eukaryota > Metazoa > Chordata > Chondrichthyes > Carcharhiniformes > Scyliorhinidae > Scyliorhinus > Scyliorhinus torazame. The sequence goes on along the minus strand of NC_092722.1, from coordinate 50,390,807 downwards.
CGAGAACATTTAACGAGGCCAGAGAAGGGGGGATACTACCCCGACAATGTCGGAGGCGACGATATCACTAATCTTGAAGCGGGATAAAGATCCACTGCAATGCGGGTCATATAGGCCTATCTCACTCCTAAATGTAGACGCCAAGCTGCTGGCAAATGTGCTGGCGACGAGGATAGAGGATTGTGTCCCGGGGGTGGTGTATGAAGACCAGACAGGGTTTGTAAAGGGGAGACAACTGAATGTCAACGTTCGACGGTTGCTGGGGGTGATAATGATGCCCCAGCGGAGGGGGAGGCAGAGATAGTGGTGGCGATTGATGCGGAGAAGGCATTTGATAGGGTAGAGTGGGAGTATTTGTGGGAGGTGTTGAGGAGGTTTGGGTTCGGGGAGGGGTTTGTCAGATGGGTCAGATTCCTATATGGGGCCCCAGTGGCAAGTGTAGTCACAAACCGGTAAAGATAGGAGTATTTTCGGCTACACAGGGGAACAAGGCAGGGGTGTCCCCTGGCCCCATTACTGTTTGCGTTGGCAACTGAACCACTGGCCATAGCATTGAGAGACTCTAAGAATGGAGGGGGGTGGTTAGAGGGGGAGAGGAACATAGAGTGTCATTCTACGCAGATGACTTACTGCTATATGTTGCGGACCCTGTAGAGGTGATGACAGAGGTTATGCAGATATTGAGGGAGTTTGGAGATTTTTCGGGATACAGGCTAAATATGGGGAAGAGCAAGCTTTTTGTAATACACCCCGGGGACCAGGGAAGAGGAATAGACGACCTGCCGTTAAGGAGAGTGGAAAGGAGCTTCCGATATCTGGGGATCCAGATAGCTAGGAGCTGGGGAACTCTACACAAACTTAATCTGACGCGGCTGGTGGAGCAGATGGAGGAGGATTTTGAGAGGTGGGATATGCTGCCGCTCTCATTGGCGGGCAGAGTGCAGGCGGTAAAAATGATGGTTCTCCCCGAGGTTTCTTTTCGTGGTTCAATGTCTCCCCATTCTGATCACAAAGGCCTTTTTCAAGAAAATAGACAGGAGCATTATGAGTTTTGTGTGGGCAGGGAAGACACCGAGGGTAAGGAGTGGGTTCCTGTAGTGTAGCAGGGACAGATGGGGACTGGCGTTGCCGAGCCTGAACGACTACTACTGGGCCGCCAATGTGGCGATGGTTTGTAAGTGGATGAGGGAGCGAGAGGGGGTGGCGTGGAAGAGGCTGGAGATGGCGTCCTGTAAAAGAACGAGCCTAAAGGCGCTGGTGACGGCGCCACTGCCGCTCTCCCCGAAAAGGTATACCACAAACCCAGTGGTGGTGGCAACCTTAAGGATCTGGGGACAGTGGAGACGACACAGGGGGGTGTCGGGTGCCTCGGTGTGGTCCCCGATCAGGAATAACCACAGGTTTGTCCAGGAAGGATGGACGGGGAGTTCCAGAGCTGGCAACGAGCAGGAATTAGGAAACTGAGAGATTTGTTTATAGATGGGACATTTGCAAGCCTGTGAGCACTGGAGGAAAAGTACGAGTTGCCCCCGGGGAATATCTTTAGATATATACAAGTGAGGGCGTTTACGAGGCAACAGGTGAGGGAATTTCCACTGCTCCCGACACAGGGGATCCAGGATAGAGTGATTTCGGGGATCTGGGTTGGGGAGGGCAAAGTGTCCGAAATATATCAGGAGATGAGAGACGAGGGGGAGGCGCTGGTAGAGGAGCTGAAGGGAAAATGGGAAGAGCTGATGGAGGAGATTGAGGAGGGGCTGTGGGCTGATGCCCTAAGTAGGGTAAATTCCTCGTCCTCGTGTGCCAGGCTTAGCCTGATACAATTTAAGGTTCTACACAGAGCACGTATGACGGGAGCAAGACTGAGCAGGTTCTTCAGAGTGGAGGACAGGTGCGGGAGGTGCTTGGGAAGCCCGACAAACCAGACACATATGTTTTGGTCGTGTCCGGCACTGGATGAGTACTGGAGGGGAGTGGCAAAGGTGGTGAAGGTCCGGGTCAAGCCAGGCTGGGGGTTAGCGATATTTGGGGGTAGCGGATGAGCCCCGGGAGTGCAGGAGGCGAAAGAGGCTGATACTCTGGCCTTTGCGTCCCTGATAGCCCGGCGAAGGATCCTACTTATGTTGGAAGGAAGCGAAACCCCCCGGCGTGGAGGCCTGGATAAACGACATGGCAGGGTTCATAAAGCTGGAACGAATGAAATTTGCGCTGAGAGGATCGGCTCAGGCGTTCTCCAGGCGGTGACAACCGTTCCTTGACCATTTCGCGGAACGTTAAGGGAAAATAGATCGTCAGAAGCAGCAGCCCGGGGGGGGGGGGGGGTGAGAGCACTATTTTTTGTTACTTTGTTAGTTCACCATATTATTTAAATAATGTTATTTATCAGTTACTGTACTATTTTTATGTTGATTTGTAGAATGGAAAAATTCTGTTTGAAAACTTAAATAAAATATTTTTTTTTTTAAAGTGATCCAAATACAAGATAGATATGAAATGAAAATGAAATGAAAATCGCTTATTGTCACAAGGAGGCTTCAAATGAAGTTACTGTGAAAAGCCCCTAGACGCCACATTCCGGCGCCTGTTCGGGGAGGCTGGTACAGGAATTGAACCGTGCTGCTGGCCTGCCTTGGTCTGCTTTAAAAGCCAGTTCTTTCGTCCTGTGCTAAACCAGCCCCAGGCACTATATTTGTAGCATCATGTGTGTAAATATACGGTAACAAAGTGCACCTTTGGAAGAAGCAAAGGCATGGAAACATTTTAAACAACAACTTTGTTTTGTTGCCTTGATCTTGAGCAGTGTCACGTTATTCTATGGTCTCACTAATGTGATATCGACACGGTGTAAAGCATTGTTTCAGTGCTACTTTGCATTCTATTCTGGGACAACCAAACTAAACTCATTAACAAAAAACATTTCAGGTTGATTGGCTCTTGACAAAAGGTCTTTGGCCTCTCGGCATGAGCTGCCAGATCTGCGGACAACTTATAACATTCTGTTTTTTTACAACCTGTAGCTCAGTGAATAAATGCACTTTGATGAAACCACGCTGTACAGAAGAGGGTTGCACTCGAGCCAAACCTCTGGTCTGTGCAACATTCCCTTCACTAACTTTGTAAAGAGCAGGGAAAGAGAAAATAAGTGGTCTCTAAGTCAAGTTGACTACCAATATACAGTGGCAATGAAGTGGCACAGTCCCATCCTGCTGCAGCAGTCTTAATAATCCAATATGGAAATACAATATAGTCACCAGATACTAATCAGATCTAGGAACCTCTATTTTGCCCTCTCTCATTTCTCAAGATTTACGAACCTGCGCGGAGCATTGACAGGATATGGAAGTGGTGACTACAAGAGGGCTTAGGATTCTTTACACTTGGCTCCAAATAGCCCATAAAGCTTATGGCGGGATTCTCTCACCCCGGGGCCGGGACGGAGAATCGCCGGGATGGGCGCAAATCGCGCCACGCCACCCCGACGCCGGTCCACCAATTCTCCAGAGAGCGAAGAATCGGTGCTGGCATGGTCGGCACGGCACCGGTCGGGGTCACTCTAAGCGCCCCCCCCCCCCCCGGTGATCCTCCGCCCGGGATGGGCCGAGCGGCCACACAAAAAAAGCCGGGTACCGCCGGCGCCGTTCACACCTGCTCTTACCCAGCGGGACCTCGGCGTGGATCCATCCGGGGGCAGCCTGGTGGGGGCAGGGGGGGGGTCCCAACCCCCAGGGGGGTGGGGCCTCCGCTGTGGCCTGGCCTGCGATCGGGGCCCACCGATCAGCGAGCCGGCCTCTCGGGCTGGGAGCCTCTTTTGTTCAGCGCCGGCCCCTGTAGCCCTATGCCATGTTGTATCGGGGGCCGGCGCAGAGAAGGGAGCCACTGCGCATGCGCAGACCCGCGGCGCCCATCTGAGGCCGGGGATCGGCAGTTGGAGCGATGTGGGTCGCTCCAGTGCCACGCTGGCCCCCTGTAGGGGTCAGAATCGCCGCTCCCGAGGCCATGTTGACGCCGTCGCATTTCTCGACGGCGTTTACGACGGCATCAAACGTATCCTCAGGATCAGAGAATCCTGCCCTGTATTCCCAATGAAAGCAGTCTTGTTTACACAAGCAGTGCCGGTTTATCAGGGCCAAGCTTTAGCTTGTTAAACGTGAACAGTGTTTTTTTGGGGGTGGGGGTGGGGGGGCATCAGCCTGTAACTGGACACAATTCTTACAAAGAGGATGCATCAAGTAAACAGAGGGTTTATTTATGTTCATCTCTTTTGACTCGGGCATAATGCTCAAACTCTGCCAACTGACCAATCATCGGGCAAGGGAAGTGATTGGGCAACTTGGGTGAAAACAACCAGGAAACACGTTCTTGGCTGCTATCCAGCAACACCAGCTGGAAAGTACACGTGGACAGGAATTGGATTGGTCTTGGATGTTATCCCCATTGGCCCACTTGGCCAAACAGCTGCTGGGTATATTTGAATGGATTTGTTTATGGTCACGTATAACGAGGTACAGTGAAAAGTATTTTTCTGCGAGCAGCTCAAAAACATCAGTTAGCACTTGAAAAGAAAAAATAAAATAAAGAGAAAATACATAATAGGGTAACACAAGGTACACAATGTAAATACTTAGACACCGGGTGCATGGAGTGTAGTTTTATTCTACTCCTTTTCCACATTTTCATCCAAATTTACACCCGCCAAACAAATCAACAGTAACAATACAATGTCAAGCCCCTGGCCAACAATTCCTCCCTCCCACCAACCCCCAACATTTTAAATACAAACATCAAAGAAAAGGATTCAGGAATCCACCATCCACCCATACAGAGTCATCAACAGCATACACAGTCCAACCATCTAACCTGCACACCTTTGGACGGTGGGAGGAAACCGGAGCACCCGGATGCAGACAAGGGGTGAACGTGCAGGCTCCTCACAGACAGTGGCCCAAGCCGGGAATCGAACCTGGGACTCGGGATCTGTGAAGCAACTGTGCTAACCACTGTGCTACCATGCTGCCCTGCACACCACTGTAGAGAGCAGAGGTGTGAAGGCCAGAAGCCTCGTCACCGATAAAACAGAATTGGCATCGAATATGGTCATATGCCAACATCTCAAAATATTATATCGTGCATGTTTTAAAAATATTTTTATTCTCCTTTTTCACATTTTCTCTCAAATTTACACCCAACACCAGTAAACAATAATCAGTAACAAATATGTCAATCCCCATATTAATAACAATGATCCCATCCTCCCACCAAACCCCAAACATTAGCCCGCATGTTCACACAAACTAATGACAAAAAGGAATTAGGGATCACCCATAATCGCCATTAACACACACAGCCCCCTCCCCCCAACCCTCCCACCCACATGCCCCAACTAATGTTCGATGTTATCCAGTTCTTGAAAGTGCATAATGATAATGCCCATGAATTGTAGAACCCCTCCATCCTCCCCCTCAGTTCAAACTTAACCTTCTCAAGAGTCAAGAATTCCAACAGGTCCCCCCGCCACGCCAGGGCATAGGGTGGAGAGGCTGCTCTCCAACCCATCAGGATCCACCTTCGGGCGATCAACGAGGCAAAGGCTACAACATCTGCCTCCCGCACCGCCACCGCCACCCCCCCCCCCCCCCCCCCCCCCCCCCGAGTCCAGTTTCACGTGCACCACTTTAGAAATTACCCTAAAAACCTCCTTCCAGTAATCCTGTAGCTTTGTACAGGACCAAAACATATGAACATGATTAGCAGGGCCCCCGCAACGTTCACACACATCTTCTACTCCTTCAAAGAATCGGCTCATCCCTCGCCCTCGTGAGGTGTGCTCTGTATACCACCTTCAGCTGTATCCGCCCCCAACCTCGCGCACGAGGTGGAGGCATTCACTCTCCGGAGCACCTCACACCAGAACCCCTCCTCCATACCCTCTCCCAAGTCTTCCTCCCACTTTGCTTTGATCCCTTCTAGCAGCGCCTTCTCCTCCTCCAAAATAGCTCCGTAAACCACTGACACTACCCCCTTCTCCAGTCCCCCTGTCGTCAGCACCTCCTCCAGCAATGTGGAGGTCGGCTCCACTGGGAAGCTCTGTATCTCCTTTCTGGCAAAATCTCAAACCTGCATGTATCTAAATGTTTCCCCCTGCTCCAGCCCATACTTCGCTTCCAGCTCCTTCAATCCTGCAAACCGACCCCCAAGAAACAAATCTTTTAGAGTCTTAATCCCCTTCTCCTCCCATTCCCGAATATTTTCAACCCACCTCCCTGGCTCAAATCTGTGGTTCCCCCGAATCGGCATTTCCCTTGACCCTGCCCCCCAACCCGAAGTGTTGGCGAAACTGACTCCAAATTCTCAATGAAGCTATTATTACCGGACTCCCTGAGTATTTCCCCGGGGCTATCACTAGCTGTTGCTAGTGCTTTCAATCCCAACCCCCTGCACAAACTCTCCTCCACTGGGAATCAACCCCTCTGACCCAGCTCCACACCTTCTCCACATTCGCAGCCCAGTAGTAATACACCAGGTTCGGAAGACCCTAACCCCCTGCCTGCCTTCCCCTCTGTAGCAGTACCTTTCTAACTCTGGCCACCTTCTCTCCCCATATGAACGACGTAATCCTTCCCTCAATCTGTCTGAAAAAGCCTTTGGCAGGAAATCGGCAGGCATTGAAAGAAAAACAGAAATCGCAGCAACACGTTCTTTTTAACCGTCTGTACCCGACCCGCCAGTGACAGAGGGAGACCATCCCACCTTGCCAGATCAGCTTTCACTCTCCCCACCAAACTAGAAATGTTGTACCTGCGGAGACCCCCCCCCCACTCCCGGGCAACCTGCACCCCCAGGTACCTAAAGTGAGTACCTGCCCTACGGAATGGCAGCCCACCCGCCCCTGCCCCCACCTCCGGCCGAGACACCACAAAATACTCACTCTTGTCTAGATTTAGTTTGTACCCCGAGAAAGACCCAAACACTCGAAGCAGCTCCAATATTCCCCCTATCAACACACTCAATTCCGACACATATAACAGCAAGTCATCGGCATATAAGACCCTATGCTCTGTCCCCCCCGCACTATCCCTTTCCATACCCTGAACCTCTTAATGCGATGGCCAACGGCTCAATAGCGAGTGCAAACAGCAGGGGGGGGACATAGGACATCCCTGCCTAGTCCCCCGGCGGAGAGAAAAGTATCTTGAGCTGATGTTGTTTGTGCGGACACTCGCTCTCGGGTCCTTATATAGTAGCTTTACCCAGTTCACAAATTTGGTCCAATCCCAAACTGCAGAACTGCCATCAAGTACCTCCATTCTACCCAGTCAAACGCCTTCTCAGCGTCCAATGCCACAACCATCTCTTCTTCCTTCCCTCTGCCGGTGCCACAACGACGTTCAATACCCTTCTAATGTTTGAAAAGAGCTGCCTCCCTCTCACGAACCCCGTCTGATCTTCACCTATCACCTTCGGTAGGCACTCCTCCAGCCTACCCGCCAGTACCTTCGCCAACACTTTTACATCCACATTCAGAAGTGATATGGGCCTATATGACCCACACTCCGTCGGATCCTTATCTTTTTTTTAGCAACAGGGAAATCGATGCCTACCCCAAAGTTTGTGGCAACACCCCCCTTCCCTATCGCCTCTTCAAACATCCCCACCATCAGGGGTGCCAGCTTATCCTTGAATTTTTTATAATATTCCACCGGAAACACATCCAGCCGTGCCACCTTCCCCGACTGCATCCTCCCAATCACATACTTTATCTCTCCGGCACCACTATCGCTCCTTCTAATGTAGCCCTGTCCCCCCTCCCCTAACCTCGGGTACTCAAACCCATCTAGAAAATCCTGCACCTCACGGTCTCCCCCAGGTAGATCTGACCTGTACAACCTCTCATAAAATTCCTCAAAAACCTTGTTAATCAGATCCAGAGCCACCACCATCTTCCCTGCCCTATCCCTCACCTGAACAATTTCCCTTACTGCTGCCTCACTCCAGAGCTGACCTGCTAACATATGCCTTATAGCAAACCAAGCCTTATCTTCGTGTTCGTAAACTGCACTCCTTGCTCGTCTCAGTTGGCGCTCCGCCTTCCTGGTAGATAGTCAGTCAAAGCTAGTCTGTAGTTCCTTCCTCTTTCCCAGCTTTGCTGGGTCCCCATCTTCTGCACAACTCCTATCTACCTCCAACAGCTCATCTATTAACCTCTGCCGCTCCAACCTCGTCTCTTTGTCCACCCTGGCCTTAAACAAAATCACCTCACCCCTCACCACCACCTTTAGAGCCTCCCAAACTGCCGCCTTCGACACCTCACCTGTACAGTTGAAACCTACACATTCTTCAATTACATTTTCAATTTTGTCACAGAACCCTTGGTCCACCAAAGTCCCACATCTAATTTCCACCCGGCCTCTGCGCTACCCCCTTCTCCAGTACCATATCTACCCAGTGCGGAGCATGATCTGACACTGCAATTGCCGAGTATTCCGACCCCTTAACCCCAGCCTACAAAGCCTTCCCACCACTAAAAAGTGGAGTATACCTTATGGACTGCTGAGCAAAACGAGTACTCCCGTTCCCTCGGGTGCAGAAACCTCCAAGGGTCCACCCCTCTCATTTCCACCATTAGCCCAGCCACGCCTTCGCCCCCGATGGGACCAGCGAGTGCGGCCGTGACCTGTTCAACCTTGGCTCCTGCACCAAGTTCCAGTCCCCCCCCCCCCCACTATCAGTTTGTGTGTGTCCAAGTTGGGGATAGCCCCAAACACCATCTTTGCGAATCCGACATCATCCCAATCGGGACCGTATACGCTTAACAGCGCCACTAACCTCCCCTCCAGCGCCCCTGTCACAATCACATATCTACCCCCTGATCTGCCACCGCCTTCTCCATCTGGAAGCGTACCCTTTTGCTGACCATTACCGCTTCCCCTCGGGCCCTTCTGTCAAATCCAGAGTGAAACACCTGACTAACCCAGCCCTTTTTAAGTCTCACCTGGTCCTTCACCCTCAAGTGAGTCTCCTGCAGCATTGCTACATCGGCTTTCAAACTTTTAAGATGCGCAAGCACTCTTGACCAGACCTCCTAACCCCCTCACATTCCACGTGACTATCGTAACTGGGGGTCTCTCACCCACCCCCACCCTTCTTATCCACCATCATCATACCACTGAGCCCTGCCCCACGAGCCTGACCCGCCACTATCTATATAGTGCATATCTAAGGAGGTTTCGTTTTTCAATAAACCTGCTAATCTTTGAAGACACTTTGTTCTTTAAAAAGTGTTATGGGCCAGGGTTTAGAAAACCCCAAAGTATATCATGGAGTTCACCTGACCCACAACTTTTAATAGATTGTGGTATGGGGAGCACACGGCCCACTCTACAGGTGTGGTACAGCAGAAATGGAAAAGTAATTTTTAAAGCAAAACAATATTTATTCTATGAACTCAAATTAACCTTTTGAAACATACAGTGAACATCTTAGTAACCATTAATTCAAATACAACCCCAAAGAATACAACACTAAGTAATGATTAAGCTGTCCTTTTAACATCCATAAGACTTTAAAAAACCTTCAAAACAGAAAGACATCAGGCTTAACTTCACTACTGAGAATATTTATAATTCTGAATTCACCAAATGATCCAGAGATAGTCTTTTGATGCCAGAGAGAACAGCAGTAAGTACACTTGCCTTGTCTGGCTTCAGCTCCAACACTGAAAACGAAACTAAAACACACCCTGCAGCCTACTCAAAAACAGAAAGCTGACACAGCCCAGCTCCACCCACTCTCTGACATCACTGCAGTAGTAAACACCCATTTCTTAAAAGTACTCTCACTACAGATAGTTATATACACACCCATTTCTTAGTTATATACACACCCATTTATAAACACCCATTTCTTTAAGGTACTCTCACATGACAAAAGAGGCGGTTATAGCAATCCGAAAAGTCAAAAGGAAAAATGAACTTCGACCACTTAGATCCAAACATGCTAGTTTCAGCTACTTATGTAAGTGGGACTGCATAATCCCGCCTGGCAGGAGGGGCCGCAGAACCCTGACCATTAATTCCATTTCCCCCCACTGGTGCTGTGACACCAGTCGTGTATTTCCAGCATTTTGTGTTTATTTGAGATTTCCAGCATCTACAGTATTTTGCTCTGGTTTTATGAACATCTAGTTCCATGCATCACCGTGTAAGATTTTTCCTATGTTCAAGGAAAAATAGTTGTTCAAATTAGTTTTAGATTTTAAGCGCAGAAGGAGTATACATGGAATGAGATTTAATAAGCTTTGACAAATCAGCCAAAACATTTTGTTTGGTCGAGTGCATCTACTGACACCAACCACACAGCAATTAATAAAACAAAACAAAAAATCATAGGAATTAAAGCATGACCCGGGTTGGTTCTGTCACATTAACTGTTCTCAAGCAAAGAGGCGATGAGGTGTGCTGTAAATGGCCTCAATGACCTTAGCTGGAGAAGATCTCTATTGAGTGACTGTAAAGAGCAGTTGCATGAATGTCAGGCGAAGCTTTGGAGAGCAGCAAGCTGTAGAAGTGCACCCAGCTTGTCCTCACATCTTTCAAATTGCATACTTTCAGTGTAAATCACTTGAACAGATCGGATGGAAACATGAAAGGTTTGCAGTGGTCACGCAAGTTCAACACTTCCAAAAAAGAAACTACAGCAGTGGGAAAGCTGGTAAAACTCCAAACCAAATGAAAAGTTACTGTTTGAATTGTTAAGTGAGCCAAGTCATGAGAATTTCGGTTGACTCAGCTCCCATCTGTCACTGACTAAACTCTTGTGCCACGTATAGGATAGACACAGAAATAAAAGACAGGAAGCTGACACAGATACCACAGGAATTGCGATGTTAACTTACTCTGTGCATAATAGCATTTTCTTCATTAAAGCAAAATGGAAATTGCACTGCATCAATGAAACACCGGTTGGGACATCTCAAACATTAGAAATTAAGAATTTATAGTCAGGAGGGCACCATTTGATGTATCAGACTTAACCAGCCAAATCACACCTTCCAGCTTTTGGTCTGCAGGTTACAGCACCAGGTGCACGTTACAGCACTGGGCACGCATTTGTATATTAAATCTTATGAGGGTTTCTGCCTCTACCACCCCTGTTAGACAGCAAGATTCCCCCATCGTCATCATCTGGGTGAAATAAATTACTACTCCTCGCCTTATATCAATTATTTAAAATCTATGCCCTCTTGATTATTGACCTCTCTGCTAAGGCAAGTCAGTTTTACACAGGATATATGGCCATTTGGCCCTACCTGTCCATACTGGTAATTAAGATCACTCAAGGCCCCTCCCATATTTTTGTCATCTAAAATCTACAATCATAACCTTTTATTCCCTGCTCCCTCCTATATAGTTTCCCTTAAACACATTCACTTCAAGCACTTGCTGTGCCAGAGAGTTCCACATTCTCACCATTCTCTTGGGTGAAGCTGTTCTTTTTCTAAATTTTCTATCGGAGTATTTGGTATTGAAAGCCTCTAGTTTACTATTATCTATTCTTTGTATCTTGGTCCCTCAATTTTATATCCCCTCAGCCTCCCTCCATTCCGAAGGCAACAACCACAACCAATCCAATGTCACCTCAACTAAAATTCTCCACTCCTGGCAACATGCATGTAAACCACTGAACAGACACAAAGTTAGCTGTGCAGGAGTGGGGGGTGAATGGATGTTTTTCCAACTAGAGGAAGGTACAAGTGAGGTGCTCCAGGGGTTGTTACTGGACTGCTGCGTTTTCAGATCTATAATGGGTGTACAAGATAAAACTCTCCAACTTCAGGTGACACAAAACTTGCAAGCATTGTGAACGGAGGATAGTGATAAACCTCAGGAGGACAACTAAAAGTTCTAATCGGACCGGGACACGCTGAAGACCTCCACTGAGTTTGAGAGCCACCAGTAGCTTCAGAACTGACATTATATCTAGTCGAGAACTTGTTACACCAAATGCTAACTTGTGCATCAAAACACCAGGATAACTCTCACCACAGGGCAGACACAAAGGGTCGGACTTGTGCGACATGAAACGAACAGCCTCTGGTAGACTATTGACACCAGCGAACATCACTCTGTCCAGTGCTTTCCTTAATGGCCAAATTAGTCTTCAGACCGCCGCAGCCACGACCCAACGGGCCTGGGTGAAAACCGGCGAGGCCACATCCCCAACGGGCCTGGGTGAAAACCGCCACGGCCACAGCACCAACGGGCCTGGGTGAAAACCGGCGCGGCCACATCCCCAACGGGCCTGGGTGAAAACCGCCACGGCCACAGCACCAACGGGCCTGGGTGAAGGCCGCCACGGCCACACAGCACCAACGGGCCTGGGTGAAGGCCCGCCACAGACACGGCACCAACGGGCCTGGGTGAAGACCGCCGCGGCCACGGCACCAACGGGCCTGGGTGAAGGCCGCCGCGGCCACGGCACCAACGGGCCTGGGTGAAGGCCGCCACGGCCACAGCACCAACGGGCCTGGGTGAAGGCCGCCACGGCCACAGCACCAACGGGCCTGGGTGAAGGCCGCCACGGCCACGGCACCAACGGGTCTGGGTGAAAACCGCCACAGCCACGGCACCAACGGGCCTGGGTGAAGACCGCCGCGGCCTCAGCACCAACGGGCCTGGGTGAAAACCGCCACGGCCACGGCACCAACGGGCCTGGGTGAAAACCGCCGCGGCCTCAGCACCAACGGGCCTGGGTGAAAACCGCCACGGCCACGGCACCAACGGGCCTGGGTGACGACCACCACAGCATCAACGGGCCTGGGTGAAAACCGCCACGGCACCAACGGGCCTGGGTGGAGACCGCCGCGGCCACGGCACCAACGGGCCTGGGTGAAGACCGCCACGGCCACGGCACCAACGGGCCTGGGTGAAGACCGCCACGGCCACGGCACCAACGGGCCTGGGTGAAGACCGCCGCGGCCACGGCACCAACGGGCCTGGGTGAAGACCGCCGCGGCCACGGCACCAACGGGCCTGGGTGAAGACCGCCACGGCCACGGCACCAACGGGCCTGGGTGAAGACCGCCACGGCCACGGCACCAACGGGCCTGGGTGAAGACCGCCGCGGCCACGGCACCAAAGACTCCCATACTTAAAATCAATTTGCATATCTCCCCCTACTGATAACCAAACAACCAGTTTACCTGCTGTAACCAGGACTCAGGCTGACAGAGATTGGAAGTAACCATTATTTTGGTGCGGAGGCTACTTGTTGCTGAAAGCATAATGGTTTTGATGTGCAGCAGTACAGATAGCAGTCACTGCTTTGTCCCGTGACAAAGTTTGAAAACAATGCGTTGTATCTATAGGGCTCCATTCAATTTAGAAAGACATTCTAAAGCTCTTTTGACAATGGGGACGAAATCTAAAAAGTTGATGTTAAAGTACTGGCTGAAAGTACAGAGTAGCAAATGAACACCACAACAGGGTGGACGAGGGCTTAGAACATAGAACATTACAGCGCAGTACAGGCCCTTTGGCCCTCGATGTTGCGCCGACCTGTGAAACCACTCTAAAGCCCATCTACACTATTCCCTTATTGTCCATATGTCTATCCAATGACCATTTGAATGCCCTTAGTGTTGGCGAGTCCACTACTGTTGCAGGCTGGGCATTCCACACCCTTACTACTCTGAGAAAAGAACCTACTTCTGACATCTGTCCGATATCTATCTCCCCTCAATTTAAAGCTATGTCCCCTCGTGCTAGACATCACCATCCGAGGAAAAAGGCTCTCACTTTCCACCCTATCCAATCCTCTGATCATCTTGTATGCCTCAATTAAGTCACCTCTTAACCTTAGTCTAACTAAAACAGCCTCAAGTCCCTCAGCCTTCCCTCATAAGATCTTCCCTCCATTCCAGGCAACATTCTGGTAAATCTCCTCTGCACCCTTTCCAATGCTTCCACATCCTTCCTGTAATGCGGCGACCAGAATTGTACGCAATACTCCAAATGCGGCGCATCAGAGTTTTGTACAGCTGCAACATGACCTCATGGCTCCAAAACTCAATCCCTCTACCAATAAAAGCTAACACACCGTACACCTTCTTAACAACCCTCTCAACCTGGGTGGCAACTTTCAGGGATCTATGTACATGGACACCGAGATCTCTCTGCTCATCCACACTACCAAGAATCTTACCATTAGCCCAGTACTCTGTCGTCCTGTTATTCCTTCCAAAATGAATCACCTCACACTTTTTTTGCATTAAACTCCATTTGCCACCTCTCAGCCCAGCTCTGCAGCTTATCTATGTCCCTCTGTAACCTGTAACACCCTTCCGCACTGTCCACAACTCCACCGACTTTAGTGTCATCTGCAAATTTACTCACCCATCCTTCTACGTCCTCCACCAGGTCATTTATAAAAATGACAAACAGCAGTGGCCCCAAAACTGATCCTTGTGGTACACCACTAGTAACTGGACTCCAGTCTGGGTGATTTCCCATCAACCACCACCCTTTCTCTTCTTCCAGCTAGCCAATTTCTGATCCAAACTGCTAAATCACCCCGAATCCCATGCCTCCATATTTTCTGCAATAGCCTACCGTAGGGAACCTTATCAAACGCTTTACTGAAATCCATATACACCACATCAACTGCTTTACCCTCATCCATCTGTTTGGTCACCTTCTCAAAGAACTCAATAAGGTTTGTGAGGCACGACCTACCCTTCACAAAACCGTGTTGACTATCTCTAATCAAATTATTCCTTTCCAGATGATTATACATCCTATCTCTTATAAACCTTTCCAAGACTTTGGCTGGTTCTGCCACCAATGTAAGAAGGGAGGAACTTGAAGTCTAAAGTGATTACGAACGCACACAAGGTTTGCCAGTGGTAATGTAAGGATGGGACAAAACATGTACAAACTTGAAGATGGAGACTTTTAATTCAATATGTTCAGATAAGCGTTTGAGAAGAGGATGGGAGGTCAGTAATGAGGATACTGGTGAAATCTTGTCTAGCAGAGATCAAAGCATGGATAAGGGTTTCAGACTGTAGTGGACAAGGTCAGGGCAGAAGTGAAATGTAGTCTTAGTGTTGGTAGAATATTTGGTTTCATTTCTGGATGAAATGGGATGTCAATTTCTTACACAAACTGGTCGACCCTGAGCGAGTGACCAGAAAAAGGGACAGTGTGTGTTACTAGAGGCAGATGAGTTTGTTATCAGACAGCTATTATTTAACAGAGCAATGATCTCCAAACACTGCCTGTCAAATCCAAGTAGTTATGCAGTCCCACAATCTTCAAGCACATCTTCACTGCAATGCTGTGGTCCGTCCACAAAACAGCAAGGTGCAAGATCGCCTTTGAAAACCCAATATTGATCGATTACACAGAACCCCTATTGAAGGATTCAAATCACCTAATTACTGACCTCCCATCCTCTTCTCAAATGACGGACCCATTAACCTACATTTGGTGCAACAGATCCTCATTTTGGTTTAAATTCATTTTGATGCAACTCCAGAGACTGATTGACTTCCTGGAATGTTTCTACTGAATTCTCACAGGAAGAGGGAAGCAGTGGTAACCACTACTAAGGAACCATCTGAGTGCACTTCAAGATTCTCATTCTACTACGGTGCACCTCCCCTTTGAAAAAGCAACAGCTTCACAATTAAGAGTTATTTAACATGCTTCAGCCTGTCTGTTTTGGTTTCCTGTGATTGTGAGTGAAAAACTAAACGGCAGCTCACGCCGCTTTATTTTAATTAGGACTGTTTAATTTAAATAGAACCGCGATCAATGTCACTAGTCTTACACACTTCCCCAATGCTTAATTAATGTTGAATGTAACATTAACTTAAATGTTTTACATTCATTCCTTTTGCCTTTGAACCTTCTACAACAAGTTGACGGATGCAAAACATAAATTCCTTGTTTCCCATTAATTCCCCAGTCCCATCCTTCCAAGATACAGATGTTGACTTCAACTTTCCCAATCTTCTGTCCCATCACGAAACGTTGTAATACTGTATGCCTTTTCTTTCAATTGGACACCGCATTACGGCAATGAATAGTTCATTCTTAAGAGTCTGAAAGAATTCCTTCTGTCATGTGAGAGTACCTTTAAGAAATGGGTGTTTACCACTGCAGTGATGTCAGAGAGTGGGTGGAGCTGGGTTGTCTGTCAGCTTTTTACTTTCGTTTTTGAGCAGGTTGCAGGGTGTTTTAGTTTCATTTTCAGTGTTGGAGCTGAAGCCAGACCAAGCAGGTGTACTGCTGTTCTCTCTGCCATCAAAAGACTATCTCTGGATCATTTGGTGAATTCAGAATTATAAATATTCTCAGGAGTGAAGTTAAGCCTGATGTCTTTCTGTTTTGAAGGGTTTTTAAGTTTTATGGATGTTAAAAGGAAAGCTGAAAGGTTTACTTAGTGTTGTAGTCTTTGGGGGGTTGTATTTGAATTAATGGTTGCTAAGATGTTCACTGTATGTTTTAAAAAGGTTAACTTGAGTTCATAGAATAAACATCGTTTTGCTTTAAAAAATACTTTTCCATTTCTGCCGTACCACACCTGTACAGTGGGCTGTGTGCTCCCCATACCACAATCTATTAAACGTTGTGGGTCAGGTGAACTCCATGATACATTTTGGGGTTCTCTAAACCCTGACCCATGACACTTGGTTGAGAGTTGTGCAATATTTCCTTAAATGTCTGCCACCACTCCTCTACTGCCTTGCCCATTTTCCCAGTCCACTTTAGCCAACTTGTCTTCACGGCTAAAGTTTAAGACACTTAGTTTCAGACCCAAATTTCTCACCCTCAAACTAATTGAATATTTCATATATAAATCACTCTTCCCTACAAGATCTTGTACTATGGACTTACCAGTTAATCCCATCTCATTACACATTGTCAGATTTATAATAGCATATTCCCCACTTGGTTCACAGCACAATCTCGAATGTGCTGAAGACTACCTTTGTCAATCTGATTTGGCCAATCTATTTTTCTTTTCCTTCATGGTATGTGGGCATCACGGGCAAGACCAGTGTTTCTTCTCTAACTTTTCAAAATGTAGCTCCCTTCCCTCTGCACAGATGCTGTCAAACCTACTGAGATTGTCTCAAATGAATTAGGGGTGGATAATAAATATTGTCCATGACATACACATCCCAGCAAGCAATAAATAAATGACTTAAGCCAATTATTGCAGACACACACCACAATTACCATATTTGTATTTTATCTTGTTCATTCGCTTTAAATTCCTAAACTTTAAACCACGTGAACCTTTCCCCCACCCCATTTATTTTAAAGCCATTTAAGTTATCCAATTCAGCAGGACACTGATCTCAGCACAATTCAGGTGAAGTCCATCTCAAATGAACACTTTCCTCTTTCCCCAATAGTGGCACCAGCACCCCATGAATTAAAACCCATTTCCCTCACACTAATCAATGAGCCACACATTCAACTCAGACCTCATTGAACCTGTGGCAATTTGCATAAAAATCTGGCAGCAAGCAAGAGATTAACATTGCGATTCAGCGTTCTAAAATACAGCCGCTAGCTGCTCAGACCCTCTCAGCAGAACCTCTTGGCTCCACTTCATCGAATCCCTACAGGGCAGGAGGCAGCCATTCAGCCCATCAAGTCTATATCAACACTCCCAAGAGCACCGCACGCCACCACCCTTTCCCCACTTCTACTGGCAATTCATACAGAGGTGGACCTTCCTCTCCAGCCCAAGAGGATGTCCATAACCCTGCCACCAGACAGACAACGCAGCCTTGGGGATATGTTCTCAATCTCAGAATACAATCAAACCCCTGACTATACAATCTCCCCCCACTACCAACTGGACAGGCTCCCCTACACCACCCATCCAGAGAAGACAGGAGCTGATATCCAAAGCTGGGCTACATCAAGAAAACCCATTGAGTAATGTGGGAAGTGGTTAGAGGAATGAGAGACCAAGATTGACCAAAACATTTCAAAAGTAAAGATGAAAAAGTGGATTTTTTTAAAAAAAAAACTGCTTTGAAAATGAATCTTACCACTTTAATCAGCCTGGGGAAGGAAAACAAGGCTATATTTGACCTGGATGTCAGGACAGGCCTGGATGGGGGGGGGGGGGGGAGAACTACACACCCACCCCCAGTCATAACGGGCTTCACCAATACGTTCAATTTTATTCACAAACTTTGTGTTATTTCTGAAGAATTTGCCAGAAGCTGCTGGAAATTTCTGACCTTTTGAAGACAACCACATCTTGGAAGGGGGATTTCTGATTGTAAAGGACTTCGTCCACCTCTAGGGACATAGCTTGGCCCGGCCACAGGCTGGAGGTCTCCGTGAACCAGCCGCTCTTGATGGTGTCCATGGTCCGGCGGCCGGTGGCTTGCAGGCTGGGTGCCTTGCTCTTTCGCTCCCCTGCTCGCTCACACTCACTACGTCCCTCGGAGGCGGGATAAAAAGGGCCTAGCGGGCCGCGCCGCCCAGCTTTATCAGCCGGCCGCCGCCTGAGTGGCAGCCCGCCCCGCCAATCACCCGCCGCGGCCGGGCCGCGCGGGGCGGCACTGGCCAATCGGCGGGGCGGAGAAGGAGAGGGGCGGGGCTAGCAGCTGAGGTGTAGGGGGGGAAAGGAGATGGGGGGTAAAGGGGTGGGGAAAAGGGGGTAAAGGGGTGGGGTAAAGGGGTGGGGAAAAGGGGTGGGGAAAAGGGGGTAAAGGGGGTAAAGGGGTGGGGAAAAGGGGGTAAAGGGGTGGGGAAAAGGGGTGGGGAAAAGGGGGTAAAGGGGTGGGGAAAAGGGGTGGGGAAAAGGGGGAAAAGGGGTGGGGAAAAGGGGGAAAAGGGGTGGGGAAAAGGGGGAAAAGGGGTGGGGAAAAGGGGGAAAAGGGGTGGGGAAAAGGGGGTAAAGGGGTGGGGAAAAGGGGGTAAAGGGGTGGGGAAAAGGGGGTAAAGGGGTGGGGAAAAGGGGGTAAAGGGGTGGGGAAAAGGGGGTAAAGGAGTGGGGTAAAGGGGTGGGGTAAAGGGGTTAAAGGGGTGGGGGAAAGGGGTTAAAGGGGTGGGGGAAAGGGGTTAAAGGGGTGGGGGAAAGGGGTTAAAGGGGTGGGGGAAAGGGGTTAAAGGGGTGGGGGAAAGGGGTGGGGGAAAGGGGTGGGGGAAAGGGGTTAAAGGGGTGGGGGAAAGGGGTGGGGGAAAGGGGTTAAAGGGGTGGGGGAAAGGGGTTAAAGGGGTGGGGGAAAGGGGTTAAAGGGGTGGGGGAAAGGGGTTAAAGGGGTGGGGGAAAGGGGTTAAAGGGAGGGGGAAAGGGGTTAAAGGGAGGGGGAAAGGGGTGGGGGAAAGGGGTGGGGGAAAGGGGGGAAAGGGGTGGGGGAAAGGGGGGAAAGGGGTGGGGGAAAGGGGGGAAAGGGGTGGGGGAAAGGGGGGAAAG
Organism: Scyliorhinus torazame; assembly: GCF_047496885.1. Taxonomy (NCBI): domain Eukaryota; kingdom Metazoa; phylum Chordata; class Chondrichthyes; order Carcharhiniformes; family Scyliorhinidae; genus Scyliorhinus; species Scyliorhinus torazame. Next base: position 50,371,358 of record NC_092722.1, on the reverse strand, counting down.
GGAGGGGGGAAAGGGGTGGGGGAAAGGGGGGAAAGGGAGGGGGGGAAAGGGGTGGGGGAAAGGGGGGAAAGGAGGGGGGAAAGGGGTGGGGGAAAGGGGTGGGGGAAAGGGGGGAAAGGGGTGGGGGAAAGGGGGGAAACGGGTGGGGGAAAGGGGGGAAAGGGGTGGGGGAAAGGGGTGGGGGAAAGGGGTGGGGGAAAGGGGTGGGGGAAAGGGGGGAAAGGGGTGGGGGAAAGGGGGGAAAGGGGTGGGGGAAAGGGGGGAAAGGGGTGGGGGAAAGGGGGGAAAGGGGTGGGGGAAAGGGGGGAAAGGGGTGGGGGAAAGGGGGGGAAAGGGGTGGGGGAAAGGGGGGAAAGGGGTGGGGGAAAGGGGGGAAAGGGGTGGGGGGAAAGGGGGGAAAGGGGTGGGGGAAAGGGGGTAAAGGGGTGGGGGAAAGGGGGTAAAGGGGTGGGGGAAAGGGGGTAAAGGGGTGGGGGAAAGGGGTGGGGGAAAGGGGTGGGGGAAAGGGGGTAAAGGGGTGGGGGAAAGGATGTAAAGGGGTGGGGGAAAGGGGGTAAAGGGAGGGGGGAAAGGGGTGGGGGAAAGGGGGTAAAGGGGTGGGGGAAAGGGGGTAAAGGGGTGGGGGAAATGGGGTAAAGGGGTGGGGGAAAGGGGGTAAAGGGGTGGGGGAAAGGGGGGAAAGGGGGTAAAGGGGTGGGGGAAAGGGGGTAAAGGGGTGGGGTAAAGGGGTGGAGGAAAGGGGGTAAAGGGGTGGGGTAAAGGGGTGGGGGAAAGGGGTGGGGGAAAGGGGAGGGGGAAAGGGGAGGGGGAAAGGGGAGGGGGAAAGGGGAGGGGGAAAGGGGTGGGGGAAAGGGAGGGGGAAAGGGAGGGGGAAAGGGAGGGGGAAAGGGAGGGGGAAAGGGAGGGGGAAAGGGAGGGGGAAAGGGAGGGGGAAAGGGGTGGGGGAAAGGGGTGGGGGAAAGGGGTGGGGGAAAGGGAGGGGGAAAGGGAGGGGGAAAGGGTGGGGGAAAGGGAGGGGGAAAGGGAGGGGGAAAGGGAGGGGGAAAGGGGTGGGGGAAAGGGAGGGGGAAAGGGGTGGGGGAAAGGGAGGGGGAAAGGGAGGGGGAAAGGGGTGGGGGAAAGGGAGGGGGAAAGGGGTGGGGGAAAGGGAGGGGGAAAGGGGTGGGGGAAAGGGAGGGGGAAAGGGGTGGGGGAAAGGGAGGGGGAAAGGGGTGGGGGAAAGGGGTGGGGGAAAGGGAGGGGGAAAGGGGTGGGGGAAAGGGGAGGGGGAAAGGGGAGGGGGAAAGGGGTGGGGGAAAGGGAGGGGGAAAGGGGTGGGGGAAAGGGGTGGGAGGAAAGGGGTGGGGGAAAAGGGGGGCGGAAGGGGGGGCGGAAGGGGGGAAAAGGGGGCGGAAGGGGGGGAAAAGGGGGGCAAAAGGGGGGCGGAAGGGGGGGAAAAGGGGGCGGAATAGGGGGGGAAAGGGGGGCGGAATAGGGGGGAAAAGGGGGGCGGAAGGGGGGGAAAGGGGGGGCGGAAGGGGGGAAAAGGGGGGCGGAAGGGGGGAAAAGGGGGGCGGAAGGGGGGGGAAAGGGGGGCGGAAGGGGGGGAAATGGGGGCGGAATAGGGGGGGAAAGGGCGGAATAGGGGGGCGGAATAGGGGGGGAAAGGGGGGCGGAAAAGGGGGGCGGAAGGGGGGGAAAGGGGCGGAAGGGGGGGAAAGGGGGCGGAAGGGGGGAAAAGGGGGGGAAAGGGGGGCGGAAGGGGGGAAAAGGGGGGCGGAAGGGGGAAAAGGGGGGCGGAAGGGGGGAAAAGGGGGGCGGAAGGGGGGAAAAGGGGGCGGAAGGGGGGAAAGGGGGGGAGAGGGGGGAAGGGGGGGAAAGGGGGGCGGAGAAGGGGGAAAGGGGGGGAGAAGAAGGGGGAAAGGGGGGAGAAGAAGGGGGAAAGGGGGAGAAGAAGGGGGAAAGGGGGGAGAAGAAGGGGGAAAGGGGGGAGAAGGGGGGAGAAAGGGGGGGGAAGGGGGGGAGAAAGAGGGGGGAAGGGGGAGGGAGAAAAGGGGAGGGGGAGGAGGGGGGGAGGGGAGGGGGAGGAGGGGGGGAGAAGAGGGGAGGAGGGGGGAGAAGGGGAGAAGGGGGGAGGGGGGGAGAAGGGGGGGAGGGGGAGAAGGGGGGAGGGGGAGAAGGGGGGAGGGGCGGAGAAGGGCGGGAGAAGGGGGGGAGGGAGAAGGGGGGAGGGGGGGAGAAGGGGGGGAGGGGGAGGAGGGGGGAGGGGGGAGGAGGGGGGGAGGGGGGAGGAGGGGGGGAGGGGGAGGGGGGGGAGGGGGAGAAGGGGGGAGGGGGGGAGAGGGGGGAGAAGGGGGGAGGGGGGGAGAAGGGGGGGAGGGGGGGAGAAGGGGGGGAGAGGGGGAGAAGGGGGAGGGGGGGAGGGGGGGAGAAGGGGGGGAGGGGGGGAGAAGGGGGGGAGGGGGGGAGGGGGGAGAAGGGGGGAGAAGGGGAGGGGGAAAGGGAGGGGGGAGGGGGGGAAAGGGAGGGAGGGGGGAAAGGGAGGGAGGGGGGAAAGGGAGGGAGGGGGGAAAGGGAGGGAGGGGGAGGGGGGAAAGGGAGGGAGGGGGAGGGGGGAAAGGGAGGGAGGGGGAGGGGGGAAAGGGAGGGAGGGGAGGGGGGAAAGGGAGGGAGGGGGAGGGGGGAAAGGGAGGGAGGGGGAGGGGGGAAAGGGAGGGAGGGGGAGGGGGGAAAGGGAGGGAGGGGGAGGGGGGAAAGGGAGGGAGGGGGAGGGGGGAAAGGGGGGAGGTGGAAGGGGGAATGGGGGAAAAGGGGGGGAATGGGGGGAAAGGGGGTGGGGGAATGGGGGGAAAGGGGGTGGGGGAATGGGGGGAAAGGGGGTGGGGGAATGGGGGGAAAGGGGGTGGGGGAAAGGGGGTGGGGGAATGGGGGGAAAGGGGGTGGGGGAATGGGGGGGAAAGGGGGTGGTGGAAAGGGGGAGGGGAAGGGGGGAGAGAGAAAGAGGGGGAGAGAGATGGAGGGGGAGAGAGAAAGAGGGGGAGAGAGAAGGGAGAGAAAGGGGTGGGGGGAGAAGGGGGGGAGAAGGGGGGAGAGAAGGGGGGAGGGGGGGAGAGAAGGGGGAGGGGGGGAGGGGGGAGAGAAGGGGGGAGGGGGAGAGAAGGGGGGGAGGGGGGAGAGAAGGGGGGGAGAGAAGGGGGAGGGGGGGACAGAAGGGGGGGGGGGGGAGAGAAGGGGGGAGAGAAGGGGGGGAGGGGGGGGAGGGGGGAGGGGGGAGGAGAGGGGGGGAGGAGAGGGGGAGGGGGAGAAGGGGGGGAGGGAGAGGGGGGGAGGGGGAGAGGGGGGGGATGGGGGATGGGGGGAGGGAGGGGGGGATGGGGGGAGGGAGGGGGGAGAAGGGGGGGGAGGGGAGGGGGGAGAAGGGGGGAAGGGAGGGGGGAGAAGGGGGGAAGGGAGGGGGAGAAGGGGGGGGAGGGAGGGGGGAGAAGGGGGAGAGAGGGGAGGGGGGGAGAAGGGGGGAGAGGGAGGGGGGAGAAGGGGGGAGAGGGAGGGGGAGAAGGGGGGAGAGGGAGGGGGGAGAAGGGGGAGGGAGGGGGGAGGAGGGGGAGAGGGAGGGGGAGGAGGGGGGGAGGGAGGGGGGGAGGGAGGGGGGAGGGAGGGGGGTGGAGGGGGAGAGGGAGGGGGGGAGGAGGGGGAGAGGGAGGGGGGGAGGGGGGGGAAGGGGGAGGGGGGGAGGGGGGAGAAGGGGGGAGGGAGGAGGGGAGAGGGGGAGGGGGGGGGAGGGGGAGGGAGGGGGGAGGTGGGGGAGGGAGGGGGGAGAGGGGAGGGAGGGGGGAGAGGGGGAGGGAGGGGGGAGTAGGGGGGGGATGGGGGGAGATGGGGGAGGGAGGGGGGAGGGTGGGGGGGAGGGGGAGGGTGGGAGGGGGGGGAGAAGGGGGGAGGGGGGGAGGGGGGAGGGGGAGGGGGGGAGAAGGGGGAGGGGGGGGAGAAGGGGGGGAGGGGGGAGAGGGGGAGGGAGGGGGGAGGGAGGGGGGAGAGGGGGAGGGAGGGGGGGAGAAGGGGGGAGGGAGGGGGGAGAAGGGGGGAGGGAGGGGGGAGAAGGGGGGGAGGAAGGGGGGAGGAGGGGGGGGAGAAGGGGGGAGGGGGGGGAGGGGGGGAGGGGGGGGGGGGGAGGGGGGAGGGGGAGGGGGGGAGGGGGAGGGGGGGAGGGGGAGGGGGGAGAGGGGGGGAGGGGGGGGGAGGAGGGGGGGAGGGGGGGGAGGGGGGAGGGAGGGGGGAGGGAGGGGGGAGGGGGGGAGGGAGGGGGGTGAGGGGGGGGGGAGGGGGAGGGAGGGGGGAGAGGGGGAGAGGGTGGGGGAGAGGGGGGTGGGGGGGGAGGTGGGGAGGGGGAGGGGAGGGGGGAGAGGGGGGAGGGAGGGGGAGGGAGGGGGGGGGAGGGGGGGGAGGGGGAGGGAGGGGGAGGGGGGAGGGGGGGAGGGAGGGGGGGGAGGGGGGGAGGGAGGGGGGAGGGAGGGGGGGAGGGAGGGGGGAGGGAAGGGGGGAGGGGAGGGGGGGAGAGGGGGGAGGGAGGGGGGGAGGGGGGGAGGGGGGTGAAGGGGGAGGGAGGGGGGAGGGAGGGGGGAGAGGGGGGGGAGGGTGGGGGGAGAAGGGGGGAGGGAGGGTGGGAGAAGGGGGAGGGAGGGGGGAGGAGGGGGGAGGGAGGGGGGGAGAAGGGGGAGGGAGGGGGGAGAAGGGGGGTGGGAGGGGGGAGAAGGGGGAGGGAGGGGGGAGAGGGGGGAGGGAGGGGGGAGGGAGGGGGGAGAAGGGGGGGAGGGAGGGGGGTGGAGGGGGGGGGAGGGGGGGAGAAGGGGGGAGGGAGGGGGGAGGGGGGAGAAGGGGGGGAAGGGGGGTGGGAGGGGGGAGGAGGGGGGGGGGTGTGGGGGGAGGGGGGAGGGGGGGGGAGAAGGGGGGAGGGAGGGGGGGAGAGGGGGGAGAAGGGGGGAGGGAGGGGGGAGAGGGGGGAGAAGGGGGAGGGAGGGGGGAGATGGGGGAGGGAGGGGGGGAAGGGGGGGGAGGGGGGGAGGGAGGGGGGAGAAGGGGGGGTGGGAGGGGGGAGAAGGGGGGAGGGTGGGGGGAGAAGGGGGGGAGGGGGGTGGGGGAGGGAGGGGGAGAGGGGGGGAGGGAGGGGGGGAGGGAGGGGGGGGAGAAGGGGGGAGGGAGGGGGGAGAAGGGGGAGGGAGGGGGGAGAAGGGGGGAGGGAGGGGGGGAGAAGGGGGAGGGGGGGGTGATGGGGGAGGGAGGGGGGAGAAGGGGGGAGGGAGGGGGGAGGAGGGGGGGAGAAGGGGTGGGGGGGGGGAGAAGGGGGGAGGGAGGGGGGAGAAGGGGGAGGGAGGGGGGAGAAGGGGGAGGGAGGGGGGAGTTGGGGGAGGGAGGGGGGTGAAGGGGGGGGAGGGGGGAGGGGGGGGGAGAAGGGGGGAGGGAGGGGGGGAGAAGGGGGAGGGAGGGGGGGAGAAGGGGGGGGGGGAGGGGGGGGAGGGGGAGAGGGGGAGGGAGGGGGGGAGGGGGGGGGGAGGGGGTGGGAGGGGGGGAGAGGGGGAGGGAGGGGGGTGAAGGGGGGAGGGAGGGGGGGAGAAGGGGGAGGGAGGGGGGGAGAAGGGGGGGGAGGGGGGGAGAGGGGGGGGGAGGGGGGGAGAGGGGGGAGGGAGGGGGGGGAGGGGGGGGAGGGGGGGAGGGGGGGAGGGGGGGGGGGAGGAGGGGGGGAGGGGGGAGAGGGGGAGGGGGGGGGAGGGGGGATGGGGAGGGAGGGGGAGAAGGGGGAGGGAGGGGGTGAAGGGGGAGGGAGGGGGGTGAGAAGGGGGGAGGGAGGGGGTGAGAGGGGGAGGGAGGGGGTGGAAGGGGGAGGGAGGGGGGAGAAGGGGGAGGGAGGGGGTGGGGGGAGGGAGGGGGGGGAGGGGGGGGAGGGGGGAGGGGGGAGGGTGGGGGAGGGGGAGGGGGGGGGAGGGGGGAGGGGGGTGGAGGGGGGGAGGGGGGGGTGAGGGGGGAGAGGGGGAGGGGGGAGAAGGGGGTGGGAGGGGGGAGTTGGGGGGAGGGAGGGGGTGAAGGGGGAGGGAGGGGTGTTGGGGGGAGGGGGGGGAGGAGGGGGGGAGGGGGGGGGGAGGGGGGGTGGGAGGGGGGGAGATGGGGGGAGGGAGGGGGGGAGTGGGGGTGGGAGGGGGGGAGGGGGGGAGGAGGGGGGGAGGGGGGGAGGGGGGGGAGAAGGGGGGAGGGAGGGGGGTGAAGGGGGAGGGGGGGGGAGGGGGGTGGGGGGGGGAGAAGGGGGGGGAGGGGGGGGGAGGGTGGGGGGGTTGGGGGGGGGGGTGGGGGGGTTGGGGGGGGGTGTTGGGGGGGGGGTGGGGGGGTTGGGGGGGGGGGTTGGGGGGTGGGGGTGGGGTTGGTGGGGGTTTGGGGGGGGGGTTGGGGGGGTGTTGGGGGGTGGGGTGGGGGGTTGGGGGGTGTGTGTTTGTGGGG